>NC_051160.1:104847927-104992184 GCF_013339745.2 Dermacentor silvarum | reverse complement strand
CCCTCATATGAATGGGACCACCGTGGCTGGGATTTATTCCTGTGCCCTCGGGGTTAGCAGTGTAATGCCACCGCCACGACGCCACCATATAATCGGGCGGGTTATACAGCGGGTTCATTTGGTCCAGTGTATTTCGCAACGTTTTTTCATAAAGCATATTTCTCGAGTGTATGGACAAGGGCTTTTCATGTGTGCTAGTCATACAATAGTCTACGTTCTCGTACCTGGCGTTAGTATAAAGAGTTCTAGAATGAAGTTCACATTCTCTTAACCTGACAAAATTAACTTAATAATTAAATATGCTTCATCTGTTCTGCAGCTGTACGCATCTCATGGTCCTCAGATGGAGTGAAACTACAGTTTCAACGTGGAGCCTTGTCACCTGAACGGGATATTATAAAAAGAAATCTGCTAAAACTCTACATAAAAAGGGCCCATTTCATTTGCTCTGTCTACGAAAAGCTTTGTAATGACGGAACGCGCCGAGTTCCAGCTCAGTATCTCAAACGCGTAGAGTTTAGCAAGCAGGCTGGCGAGAACGTCCACGGGTCCCCCGTAATATCCATGAGCGACGCTGTAAACGCTCGCCGAGGCAGTTCCTGGCCACGTCGCCCGCGCAGCCAGTGGGTGCAGCGTGAAAGTTTCGTTTGCAGAAAACATGCTCAACTGGAACCGCACCTTCGCCACCGCTTGACCTTAAAACAACGTCAACAGCGCCCAATACATCTTCTTCTTTACCGCCGACACACATCTGTGCACTCACGACCCAGCTGACCTCAAACTCTGCATCTACCGTGGTGTCTCCTCCTTCACAGGATCGCGTGAATGGTTGTAAAGCGTTCTCTATGTTGGAGTGCCATGATGTCACGTTCACGATGAGAGGGCCCGAGCTCCATTTCTCAAACACAGAGCCATCGGTCGAGTGTTCACCCTTTGTGAGTGCAAGGACGGCATTGTTGATGGCAGCATCGGGTACGAGCTGGTGCTCTGAAAATAATAACGATAACACGCTAAGTTCTTCATTTTTGTGTAAGAGTACATAAATCATAGCCTTGTTAAAGTTTATATATTCTACCGCTACTCCACACGTCAACACCCTGATAGGCGTAATGCCTAATAGACGGGATAGGCATGACGTTAAGGGCCGTGAAGACAACGGTGTGGATTAGAAAGGAAATGCGGCTATAACTGATAATCTAGTTGAAATTAGGTGGAAGAGGTGGAGTTTGGCAGGCCCTGTAAAGCGTGGGCCAGGTCTACAAGAGTTTCAGAATGGGTGTCAAGAAAAAGGAAGTGCAGTCGGTGACTGCAGAGAACTGTAGGTTGTATGATGAAATGAGGAAATTTGCAGGTATAAGGTGGTGTCAGCTGGCACAAGAGATGGGTAATTGGAAATAACTGTTGGAGGCCTTGAGCCGGCAGTAGACATACATAGCCTGACATATTGCATGTTGACATACACTACGAACTACCTGTAGCGCTCTGCCATTGAATCGACATTTAGATTGAAAAGAAAATATCTTTTGTACGTCGAGCTTAGGATGCTAAGCAATATTACAAAAAAAAGCTTCTATGCGAGATTTACTACAGAAAGTGCAGAATATATTCATTTGAAAGCAACATTTTTTTGCACAAAAGGTGAGTTGATTTAGTAACTCGTAGCCCTTGTTTGATATTTTTTGGTATAGCTACTCTCGAATAATCTATGCACTAAAATTGGTGCAGCGATGTATCACACTGAAGGTTTCGTGACTAAATGATGTGTTCAATTATCAGCTGCTGGAACCTCCCTTCGCCCTGTATCGCTGCTGTCTGAAGGGTACAGCTTTAAAAAAGCGCTGTCACATACATAATTTGATAATTCTCCTCCTTGTACTGCTTTCGCGTCTCGAGACGGCAAAATATTTCACCCAGTCATTTCACTTGTAAAATTGAGTAACGTCTACATGAGCATCTTGTGGATGCGATAGTCGTTAGCTATGGCTCTTTTTTTTTCACGCATTGGGGCAGCTGTCTGAGGGAGGCCTGAGGATGCGTGTGGAAACAGACGCAGGGATCTGTGTAGGCCTATCTAGTGTTGAGCTATGACAAAAAGAATCAAGGCTTTAAACTGGGCTTAAGCATTAGTCTCTAGTACCTATTTTGCATTAATTTATTAAGTGAATTATTGTCTTTGGAAGGTTCGAATACAAAGGAACATGTTCTATTCTTTTCAGAAAACATTCACTAGTCAGCGAAATATTGAGTCCCTGGCTTGTCAGTTTTTTTGCAGTTTTCTAAGCCAAATTATATATACGCATGTCTTGTGCAGATGGACCTTTATGCCAATTCAAGTTCGCAGGTAATCAGTGAATCAAGCCATCTTGCGCAATTTATTGTTTACCTAGGCATTCTTCATATGGAAAAGCGAAGCAGGAGACCATGAGAGCCATGAAAAAAGCAGCGACAGCAGGCGTTGTAGCATGTGTTGCCCCTGTAAGAAAATATTTCAGAATCAAATGTGGCGTATGAGTAACAATGCTATAATTTCAGTGGAACTTATAACGTCTGTAAGATATACCATGAACTAGTGTTCATGTATCACGTCCAACATTCCCCTTTGTAATGACTCGGGATATGCTGCTGCAACTGGCACACACTGATAAGATACGTGAGACAATTTTTTATTATTATCTGCATTGAAGACAAGGTTGGTGTCTGTCGACGGTGCCAGCTATATACTCCTCCTAATTCATAGGTGTGCCGAGAACCATGTAATAGTTTCAAACAAAGAATAGAGAAAACCATAAAGCGACAACATGTTCTAAAGTTCACGACACGCATAAAACATAAATACACAAAGACAAAACAGATGTTCCTGAAGAGTTCCAAAAATCTAATGCTCTTGTGCAACTAAAGATAATGTCCGTATTTGATGGCGTGTTTCAAATACAGCATTCACGAACACATGCACCAGAGTCACGTGAAACCTGTAACAAAAGCGAATGCTGAAAGACGAATATGTTCAAATGACGAAAAAGTGTTTATTCTTGGTGAACCAGTTGTACCGCAAGTAACACAGAAACAAATAACAGAAGACCAGATACCACGGGTGCTATCACTCACAACAAATTTATTACAGTTCCCTATGAAGACCAGGAAAAACGTACAGAATAAGACGCATGAGCACAGGCTTTACACGGCCAATAAAGAGAAGATTAATAAAGAAGGATCGAATTTGACTCTTTTTCCTTTCCCGGTTGAACCTGTACGCACGCATTTTATCCCCCATACGCATTGTTTTTTATGGTATTCCAGATCTAGGAGACTGGCACGCAGGAAACAATGCTGCAAAACATACCTTGCATTCTGTTCTCCTTGCGGTCTTGCTTCCAGTATAGGCTGGTCACGCTGCATTCAGCGTGGGCTAACGTGTTCAGTTTTGTACGGCTTTGAATCGGCCTTGCTTCGGGGGTAATGAACTCAACGTGACCACGTGACCACATCGAGGTTAAGCTCGTGTGCATGGAAGTCGGCTAGCCGCTACAAATGTTGCGAAAGCATCCGGTAACGGACGCTTACAGTAACAAACCGCTTAACACACAAATACAAGCAACTCACGTTACAGAGTACCTTACCATTAGTAACCTGGTCTTGCCGTCCGGTCATGCAACCCCCTTTTTCGTTTGCGCCGCAGCTGTAATCAATCCGTACGCAAAGTGCTTGCACGCAGTTCCGGCAAGAGAGCCTGTAAGGGAATGCTCACAGCGTTTAGAGCCCTGCGGTCCCTGAAAAGAGGTCGCTTAACTCTCTTGCTATTTATTTATTTGTTTATTTAGAAATGTACCAGATGTTAATTTTATTCTATCCGTCCAAATAGTTTACAGACAGCAAGGCACTCTCAATAACAACTTCTTGTGGCTTCGCCAGTCTCTGGCGGGCCCTGTTTGTATTGGCAGCTACATGGGTGACAAAGTATAGTTCGCTGTTTGGTAGAGAGCAGTATAGCAACCGTGTGCCTCTGCGGCATTGCCGAGGCTCTCAGCTCTACTTCCCGTTCCTTTTTTACACAGAAACTGGCATCCGACCTCCCATATTCGCCAATTCAATTTCATACTCGCATGGTCGATATAACTTCCCGCTGAAATGACATAGTTGTAAGATAATTGATTCATTGAAACTGGCGGCAACATCGATCACTGGCGGCAATAGTGAAAATATCACCAACAACACCAAGTGCGTTACGTACGAAGCCCGTTATTTAAACGAAATGCTAGCGGTTGTTTGGTACAATTTCTGTGAAAAAAAAAATTGTTTTGCTTATTTACATTTACTACCAAGTGAAGCTTAAACCAGATGTTCAATCCTTGTAGATCACCGCACAACTTTCAATAAAAATACCAGCTGAGAATTCGCTGTCGTGTTGTACGTGCCTTCCTTCTTCGCTAAGGCTACATCGCGCAGCCCACAGAATAAACCACACCAACTGGCCGAGCCGCCAGTTAGTCAGTACCCGCTGTGGTAGCTTAGCGGCTACGGTGGTACTTCACAAAGCACGAGGTCGCGGGATCAAATCCCGCCCACGGCGGCCGCATTTCGATGGGGCCGAAATAGAATGACACCAGGGCCGGTATTCTGTAGCGATGCGATTCCGGTAATAATGCCTTTTCGCGCTTATCGCGCTTTGTCAGTGGTCCGAGCGACGGTCTGCTCTCGTTATCAACGGGATCAGCCGGCTGGGAGCGGTGGGTGATAAGACTAGTATAGAATAAGTCATAAGTCCTCGCTACAAAATCGCGGCCCAGTGTACTTAGATATAAGTGCACGTTAAGGAACCCCAGGTGGTCAAAATTAATCTGACTCTAGTGGGGTACTCCCGAATATTTACGTGCCAGAACCACGGTCTGATTATGAGGCATGCCGTACGGCATGCCTCATAATCAGACCGTGGTTCTGGCACGTAAATCTCTATAATTCAATTCAACTCAAGTTATTCTTTGGCATGAAGTGCTTAAATGTAGTTAAATAGAGTCGTCATACATCACATACGTTGTGCGCTTGCCTGATTTGATATTTGCCTTCCGGCATAGCTTGTGTGCGGTGTAGTGCATAAACTCGAACATTGCATCGAAATACAGTTTGCATATGATGAAAAAACAACAACAACAATTATACGCAATCCAATTTAGGTGTACCGCTTTTGAAGAAGCATTTCACTAACGCTTCGCTTCACATAAATTTGAACAGGTGCTTGGATATGCACATTTGTTAAATTTTATGTTGCGTGTGGTTTGTGTTAGACGGATACGTGTATGTGTGAAACATATAGCTCTCCTGTTGAGTAAAGAAAGCGGTTTTAGCTTGCCTTGCTTAGAACGGCCTCGATCACATAAACGCTGTAATGCTGACGGCTGTCAACCTGACGTGTCAGCACTTTTAATCTCGGTGTGCTCAGCCTCCAGTGATAAGACAAAACTTCTTTCAAATATTTTATACTCACCTAATTGAAACAGTATTCCACTTACCATAGCAAAATCTATGAAATGGCTTTCCATATATTGGAATTTCTTGCTTTTTAAGTAAATAAGAATAAGTATATGAAACCTTGTTCAGGTGAAACTAGCCACTGCTAGCTGGAACAGTGTTTCAATACCAGTACCTATTATTTGGAACACTTTTTCAGACAGCTCTACCTGGCACTATGGTTAAGCATGCTGGACATTGTGTCGCACCATGAAATGCAGATTCAGGCGTGTGAAACAACGCCTATTAGTACAGAATGCCACGCCTGATCATTTTGAAGGCTTCCCTTACTTTTGTCGGCAATTTAGCAAAATAGGTCCCCGTTATGGTGGCACCTTTCGGCAGAAACTCTGATATCACCACTTCTTGCTGATCTAAAAAAAAGTCCGTCAGCATCACCTTGCTTGCTCAAGGTTACATGGGTGCCTTGTTTGGGGTGGGTGAGTTGAAGGGCTTTCATGGTTTAAACTGGAATTTTTCTTCTGATTCATAGCAATAAACCCATGTTTCATCCAGTGTAATCAATATGACATAAAAATAGTGTACGTTTTTAAGGCACGTAGGCAAATGTTCACGGCTGCAGAGCACCCAACGCGCCAACGCCTTTCGCATGTGCAGATGTTCCTGAATAATATTCCCTATGGGCCTTACATTGTTCTAGAGCTTTCCTGCTAGTTCTTGAGTCGTGATGCAGTGATACTGCAGATGACTGTCCTAATTTTTGCAACATTGTCCTTATCAATGGCTGAATGAGGTCGACCGGAAATCGGTGCCATTTCGACGAAGTTCCGAGCGCATGTAAACGGCCGATGCCAACATTTAAGGACGTCATACGATGGGGCACCTGTCGAATACACAGTCGTTATTTCTTGAAAACTTTATTTGGGTGTGTTGCCTTCGACATTCAGAATGTTATTAACTGCCCTGTACTCCACTGCCCCACGCTCCCACCTTTTTAAGACCGGTGAAACAAATATAGTTTTTAGGAAAGAGGTCAATATTGTTTCTCTGGCTTATAGAGATGCACGCCTAGCACTATGCGAAATTTCTTCATTAGACGCCAGAGTGAAGTGGGTCAGGGCAAACCTTCGTTGAACAACCCTAGTACCACAAATTTATTGTTCTGTGTTTAAAAAGTAAAAAAAAATCGAATATATTGGACATCCCTATCTATGTATTGTGCGATGTTATGTGGAACGCCGTACTATTTGGTCAAGTGCAAAATATTAGGAAAACATTTTACGTATAGCTGGAAGATGAGTAGAACGAGATTAAGCGTGTGGTTTCGGGTACTCCACACGCAAAATCAGTCAGCCTTCACTACAGTAGGCCATCTAAGGCTGCTTTAATGATACAGTTTTCAGCAGTCCCTGTAAATAAATTGCTCGCGCTTTCTTGCATTTCGGTAAGAATGCACCCAACTTTAGAATCGATGATGCAGACAAGAACGAGAGCTGACTAGGAGCTAAGCACGTATCAGAAGACAAAAAGTAGCTGCATGATTGCGTGCGGCAGGTCGGTCATCAAGAGTCGTCATTTTGGTGTTAGGCCCAGTAACCGTCGTCTATGTTACAGTCACGATATTATTTATTTGCTAATTAGCGTGGTTTAGCATTATACCAAATAAAACAGAGTCAATAAGAGACGCCGCAAAGGAGGGCTCTGAAAAGCAATGACCTTCGCAGATGTTGGCCATTACGAGCAACTGATGCAGCTAAGAGCGTGAATATGTATACGGAAGTTCTTACACTCTTTGAAAGTCCTAGGCGCCTGTTTTGCCACTGCCCGAAATATACCCAATGCTTTGCAAAAGCTTCACTACATCCGGTGCAATGTCTTCACTATACCCCAGCCTTTTCAAATGCCTCGCTATGTTTCAGCGTAGAAGTTCTGTACAATCCGATATGTCCAACGAATTTCCTGCATGCTTCTCCAGATGTGTACATATATACCGATGACGGTCTCCGGGTGCAGATTCTCACTGATGCCCAGAGGTGCTGTTCTCGACATTGTCAACTTCTGCCATATTGTGGAATTGTTGTGTGATGGCGGCAATTTGAGCGAACAGCAGAGGTCGTAGCATTCTTTTGGACCAACCAGAGCTGGAAAGGTGGCAAGTTCAACAACATGGCGGAAATATGGGAATGTCCAGAATAGCTCCGCCGGTATCGGGGCCCCGACGTAGTCTACGTTGTTGGCTGCTTTTTAACATCTGATACCGACTAACTGTCGCCTTTGCCGCTACCGCACGATAACCACTGGGAAAGTTTCCTTAAAAGCTTTCCTGCAAAATTATGACCACCTAGATTTCTTCAACGAGTAGCCAAAGCTGGTACACGACGATTTCCCATTCAGGGCCTGTGAGGATGTTGTTACTGCGGCCAGGTATTATGAACATGACTTGTGCTGAGTAGAATAACGCCATAGTCACCGAGCCATTGCGATGTGTTACGGTTGACAGGCGCAGCGTCACGAATAGTGCACTGCACTGGCGCGGGCCAGGTCGGGTAGACCAATTTTTGGCGGGCCCCGGCCGGGCCTGGGCCGAGCTCTGGCTTGAAGCCGCGGCTCTGGCACGTTCAGTGATGAGCCTCTAGATCGGACCCTCGAACACACACTAGTGCTCTGCATAGATCCGAGGTATTCTTCGCGAAGCTAGATGAACGAGTCAGAAAAACTGGTGGTAATTGCCTTAGCAAATAAGATAAAAAACGTTTTCTAATTTGTTCTTGATTTATATCTGTGTGTAAAATGTTTGCTCATCATTTTTGTTGCTTTGTTGCAGAAAAACAAGACTCTCGCGAATGAAGAAATTGTACTACAAAAAGCCATCGATACTGCCTGGCTTATTGCGATTGCTTATTGCGATTGCACTGTTTCATCACCCTTGTAACAATTACGTTATTTCGATTGTGTCATTTTGATGTTCTTTATTTATTGCGCAACATTGACGATTGCTTTACGGTCACCGCAGTACGCAGGGATTAGCGTCCGTCTTAGCAGTATTAGCAGTGTTCTTCACGAGCTATAAATTTATGCATGAGAATTGTTTCATCATGCGCTCAAATGGGGTTTGGTATGACCTTGCATTGGCCATTTATCCTAATTTCGTCCATGCTTTAAGCATTTTTCAGATGCAATCGACTGAGTGGCACCGCGGCACACAGACGCGGCTTCGTTTCCCATTTATCCACTTCATGCGACACCCACCGCTAGCGATGAGTGTTGCTTAGGGAGAGCGTCCATGAACAGCGGGTTTCCGCGGCCGCCAGAATCGGGGCTTGAGCTTTACTTGTCCATGTTTCAGCGCGTGTGCGCTGCACATTTCTTTGTTCACCAATAGTGACCTTATAGTTCTTCACTTCTTTTTGTGTACAAACACGCTGTGATTATTCACGTTTGCTTCGCTTTTAGGTCTTACTACAGGCGTCTAGAACTGTAGCCGGATAGGAAAGTATCCAAATTTGGTGCGAAACGTTTTCGGTCTGTCAGCGGCTCTCGTTCTCGAATCCCACCAAGCGTTCCGGTTGCCATATGCGCCACCAAGATGCAAATAGCCTTGTGACTGGGTTTCGTCGGCGTGTAACCAATCTCCCGTCCCCTTTTCTCCTAAACGAATTCAGGCAGAAAAACAGCTGCCTCTTGGTTCTACTAGATTTTCGGTGAGTTTTCATCGAGGAAGCAGCAAACCAAACTACGAGCACGCACGCTCACAGTGAAAGAAAAGAAAAACAGCGGCGCGCACAGCGAACTTCAACCACGGGGTGCTATGCAGGATGCGCCGAGTTTCTCGTTCGCACGAGATTTACCCGAGTTTGCTCGATGGCAGTCAGTGAACAGAGAAAGCAAGAAGCGCGCAAGAACAGCAGGCAAACAGAAATTTAGAGATAAAGCCGCGTGTGACAATATTAGCGCACCCTGCACGGCACAGTGCTGTCGCGTTTCAAGCAAAGAAGACTGCGCAACAAAACGCGCCAGCGCGGCGCTATTGTTATCAACGTATTATCACAATTTAGCAATAGCGTCACTGTCCCGCTGTCTATCTGCACATTTGCCGTGAGCCGCTTGCCACGCCTTTCTCGGTAGCGTCAAGGACGTGCCTCCTCTTTGGGATATTATTTTTCTATCATCCGTCGAATACGAACTGGGCACATGCGGTGCATTATTGCACCTACACTTTCCCTCAATGGAATACGTTAAAATCAACAAATAAAATACGAAACGTTTGCTTTCTTAAAGTATCTGACGCCAAATTCACAAAGCTTTTCTTTCGTAAGTTCGCTTTGCCATTGGCTGGCCGGCCGGCTTCGCTAATGATATATGTCTGGCATCTGTATTGGCTGAAATTCTTTCTTACGAGAAATTGTAGCGTCAGAAGTTTTTGTGAATTCGGGTCCTGGGGTGCTATGCAGGATGCGCCGAGTTTGTCAAAACTCGGGCTCTTCACGAGCTCTCGCGACACCCAAAGATGAAAGAACTAATGGCAACGAGACAAAGTTTGTCCGTCGGCACGCCTCCAGTTTCATTGGTTTATCTAGATTCACTCTGGGTGGCTATCATATCTCTTGGGCGTTGCCACATGGGCGGACAACAAACTGGGGCTCACGTGATCATACGGTCGTTGCATGGTCGTGCCTTCTTTCACTTGCTTGTCGTTCCACAGAGTGCATTACAGGTACAAGCAAGTTATAAAATAATTGCATTTATTACAATAATATTAGTTACAGTAACGTGGGTTATAAGCATTTTAAAGTTTATAAGATTAACACTGAATGTGTCTTAGACTAATTCGTAGTTTAATACGTTTCGCGTTTGTGGTAGGAGGACGACCTATAATCGGTGTGCGGGGCCGATATTCGAAATGCGCGGGCTTTTCGGTGCTTGTGCTCGGCGTGCGGGGCCGAAAAGCGCGCGAGTGAGCGTCGCTGGTGTGCGTGGACGGTGCGCGTGCCGGGAGAGACCATCTGGAACGACGGGGCAGCCAAGCTGACAGAACGGGCAGTGCAGCGAGATGGAGCGGACCGAACGCCGGCCCACGTTCCGGCATCCCGGTCCTGTACTGCAAACCGGGCGCCGCCCCGGCTTCTACCATCGTCGTGGGTCCTGCTGAGCTGGGCCTCGTCCCCGCTCGCACGACCGCTGCCGTGCTGCCGGGCTCGGGCCACGACCCAGAGCCCTGGTCCTGTTCTGCAAACCGGGCGTCATCCCTGCTTTCACCCCACTGCTGTGCTGGGCTTCGTCCTGGCTTGTAACCAGCGCTGTGCTGCCGAGCTCGGGCTACGACCCAGAGCTAACGCTCCGGAACCGGGCTACGTCCCGGAACTTCAACCGCCGCCCGTACTCACCGCCGTCAGAGCAAAGTCCGCCGAGCCGTCGTCACGAGGCCGGACTCCTGATTAGCATTGTGAGTGCCCGAGCGTGACAGTTACCCAAGTTTATCTGTATAGTTTATATGTTATCGTATTCGTCCCATGTGCCGTTCGTGTCATAAAGACATATCTTTGTGTCTCTGGTTGCCTTCTTGTGCGTCTGGCTGACCTGCGCCCACAACATAATCATCACAGCGTTATACGACGAGGGGACGCTCGCCCTCCTCTTTTTTCCTCTGGATCGGATTGGCGCGGCTCGCTACGTGCTTGCGCGAGCATTTCCGAGAACAGAGGCTCTATTCTGGACACGCATGGCGGCTGCACGGCCGCCATTATCCGCCATCTTGGCTGTCTTATTGGCTGTCCAGAGGTCACGTGTTTTGAAATTTGTGCCGGGAAACGGAAGTTTTGCTAAATGCAATTTTGCGTTTTCGTCAGAATGATGAAACATGACGTGGAGCTGCAAACTTTATCGACTAATACTTTTTTGTGGTCCTTGGCACCTCTATTGCGACTTTAACGCTTTGAAAAGAAAGTGGACGGTAGCGTGCAGAAGCTCGTGCAATGCATCTGTAATTTCGCGAATATGTGGTGGCGTTCCAAGATAGCCGGCATGTCAGCTTGCTGATTGGCTGAAGGAATATCCTGTGAAGAGCGTCACAGGAAGGGCTGTTTCGTAAACGTCAATTTGACGTTGCGTGACGTTGCGCTCGGCCGCCATTGCAGAGATTTTCCGGCATAATTTGTGGTGCGACGAGCCACGCGAATTATGGTAATGAGCGGCCATATGCAATGACAGTGGAGAGGCATGCGTATCGCCGCATTTTCCCTGTCATTTCGGGTCATAAAAATCTTTTGTTCACAACGCGTGCTCATAGCATTTGCATCGCTCTCGGGTGGTGTTAGCATTTGTGTTTTGCACCATCATTTTTATTAAAAACACGTTTATTTGAAATAATATTGTTTGAAACTAGCAAACTTTCTGCGAGATTTTGCACTTTTCACTATTGCGTTTGTATTGTAATTAATGTTAATGACTTTTCGCGTCATTAAAAGCTATGACAACGGTGACTTTTTAATTTATAAAAGAAATGTACGCAAGGCGGCGCCTTGAAGTTTCCTCTCGCGGTTCGAGTAAGCAGCGAAGTGCACAAGAGATGGCAGTGCCGGCGCTTGCGTCGCTCAAGCGGATACCTGAGGCGCGCGCAACGCTATCGATGATATTCGGCCGCTTCTCAGCTAGCCGAGTCGGGCTGAGTGACTTACGGTTCACGAGATAGCGATAACGCGGCCTAGAGCGTGCGCCGATCCTCACTGGCAGGTCGCGTATGTTGTCTCAAGGTAGAAAGCAAGCGCGTGGGCGCCAATATACGATGACTCATTCCGTTTCCCGAGGACACGCATCCTAGCTAATGAAGCAGACGACAGCCTGCGCGCATGCAGACGACGGAAGCGAGAAACGATTTTGATGGAATAATTGTACGCTTTGAGCTAGCTGCTTTATTTTTACTGGGGAGGAAAACTGTTTTGCTTTATCAACCACGCTAGTTTAAATGCCTAGATTATAGTTTCTTAGGCGAAACGTCAAATTTGCGTCACGTTACGAAAGCAAAACGGGGCCATGAGCGCCATTTTGTAAGCGTCGCGCCTACGTCACGCCTAGAAGAAAATGGCGGAATGTCCAGAATAGCGGCTCAGAGCCGCTATTCTGGACATTCCGCCATTTTCTTCGAGGCGTCACGTAGGCGCGACGCTTACAAAATAGCGCCGATAGCCCCGATTTGCTTTCGTAACGTTACAGTGTACTAGAAGGGGGCAGTGGGCTTACTCCGCCGCTCCTCTGACGCAGTCAGCGTCGCATCCAAGAGGTGGCGCCACTGGCAACTTCAATGGAAGCTTTGCTTGCAGAAGCTTTGATTTTCCTTGCGTTTCTGTCGGTTCAGTTCGAAGCAGTTCACACTCTTATTTGTGTTTAATTTTGGCATACTTGACAGTCTTTACATATCTTTAGCAAGCACTATATTTGTTTAGGCCACATGATATTTGCCATAATAGTACCTTGTGGAAAAGGAAGACGGCTGCCTATCCTAACTCAGACCTTTTGTGCAAAGAGCTCGTCGCTGACGGATGTTGCTTATGCGGAAGGGGCCTTCGAATTTTCCGAATTATCAGGCAATCGTAAAAAAAATTGAAAATGGTTTCATGCCGTGTCGACCTAATGTAAAATTTTGTCAGACAGAAAACTGCGTGCATACTTCCCAGCTGGGCTCAAAAAAAGAAAAAAAGAAAAAAAATCAGGCATGCTAACAAGGTTTGTGCCTTTGCTTAGCCAAAATGCATATGTATATATGACTTAAATATTTCATTGTTCCACTTTAGTTGTTCCATGCTTCACAGTAGCCTTCTGCGTTTATTATAAACCATCATTACACCGGCACACATTTGTTAAATCAAATCAGGTTTGTTTTTTCCATAAAGAAATGGAGGGAGACCTGAACAAAAAGTGAAATCTAGTTCACTTGAGAAAGGCTCCGGCCTATGCTTATGTACAGTTATATAAGGGTAAGCAAAATGAAGTTAACAGGGCTGTTGCTGACACAAAGCTGCTTGAGCCTCTGCCGCTTTCCTGCCTTGTCACAGTTAATTTCTTTCATATAAAAATGGAGACGTGTGACAATGTAAAAACTAATTATTTTAGCTCTGAGGCTAGGAGCGTGCGCATTGCAGCCAACTTCGAGGGAAAGCTTACTCTTAACTGACAGCATATCCATAACGCTGTCAGAGTGTAGCTCACTCTGAGAGAAGCATTCTGTGAAAAGATCTAGAATTTTCACAAAGCCGTACAGCTGACTGGAGGAATAAAGGAGGCCTTCTCGGTCACAAAAGTTTGTTAGCCGCGGGCAAGTTGAAACTTTCGCTTGGTGGCGCCATACTGAGCAGCTTTATGCATTCTTGGCATTTTGTGCTGGAATTGACAATACACTTCCGTGCAACATAGCCCGCGATGTGGTAAGTGAGCCTCGAGTCGCTTCTGGTCACGTGCTGGTTATGGTCGTTTGAAACCCGTAGGTCTGTGCAATGCTGGGGTACCACGTTTGTGTGGCCTCTGTGGTAGTAGCGCTAGCTAGCTGCAGTTTGACTGCACTAATTTCTTTCACATGATGCTTCGAAGAGTCAACTTCCAGTAGGAACGCCAGTGTACCTTCCTCACAGTTTCCTTCGCTAACTGACCTAACTAGACCATAAAAAGAAAAACAATTTACAGTGATCAGGAACTGCGTTGGAGTTGAGCACAAAACGTGGCTCGAAATGGAGCTCGCATACTGCGCTCGTGTCGTCCAGGGGAGGTTCTATGGAGGTTCTTTTCCCACTCTTTCCGCATATTTTTTATCCTTTGGGACGCCAAACAAGGACAACTTCGGCCCACCCTTCACTTAAACATAGCCTGTTTGGCACCCAGGCGCGTAACAGTGGTTTTGTCGATGCCGCGGCATGGCTCAGTTACTGCAAGGCATACTAATCTCTTGCAGGCTATGTGCGAAAAAGAACACTGAAGGAAAAAAAAAACCACGTGACGACGTCCACAGAAAAAACAACGCAGCTCAGCAACTCCAACTAATATCATCGGGCACTGGGCGGGCACTAGGCAGCTGCGCCGTCGCACCCACGTTCCATTGAAACCGACGCCAGCGCCGCCGCTCGGGCTATCGGAGAAGCTCATATTTGCGACATTCGTGGAGCCGCCGCATCGCATAGCCTCCGCCAGAGAGTAAGCCCACTGCCCCCTTCTAGTACACTGTAGTAACGTGACGCAAATTTGACGTTTCGCCTAAGAAAATGTAATGTAGGCATTGAACCTAGCGTGGTTGATAAAGAACAGTTTTCGTCCCCAGTAAAAATAAAGCAGCTAGCTCAAAGCGTACGATTATTCCATCAAAATCGTTTCTCGCTTCCGTCGTCTGCATGCGCGCAGGCTGTCGTCTGCTTCATTAGCTAGGATGCGTGTCCTCGGGAAACTGAATGAGTCATCGTATATTGGCGCCCACGCGCTTGCTTTCTACCTTGAGACAACATACGCGACCTGCCAGTGATGATCAGCGCACGCTCTAGGACGCGTTATCACTATCTCGTGAACCGCAAGTGACTCAGCCCGACTCGTCTGGCTGACAAGCGGCCAAATATCATCGATAGCGTTGCGCGCGCCACAGGTATCCGCTTGCGCGACGCAAGCATCGGCACTGCCATCTCTTGTTCACTTCGCTGCTTACTCGCAACGTGAGAGGAAACTTCAAGACGCCGTCTTGCGTACATTTCTTTTTATAAATTAAAAAGTCACCGTTGTGATAGCCTTTGATGTCGCGAAAAGTCATTAATATTGATTACAATACAAACGCAATAGTGAAAAGTGCAAGAAGTCGCAGAAAGTTTGCTAGTTTCAACCAATATTATTTCAAATAAACGTGTTTTTAATCAAAATGATAGTGCAAAACACAAATGCCAACACCACCCGAGAGCGATGCAAATGCTATGAGCACGCGTTGTGAACAAAAGATTTTTATGGCCCGAAATGACAGGGAAAATGCGGCGATACGCATGCCTCTCCACTGTCATTGCATATGGCCGCTCATTACCATAATTCGCGCGGCTCGTCGCACCACAAGTTATGGCGGAAAATCTCTGCAATGGCGGCCCAGCACAACGTCACGCAACGTCAAATTGACGTTTACGAAACAGCCCTTCCTGTGACGCTCCTCACGGGATATTCCTTCAGCCAATGAACAAGCTGACATGCCGGCTATCTTGGAACGCCACCACATATTCGCGAAATGGCAGATGCATTGCACGAGCTTCTGCACGCTACCGTCCACTTTCTTTTTAAAGCGCTAAAGTCGCAATATAGGTGCCAAGGACCACAAAAAAGTATTAGTCGTTCACTTTCAGCTCCACGTCCCGCTTCGTCATTCTGACGAAAACGCAAAATTGCATTTTGCAAAACTTCCGTTTCGCGGCACAAATTTCGAAACACGTGACCTCTGGACAGCCAATGAGACAGCCAAGATGGCGGATAATGACGGCCGTGCAGCCGCCATGCGTGTCCAGAATAGAACCCCAGATTGGTGTGCGCCTGGTTTTCACCACTGTGGGCTTTCAACAGATCGCGCGTTGTTCGCGCTAAAGTGACTGCGATCGTCCTGTCCACTTCGTTCTCGTGTCTCGTTTTAGCGCAGTTATAATTTTCCTAAATAAAGTAAGGCTGTGCGACAAAGTGAGCGTCGGCTAGCGCAGAAGTGGTTTGCCACGCGCTTACCGTGTAAGCACTCAGGAATGCAGGAAACCAGTCATGCAAGGATAAAAAACTACGCTTTATTTTCTTTTACTTTGTGATGCATCTTCATACTGGCTAGCGCAGAGCGATGGCTTCTAACAACGGCACGAAAGAGTCTTTATGCTGAGTAGCCCAAGCGATACGTGGCTTCTAACAAACGCAAGAAAGGGTCTTTGCAGCGCACGTGGCCGTTGAGTGCCACGACATTCATCCCAGGTGGGACTCCAGCATCGGTGCAGTTACCCTGCACCCACCGCTGACGAGGTGGCGCTTCACTTTTTGACAACAACTTTCTATTTTTTGCGTGTGAACGCCCGTGATGGGGTCCAGAAAGTGCACGCTGTGGTTGACTGTCTCCAAATGTAGATTGAGGTATAGCCACGTTAGCATCCACTAAATTTGGGATACAGTTTTATGCGGCCAATTCGTCACTATGAATAAGGGTCCCCGGTTGAACATTGGCTGCAATAATGGCGCTTAGCGTCGCCGCCTTTCGTCGGTCGACATTGAAAAGTCGCAGCACCCCTCTGGTCGTTAAGACCATGCCGAAGACGCGTGGGCCACCATCTTTAACACCGCCGTAAATTTGGCGGCTCGGCGGGACGTTGTCGCCCGTCATCAGGCGTCCTCGACTGCACTTTTGCTCACCGCGAAGACGGCACTCGTCACTTTGCACTATCTTCCCGGGGCCACCGAGTGGAGGTCGCGCGTTCAGCTCGTCCCGCACGACCTCACGGGTGTAGTTCCTCCAGTCGGCGATTGCATTCTCTGATAGAGGAAACAAGTCGCCGGTCATCTCTTTCAACAGCCATATATGTCTACGCTTTTGCTTACGCAGTACGTGAGCCAAATAATTGGCCGCCTGGAGAGGTGGTCGTTCGCGGTCCGTGTTGGCGAAGCAACCTCCTTTGCCACTCCACCCGTGCAGTGCAGCGATACCGTGTAACTGCGAAAACTGCTTTCGGCACCTGTTGCACCGGAAGGCAGCCCAGTGTCCATTCTGAGTCTTCCTATGTAATGTGACTACTTCGCCTTTGCAGGTTGGTTGGTCTAGGTTGAACCCCAGGTGCTCGCAGGTGCCCCAGTACTCCGATGACGCCGCCGGACCTGACCTGGAGCTAGGGCGTGGTGGATCGACGAACAGCGCTTGAAGACAGAGATAGCCGAAGCGGTCGCACGAACTTTTACTCTGCAGCCTAGTCACACCAGTCTGTGCTCGGAAACCATAATTTTCCCGCCACGCTGTCTCCGCAGACGAGTGCCTTCGCCTAACTCGTCACACAGCCAGCGCACTGACGTTTTGAAAAGGCAAAAATGACGCTGAAACTCTACGTCAGCTGCAGTCAAATTGACGCTTGCTGCCACTGGATGCGATGGTAAAGGCTGCTGCTGCCGCCGCCATGTTCACGAGTTCAACTCGAGAGGGGTTTCGCGATGGATGAGTTTGACAGCGAGTTCGCCTGTCAATCAAAACCATACCTCACGCCTTGCGCGAGGCATGTAACTCGTGCGCGCACCGAGCTCGGTTGGCCCACGCCCAACTTATTTTTCGGCAACAGTGACGTGGTGCGGAACTGAGAGGCCACCCACAATCTTGACCGCCGAAATAAAACACGCACAACGCACTGTCATCGGTGATGTACTGAGCACCTATCAAAAGCAAAGCGTCGACTTTCGCTGGCTTATGCTTATATCTTCTTAGACTGTGATGGCCCCTCAACACGGTTCATTGTCTGCATTATGGCGACGTAGCGCACAGCAAATAATTATCTGCATGTCACTGTAGCTGCTTGCAAGGCGTCGATGCGCCGTGGTGGAGGACGATGTTGAGCAGTGCGCAGTGTTTTCCGACGACAACGTATCGCAGCTGTCGTTGGAGATGGCTTCTCTGTCATCAGTGATGATGACAGAGAAGCCATCTCAACTCCGCTTAATCTCCACTAGAATATTGGCTATCCCCGTTTGTTGTTTGATGCACACCACTCTCTTCCTGTCTCTTAACGTTATATAGACCTAAAATTTTTCGTTCCATCGCTCTTTGTACGGTCCTTAACTTGTTCTCGAGCTGCTTTGTTAACCTCCAAGTTTCTGCCCCATATGTTAGCACCGGCAGAATGCAATGATTGTACATTTTTCTCTTCAGCGACAGTGATAATCTCCCAGTCAGGATTTGGTAACCCTTACAAAAAAAATTGTTGAAAAGTTGTTGAAAAGTCATTGGTCAATGTCAACAAATAGCATTGAAATCACATTGAGGCTTTGTTGAAACATTATTGAGAAAATTGTTGACAGGTGTTGAAAATTGGCCCGCGACATTTTGTTGAAACATCATTGGGTCGTTTCAATTTGAGAAGTCATTGATAGATTGTTGAAACCATGTTGAATTCCAATATTGAAAGCCCATTGAAAAACTGTTGAAGATGTGTTGAATGTCAATATTGAAAACCTGTTGAGACATTGTTGAAATATGTTGAATGCCAATATTGAAACCCCATTGACATAATGTTGGAACTCTGTTGAACGTCAATGTTGAAACCCCATTGAAATATTATTGGAGCAGTATTGAACATCAATATTAAAACCCCATTGAGATATTATTGAAGCATTCTTGAACATCAATATTGAAACACTATTGAAGTATTATTGGATGAGCGTCAAATGTCAATATTGCTTGATGGAGTCAAATGGTGCTACGTATCAGAAACAGGACACAAGAGGAAGAACACAGGCAAAACACACGTTAGGCGCCAAACGTGTGTGTTCTCTGTGTTCTTCCTCTTGTGTCCTGTTTCTGATGCACTAGGCCTTTTGCCTCCATTATACCAACAAGCCCAACGTGCAATGTTAGTCAATAGTGCAACACCATTTAAATATTATTGCAGCAGTGTTGAACGTCACTATTGAAATCACTTGAGAGCCCACTGAAATATGCCGTTTCGTGAGTAGTGTTGAAAACTGCACTAGACTTTTCTTTAAATACCGCTGAGCTACGTTGAGTCTCATAGCATTACCATTGATGCCATATTGATGTGGTCCCTGCATACTAGAGGACCGGGGCAAACTAAAATGCAGGCACTTCTGTATTGCAGACCTGGGTCACCCAGGGATCAAAACCACTTTTAGATATAGCCTGTAATAAAACATATTATAGAGCTGCTAGCAGAACCATTATGCCAGTTTTTGAATTCGCTTAACACACAAAATCAATACTCCTTCAAGAAATCAACAGCTCAAAATTGATGTGGACAAAAAGCATTTTTTTCTAGATGAATTGTTTATTGAAGCCAAACATTGGTTAACTGTACAGCCATGTGTGCCTGAAGATCAAAAAATTCCTAACGCAATCTACAAACTGCCAGCAGCTTGATACAATAACGAAATTGAATTTGAGAGATGTAAAGTTTGCGTGGCCCTAAAGTAAAACATTTCTCAAAATTGAAATAAATAGAAAATAAATGTTATACAAGCATTACAGTAAATACAATTTAAAATGTACTTGTTTTATCTTTGGTAGCCAGTAACTTAATAATCATGGCACAATTTGCATGAGCCAACTGAGACTCTTATTTATTGGTTAAATGGTGTGTGCCCATTTTACTAAACGTTATCTACCTCTGAAACGACATGGTAATTACAATAAGTTGTGCCATGGCAGCAGTTTATTGTGCTGCATTGCTTGTTGCACGATCCAGTTGCATTTTCTGCCATAATTAATTACTAGGTTCCTGGGCAGGTCATTACATGCCAAGCGATTTATTCACTTTGACTACTTTAGATTTTTATCTGATAGACAGTGGCCATTAGTTACCTGCTGGAAGACTTAAATGGAACAGGCATGAGGAATTTTTTTTTAATTTTTGAGTGCCGCAAAACAAGTTAAAATGAAAGAATTTGCAAGAAATCACATTTCATGCGTACATGAAAGAAAGCACATCGCTGCCTCGCCCGAGAACTGTTGTAGCACTCTGAATTTAAGCAAACTTTTGCCACTTAATTCTTACTGTTTTGAAATAGCAAAATAAACCATTACTACAAACATATGTTAATATGTAGTTTTTCTTAAAGAGAACCACTGACAATAAATAGTACAGATTCCACTTTCCGGTATACGTATGAAACCTAATTTTCTGTAATCACTCTACCTATTTTTACTTTATCAAACTTGAAATGGTGTGCCATCATGGAACAGTCTTGGTATGAAATGACGCGAGATACCTATGAAATAAAATACTCAAGAAACACTATCTTTTGTAGAAATATATTAAAAATTTACGTAAAAATGTACTAAAATACAAAGCGCAACACTTGTGCAATTAATTATTAATCACAACACAGTACTTGTGTCTGAACCATCCAACATGGGCTTTTCAGGTGACTAGAAACATCATAATAATAAAAAAATGTTGAGGGCTGCAAGTGCACAACACTTGAACTGTCCACAGACTTGAGCTCTTCTGGACACTTCAGGTCCCTTGCGAGAAGTGAGGCCAGAGTGTTCTTAATGTAGGCCATGTTTGTCCCAGGAAACTTGTGACAGGTAAAGCCTGTAAACAAGGAAAAACAGCATGAGGTTTAAGATCAATGTTCCACGCGCAAAAGTGCAACATACAGTACGCCCTGTTATAATGAAACTGTTTCATTTGTTTTGTTTATTCAAAGTTTTCACGAGTTCAATTCTAGAGAATGACCAGCTTTCAAAGTAGAGTGGCGCCGGAGGACTCCACTTAGTACGATATGCAGAAGGCAAACACGAAAATCCCACTGTGGCAGAATAACTTTATGAATATCCTTGGTGTGAAAAATGTGAACGTTGCTTGCTTAGGAACAAAATGGCGGAAAAAAGACTTCATACTGTTGGTGAAAAAACTTAAAGGTAGACTACTGGCAACTAAAATTAGTTCTCTCAACAATCATATTCAAAATGTGCAGCACTTTATTGCACTTTCCCTTGCAGGAGTTGCTCCAAATACGGTTATGCGGCCAGAATTGAGTATGGTATATCTGAATTTGTTTTACGAGCTCATATGCTACTGAAGTGCACCTCTCGCATCGTGATGGCCATTCTTATACCTCTCTACTTAAAACAAAATACTGCTTATAACGAGGATTTACTGCAGTTGCACGCCAACCTGGTTACACTAACACAAATAAATGCGAAGAAGAAATACGAAGAAATGCTCAGTCTTACAAGAGAAATATGCAAGTGGACTGGCTCTGCTAATCCTTTGAGGGTCACTGGCATGCATGTAGAGTGGCGGAAACAAAACGTGTGGTCACGACCATAACTATGAGGCGGCGAAAGAACATATAAATAAGCATACCTTTTAAGAATGAAGTGTCCCCAAGCATCACATTACAGATTCGATAACCTTCTAGGCTTCTACAAAAATCCTGATTGTGCTGTTGCCCCTTGGCTTCTTCCAAAACTGATCTTTCTCTTTACTCTATGGTGCCCATCACTGCAGTAGTTTGGGAGTATTCACCTAGTTTAATGTTTTGTGAGTGTGATTACATTTAAAAAATGTCACAGTTTCGCCCTAAGGGCGAAGCGATGAATGCGATAGCAACACAGCAATGTCATACGAAGTAAGGTGAGCGGCTTTGGTAGCAATATGAATTGTAGTAAACATGAGCTGATTAAGTAAGCAGGTGTGCTGCGGCGTAAGTAGACCGACATGAAGAGAGACTCGATGACCACGAGAAGGCGCGTGTGAAACGGTGGTGTTGATGAGAAGCGCTTCCCGTGGGCAGCGCGTGCGAAGGGACACACCTGTAGCGCTGCACTGCCGACCCGGGCAGCATTGCATGTGTAGCGTGCGTTGGAAAATGTGGCCCGACTATTACTAACTGATTGAAGAAGCGTGGTGTGAGCGCGCACAAACAAACTTGAATAGATCACACTGAATGACTGCAGACAACGACCGTCAAAACGCTGGCAGCGAGCGGATATATACGCCGCAGGAGCGGGCGAAGGTACATGCGGTCTATCGCTTCAACGGAAACTGAGCGGCGAATGCGCATAAAGGTCAGAGCCGTGTGGAGATAAGAGACGGTGCGGTCGAACGAACGACGAGCGCGGTTGTTGGCAGCGTAGAAGTGCGCCCCCCCCCCCCCCCCCCCCCCCGCTTCTTCCGGCGCTGGCTGGGAGAGATTGCGCGTGGGAGAGATAAGAGACTGTGCGGACGAGCGACGAGCGCGGTTGTTGGCAGAGAAGTGCCGGCGCTGGCTTTCCGCTTCCTTGCTTGCACGTGGGAGATTGAGTGCGTTCGCTCTCCGTGATAGCGCGCGTCCCCGCACGCTGCCTCTGGGGCATAGGGCGCGCGGCGAAGATTTTATCTATACGGAACCTCACGGCGACGGCGACGCCGACGGCAGAAATCCGGTTGAAGTGTCCATATAATTGCTATCGCAATAAAATGTGATTATGCTAGTTTGCCCTGCATGCTACAATAAACATGGTGTAAAACAGCGCACACTAAGAAACCATTCTAACTTTGTGACCTAAAATATTATTTACCCATTTTTTTTCTCGAAAGGTCACTCTGAAGAACAATCTAGAATAAAAATATAACGCTTAAATTGGGGGACGTATTTCCAGAAAATATGTGATCCTCAAAGGGTTAAACATGAACACCTACAAAGCTCCTTCAATCTTTGATAAATCTAAACCCATAGTACTTGAGCACTGGTTTATAATAATGCTGAAAACAGGCAAGTGCGTCTTTGAAGTAAGAAAGCAGGAGACATTTCCAACAATTTCAGAGTGGGAGCTGTGGACATGCCTCATGTTCTGTATGAAGCTTTATATAGTAGCTGCCAAGGGCCTATTGAGTACTGATCATTTTATGGGAACGTGAGGAAAAGTCAAATAAATACCTTTGTTCTTTCCACATCCTAGAATACAATGTGATAAATTGGATCTTAATAGGGTGAGTACCTAGAATGAGTGGACATTGCTAAACATAGCAATGTTGACAATGAAGTTGGCAACTGTTCCTATTGTTGCTTTGATCGAAACAACCAAACAATTATGCCCAGTAACTTAAGCTCCCTCTGTTGAAAGGCTACTGTCTGCTACCACATGGACCTCCTTCAAGACAGGAGCACTATGTTTTGCGTTACAGAATTTGGAGGGCCAATTTGATTGCTGAAATTTTGTGGAAGTGCTGTCCGTCGAGTTGAGCAGTAACTGCCCTTGAGCATAGCTTCTCCACAATTCCTATATTATAACACTTTCAGGCTACTTAAGCACACCCGCTATACCACCAAATTGGTAGCATGCTTCACAGATTGGTACTACAGATTGGTAGTTGCTTCATTGCAACTATTCATTGCAATGACAGTCAAGTAGTGCAACTAATGTGCAAATACACCTAACTTTGTCAGTTGGAGCCACCAATCACTTCTGGCAGTTAAGGCTGCTTTTAAAATTTATCAATTTAGTATGGAGGCATTAGAGACTTGAGATCAAATGAACATTCATTCCAAATAGTAAGCTATTGTAGCACGTAGTTGCAGACACAGGCTACTTGAAAGTCATTTGTTGTGCTAATAGCAAGCTGGTAATTCCAAGTACAAAATGTGAATGCAAAAATGCTATGGGAAAAAGGATGTACGGTACTTGCCTATAACAGCGTTGACCCTGATAAGGCGAAGAGCCTCTTTTTGCCTATTGGTGGTGTTGTTTCCGAGAAGTGAGTGGCCCGTGAGGTTCTTCTCTGTGGCCAACCACATGGTGAATCAAGGCCCTTGCAAACTTGCCTGGTCCACCATGGCAAGCTGTGCCAGGATCATCTGAATGAGCACTTCTCCAACCTATGTGAAACGGAACGTTTAGGTAAATATTAGTGAGGTATTTTAAGGATTTTAAGCACATTTACACAACAACCACACTCCGAATAAATCACAGAAATACTGCCTGCTCTAGACCTAAATTGTCAACTTATGTCACTAATAAAAACAACTAAAACTAATGTCATAGCTTGTTATGCTGTTAGGATGTCATGTGCTTCAGAAAAACAAGGATTCACCCAGTACAAAATAAAATAGTAAGTAAACCAAAGCATGGAAAACTTTAATGCAAGTAGCATTTTTAGGATACTTCACATACTTTCGGGTGTCTGTCTCTAACTATTTTCCAGCCAATTTGTGTCACTTGGTGGTCAATGGCCTAATAGGTAGGGCTGCTATGTTGAGGGAACTGGGTTAATAACCATCTGATGGACCTGCTTGGATCTCTGGGTATGTGACTGAGAGTATGTGCCACTCTTCAATGAACCTCTTTCACCCCATCTTGGGCGACTGCTGCTTGTGTTGGCAAGCAGCAGTGGCAGCTCAAAAAGGAAGATAACTGTTGACGTTAATGCGATTACCACTACACATCAGATTCTCTTGCTGTGTCCCAGACCTACTCAGCTGAATGTGTACATAAGACACAAAGGCAGGGTGTGCCAACTGCCCACCTCATCAAATAAATGAATCGACTCGCAAATCAAAGGCTATGCAAAATCGCAAAGGAGACAATGCTACCATTTTTACTAAATCTTAAGAATACCTCCCGGATATACATTCTCCTGGCAACAGTGCATTTGATCATGGTGACGCTAGACGATGAATGGCCAAAGAATTCACCTTTCGCATTCCGGCAGTGGCGTCTCCAGGCTTATTTTGATTCTGAAAACAGATGTCAGTATTAAAATATGACGCCACGATAACTCAAAAGCAACAATCAAAACATCTACAGGACAATTAGGCCAACGTAAATGGATGGATATAAATGACTGATTGAAAACATTAAAGCATGGCTGCTCTTGCCACTGGCAGTGTGAGGTGGGCAAATAATTTATTTTTAATTTCTCTCCTAAATTTTAAAATTATTTTTGCTCATCTACTGAACTGTTGCGGCCACATCTTAAAGGTAGCTCGTTCATATAAAATCAGTGTTGCATTTTTTACTCTCCGTCTAACTGCTGCTACTGCAGTATTCCACAGAACTGCTCCACCAACAAACCATTGTTCCAAGCTTATGGCAAAGCGTCATTTAGATCACAAGGATACGCTCCCCTTTAACTCTCTCTCCTCTTTAGTGTGCGACTTCAAAGCAAAAATAACTTACTGACATAGCTGTCTACTTCTATCTCATAAAAAAAAAGCCTTGCTAATTTTTTGACATTTGTCGATAACGCCTATATGCCACTGGAAGCACAGTGGGACGACACGGCAAATATGCCCAAGCATCTTGTTCCTTTACTGATTTTCGAACTTAGCTAAATCAATCAGTTACTGAAGGGCCAAAGGCTGAAACTTCACACGATGACATTATTTTGAATGTTTCATCCCACTAAAGCAGAACATAGAAGCCCACAGAATCTGCCTTTTCCGTGAATATAGAGCGCCTACGCGAAGGCGTTAGCGCGAAGTACTCGATGGCGTCGAAGGGAGATAATAGTTCAAAAAAAAACTTCACCCCCACGCGCGTACCGGCGGAAAACAAACCACACATAATCTGATTTCACAGCATTCGCTGGCATCAGCACTTTTTTATCTCACCTATCACATAGAATCACATATACGCCCTTGCAATTCTTTATTATTATCGCGCCACAGCGCGTGTCTACCGCACGGCGTGTCAGCGGACTCTGGGCACTCGATCCTGAAGCGAACAGCGCAGCAGAATACATTAGAACGGCAAAACGCCCCGCGCATATTTTCGCCGATCCCGACACGCCATGTAGTAGATACACGTCAACGGACGGCGTTGCGCGAACGAAATATACTTGATTACAGTACAGTTCGGATTATTTCACGTCATATTGTTTCCACGAAAACGGCAAAGCACGAGCGCTCATTAATAAGGCTAATTTCAATCGGTGCTGGAACACCGTACCAAACATCGTGGCGCGCACAACATGCCCTGTTTTAGCTGGCTCCACATAGCTGCCCACCAAAACGGCAAAGCACCGAGCGCTCATTAATAAGGCTAATTTCAATCGGTGCTGGAACACCGTACCAAACATCGTGGCGCGCACAACATGCCCTGTTTTAGCTGGCTCCACATAGCTGCCCACCAAAACGGCAGAGCACCGAGCGCTCATTAATAAGGCTAATTTCAATCGGTGCTGGAACACCGCACCAAAAATCGTGGCGCGCACAACATGCCCTGTTTTAGCTGGCTCCACATAGCTGCATTACGTCGCCGCAAGCGCGCTGTGAAGTTAAATCAGGACAAAAGTTCATGCTCAATATCACAAATCTAGTGCTGCACAACCAATTCTCGCAACGGAAGGATAGCACTAGTAATGAAAACGAGCACAGAGGCGCGTGGAAGACACGCACGGGCTCTGTACGCACTTTTGCTGAAAGCGTCGCAATGAACGAGCAATTGGAATTCGAAACACTCACCTTCGATGTGGCTGAGTCGGAGGCGATCATGGTGATCTTCGAGGCAACGTGTAGCCCATAAAGAGCAAGCAACAAGTTGGAATACCAAAGATGTCCCAGCGAGGCAAATGGCACAGAAAACAGACGCAGCAAACTCATCACGCAACCCGCACACATACGCCGCACGCACAAAGTTCCGGAATGCGCCAAAGAGTCAAGAGCGCAAGCGCGCATTCACACAAAAACGCGCATACAAATTCACGCTTTCATAGACATGAATTGCAATATTTATTAACAAATATTGTAATATAATGGTATTTCTTAACAATTTCTGTGGTTTTAAAGAGTATGAAAGTTTTCTGGTTAGGTTTCTTGAGGAACTATTTTCTTTATCGTGGTAACGCAGTGCGCCGGCCGGTCACGTACGGAGCGCGCGGGAAATAGTGCAAAATTCAAACGGCGCAAATGTCGCGCCCTGTGTGCGCGCACAGTTTTAAGCGTTTGCATTAAAAAGAACTATTTATTTTAATACGTGAAGCAACCGGCGCGAAATGAACTACGGATCAGCAACGTACACAACTGTCGCTTTTCGTGCTTGTTAGTTTGACATTATGACAAACGGTAGACAGCATGCCGTCCCATTGATTAAACATTTGTACCTGTGCTTCTGCGCTACGATTTGTCACCGGCAAAGTATAACAGCGTAGATTGTGCGTGGTGGCCAACCAGTTTCCCAGCACACTGGCCAGCACCCAGTCTCTACGTGTTACAGAATAGACCTAGGCTTTCATGTAAAATATGGACACCACGTCGCAGAGATCACCCAAACTTGTTTCATTCTATTGTTCGCTAAGGGCTAACAACTAAACGAAACGCACTCTTTAAAAAACATATTTATTTATTATGCTTATATACTACTTTTCCCACCATCTTGCCCATATTTAACATGGAGGAAATTCCGTTTTCTGACACAGACAGGGCACTGGCCACTTGCAACAGAAGCCGATGGGAATCCAGGAGGTGCCCAATCATCGGTCATTGGTCACTGCTTGCTGGGACATTTTTCTTGTGCTCCAATTTTGTGTCTGTATATATATATATATATATATATATATATATGTGTGTGTGTGTGTGTGTGTGTGTGTGTGTGTGTGTGTGTGTGTGTGTGTGTGTGTGTGTGTGTGTGTGTGTGTGTGTGTGTGTATATACAGGGTGGTCATTTACGTCTTACGGAATTTTTAGAAATCGCCTGTGGCAGGTAGCATTATTCTTATCATTGAGCTGGGTTGATCGATGAGGCGGACATTTGTAGCACGAGCAATCGAAACATAGATTCACCTAATTAACAAGAAATCACTAATTACCTTCTGATTTTATTACTTTACGACACATATTGCGATTTACGAATTTGAGCCGGTGAGCTTGTCAGGCGTATTCACTTGGAATGAATTTCCAGGATGACACCAGTTTGGAGATATGCGCCATGAAACTCGCCGTAAAAATGCACTGTTGTTACACTTACTTTGTTACCAAAATGCTGTTTTATACATTGAAGCACAAAAGTAACTAAAACGCCCAGTTATTTCGTCCCACACTTTGAGCAATAATATCTCGATACTGGTGTTATCCTGGAAATTCATTTTAGGCGGATGCGTCTTGCAAACTCACCGGCTACAATTCATATATTGCAATATGTGTCGTAAAATAATTAACTAAGAAGTTCATTAGTCACTTTTTTTGTTAACTATTAGAATATTAGTTTCAATTTCCTGTGTTACTAATATCCGTTTCTTCGAACAACCAAGCTAAGCGATAAGACTTATGCTACCTGCTACAAGCGATTTTAAAAAATTTTCGTAATGCCTATAATTTTGAACACCCAGTATATACAGGGTGGCCCAACTTTCGTGCACCGACACTTAAATATATGCAAATGTCACGTAGCTGGACAGAACCAAAGTAATGTTGTTTGCCGTCACTTACAGATACTCAATTTTTTGCATTGGATAAATTACTAGATAATCATTATAATTAATAATTGTTAATCAATGAATAATAAATAATTAGCTTCTCAGATATTATATTCACATGAAAAGTGTCAATCAGAAAATTATGGAGCAACAGGAAAAACTCCCGATACAGCTTTCTGTTGCCCAATACGTGGTACATAAAAGTGTTTTTCCGAGCGTGAAAAAAGTCCGCGGATACACGCATAGTGCCTCGAGCGGCTAGTTGTGCGGCAATTTTGCGTGTATTCGCGGGCTTCTTTCACGCTCGGAAAAAAAAGAAAAGAAAAAAAAAACACTTTTATGTTGCACGTATTGAGTAATAGCAAGCTGTATCGGGAGTTTTTAGTGGCAGGAGCGTCGAGTGCCATTTGTTCTTTGGACAGTACTTCCGGTTCACCTCCTGAGATGATCAGGAGGTGAAAATAAATCGAAAAAAATAGGACAGTACAAAATTCACGACTTTCATTATATATATGATATCAGAGCATAGGTTTAGCTATAAGTTGAGTTACTGAAGTGTCTGGAATAATTACAATTAATTAGCTGAGACGACCGGGGACGCAATCCAAGTGAATCAGAAAAATAGGGGGAAAAATGGTTCAATTCAGAATTCATGACTTTCATTATAGATATGATATCAAAGCATAAGTTTTGTTGCAAGCTGACTTGCTGAAGTGTCTGGGATAATTATAACTAATTAGCTGGGACCAGATTAAAAATAAATAAGG
Source organism: Dermacentor silvarum (assembly GCF_013339745.2). Lineage (NCBI taxonomy): Eukaryota > Metazoa > Arthropoda > Arachnida > Ixodida > Ixodidae > Dermacentor > Dermacentor silvarum. The sequence continues at coordinate 104,962,870 of NC_051160.1, read as the reverse complement.
AAAAAAAGAAAAAAAGTAGTACAGTGCAAAATCCATCGGTTTCTTTATAGACATGATATCAAAGCATAAGCTTAGTTCAAGTTGAGTTGCTGAAGTGTCTGGAATAATTATGATTGATCAGAAATCACTTATTACTGCTTACCAAAGCACAGAACACCAACGCCGGGATGCGAGTGCCAAAAAGAAACACCTAAGTCAAAGTTTAAGGTTGCCTACTATTTTAAGCATGAAATGCTTTTAGCTCCCGTTGTCGGCGATCTTCAAGTGACCTTGAGCCAAAAGCCAAAGCTGTTATCCGGGAACTCAAAACGAGAACATGCCGGGAAGTTGAAAATGAAATTTAGTCACCCGTAGGCACGAGTACAACTGTGGTATGGACGTAGAGTGCAATATAGCGTACCGTACATGCAATACATTGTTCTTAATATAAACAAAACATACGAGCAAACAAAATAGTAAATGGTGTCTGCTTGACACTGGCTTTGCCACACATCAAAAACCACTATGACACGTTGCGAGAACAAAACGAGATCATACGCGCGACAAGTCAAACTTGAAAAAATGCGGTCTCTGGCACCAACCCTTTACTACACATGCTAGTTACTCTCCAAACAAATTAAAAAAAATATTGCTTGCGAGTTCTTCTCAATGTTTCTCGACGATATCACTCAAGCTGTAACTTCTATTACGCTGAAGTTTTATTTGTCGTATCCAATAGCGACGTTCAAAAGGCAGATAGATACAGGGGCAGATAAAGTGGGCCGATCCTGGATGCAGTGCAGAAAGGGTCCAAGATCAATGGCACCTCTTTCATGTGGGCCGATCCTGGAGGCAGTGCAGAAAGGGTCCAAGCTCAATGGCACATATCCCCTGTGGGCACGGGGACCTGTAACGCTTCCTTGAACGGCCCTTGTCATACGTGGGACCCAAAGAGACAAAATCAACAGCCCTTCCTCTGTCGAGAAAATGGAGTACTCACTATTGTTGGCATATTGTTGAGGAATTGTTGACACAATATCCTTTCAATAATGCCTCAATAGTTATTGAACGTACACAACAATACCTCAACAATAATGTTGTTGAGCGCTTCACAACAGTAAAGTCATTGACTAATTGTTGTTGACATATTGTTGAATAATGTTGAGTATTATGGAGAAGTGTTGAGCAATATTGACATTAAATATATATCTGAAAGCAAAGCTTGCAATGTCGCCGTAAGCATCTTACGTAAGCAAAGGCATATCTTACGTAAGCAAAGCTTGTCGTCCGATTCTAGTAAGCGAAGCTTGTCGTTCGATTCTAGCATGCTGATTCTAGCGTGACGGCTTCCGAAGCCCAGGCGAAACGTCAGCGAAGAGCCGCCGACCCTGAATTTAGGGCAAACGAAGCGGAACGCCTGCGGCAGCGTCGTCTTGCCACAAGCTCACCCAGCTACGACTCGAGTGATAGGCCTTTGGTTGAAGTTATGTGACACTCTATATATTTAGTGGTGATTAAGTGAACAATAGAACAATATATATGTGTAAAACACATACACTTCTACATGTGTGTCTTTCAGATATATATTCAATGTTAATATTGCTCAACAATTCCCAATAGTACTCAACATTATTCAACAATATGTCAACAACAATTAGTCAATGACTTTACTGTTGTGAAGCACTCAACAACTTTATTCTTGAGGTATTGTTGTGTACGTTCAATAACTATTGAGACATTATTGAAAGGATATTGTGTCAACAATTCCTCAACAATATGCCAACAACATTTCAATAGTCATTTTTATAAGGGAATGCCTGCCGGCCGTATGCACTCCAGCCCAATTTTATTCTTCTATATATTTCTTTCTCATGATCAGCGCTGCGTTGCCATTCCTATAATAGACAGGTAATGGACAGATCTTCGTCATGACTGAATTTATCGAACATAGCTCCCCTGGCGACTTGTCACCGTATAAACTCCCTCGTGCCTGCGACCCTCTAGAATGCATCCGCTTGTAAGCTTTCACCCTCACTATCACCCCTCGCGGCAAAAACGTGCAAAATTTAATAATTCGCTTGATCTCCGTTTGTCATCGAAAATTTATAGCATTCAAAACGAAAAACTGATACCTTAAGAAACAAAATTCTCGTTATAATATTTGTTGTATCTTAAAGTATTCTATTGAGGGAATGTGTAGGTGCAAGAATGCACCGCATGTGCCGTCTTCGCATTCGACGCAGGATAGAAACATAATGCCCGAAAGAGGAGGCATGCCCTTCACGCGCCCGAGAAAGGCGTGGCAAGCGGCTCACGGCAAGTGTGCAGATAGACAGAGGGACAGTGACGGTATTGCTAAATAGTGATGATACTTTTGATAACAATACGAGGCGCTGGCGCGTTCTGTTGCACAGTCTTCTGTGCTTGAAGCGCGGAAGCAATTTGCCGCGCAGAGTGCGCTCGTGTGGGCAAACCATGCCAACACTAGCGCACCATGCAAAACGAAATATGGAAGCCCCATGGAGTGGGCTTCCATATTTGGAGCCACTGTAAATATGTAGAATTTTCTCTCGCTGTTACTCCCGGATGCCCTCATCCCTGTTGCTGGAGGATCACCGGCCTAAATGCTACCCGAGTCCCAACAGTGCTGTCACCAGTGATTTACTGAGCACCACTATCAAGAAAAAAGCGTCGACTGTCGCTGCCTTATGCATATATGCTCTCGGGCTGTGATGGCCGAACCTTGCCTTCATTTTGGTGACGTAGTCGTCATCATCAGCCTATATTTATGTCCACTGCAGGACAAAGGCCCCTCCCTGTGATCTCCAATTACCCCTGTCTGGCGCTAGCTGATTCCAATTTGCGCCTGCAAATTTCCTAACTTTATCACCTCACCTAATTTTCTGCTGTCCTCGACTGCGCTTCCCTAGCTGAGGTATACTGTGGCTATAATAGTATACCTGCCAGTGCGCTGTTTCCGCGGCGAAGCTCGGCATTCTTCGCATCGCGCAAAGATTCCCCCGCGTGTTGTCAGAGCGCCGGCTGAGAAGCTCCTGCGAAAGGCTGATCATAATGAAGTATGGTGGGCCCGCTTACGCTCAAAGACCACTCCCTTAGTTCGGAGGCAGAAACAATGTTGTAAGCCTGCTGTGGAAAAGCGGGAGTTATTTATTTAATTGTGGCTGGGAAAGCTTGGAATCGGAGTTTTACTTCATCCTAGTTCCACCCAAAGTGTCGTCATACTTCATCCGTGTCTGCTTCAAATCCATCAGATACCTCCAGCGAACCTATTGCCGCTATACCGTAGCGGCGGTATTCTTCACTTGCGTAGACCGTCTTTGGCGGTGCGTCTCGGACACCCAAGTGGGGAAGCAACACCCATACCCTCGAGGGCGAGGGAGAAGAGCCAGGACTTTGCTAAAGTGCTGCCGCATGTGCAGCGCACGCTGCACCGCAGCAACGGAGGCGTACAGACGTGGCACTGCGACAACAGGAGGCCGAGACTAACCGACGGCATCGACAAAAACCCTGCAGTTCAAAAGCGCGAAGCAGCCAGACGCACACATGGTGCCCGCCGTATCCAAACCGAGGTACGGTAATACGAGGTCAACCCAAGGCGGCAACACCGACAAGACCCTCTAGTTCTAACCGATACTGCTCACGGTCATTGAGTTTTCTTTGTTCATGTCTACACCAGGCGTGTTTATTTACTCAGCTTACGTTTACTGCAAATAATACTGCCACTACAGCTACGAGCCTTACACTTTGTATAATACTCTAACATGTTCCAATCGCATCCCATGTTTCAGCCTTATGGCGAAGCTGTGATAATTGACTTGATACGTTGGCGATTGGGTGAGTGTAAGTTTGCGTGTGAGTCGAGGTGGATGTGAGTAGATAGCTTGCGAGAAACTTACAATGCCGTAAAAAATTCCCGCAGGAATTCCTCTGGGAGTATGCGTAAGCATTGTGGCACTTGCTCATCTCCACGCAGCCCGGTGTCATCATCAGTATTATGACACTGATCCGGCCAGTACAAACGACAGCGCTGCCGATACACGAACTGGTGCGGACGGCGGCGCGAGGTGTATTGATAACTCAAGCGAAGTACTGCGGGTGGCGGCGCCATGAGGTGCGCTGATGACGTTCCGATCTTCACAAACCGTTATCGCTCTTTAGCGCATTATTCATCCGTGTCCACAGATTATGAACCAAGAAAGTAGTCTGCTATGGCCGTGCCGACCGTGTCTGGAAATCGATTTGCGAAGCGGACAAAATGCCGACTGCTGATAGCTGCGGGCGCTGTGTTTCTGCCGCTTCGTTCGAGCTACAGGCATCACGGTTGCTCACAGCTGGGGGATCTATGTTGAAAGCGATCGTCTTAAGGTGCATTCACACGACCGGACGGAGGAGGATATTTCGCAGCAGATGGCGTATCACGTGACGCGTGCGTCATCAAAACGTGCCGCCCTCGCCTAGTCCGGCCTCCTTCGCTCGCGGTCCGGATTGAAAATGCTCGCCCGCATTTCCATCCGTCCGTTTGGCGGTCGTCTTACCTCAATTTAGCGTAGGCAGCGTCTAATCTGTCAACATCGGACGAATTGGCGTGGATACGATGATGTCTTGTCGGCTTGAAGCCACGCGTGTTTTTGTTGTGCAGCAGTGACCGCATGTGCTTTTGTTGTGGTGCAGCGGGAAAGGCGAGTCGAGGTTGTGCGCGCATTTCTATTTACTCAGATCGCGCAGCCTGCGTCACCTCAACATGAGTGAGGTGCACAAGAAAACGCTAAGTGACGAGCAACCGTAACTTTTTTTTTGCTCTTGTTGAGGGACTCACAACGCTATGGAATATAGAACACGCCGATTATACAAACGCGCAGCTGCTTAGCGTTGGAGTCGAGAGTAAGCACGCGGATTCCGCAAACGGCGCTCCGGCTGTGAGAATGCGACCTAACTCGGCTGCGCCGGATTCCAGTGATCATGTGACTGTTTGGACCGCGGGGTGACTGTTTGAAACAGCGGCCCGTAAAGTTCGCCACACATATTCATTCCATACCATAATATGGCAGAGGCAGTTATTGCAGCCCACTACTAAAGTCCCTATATAAGAAAAGTACCGCCATCCTTTGATCAACGCCGCTTCTTTCTCTCCTGTATCTCCGATTGGACCATGATAGCGCGCGCTTCTGACTTCTTTATATTTTGTTTTTTCCGCCTCAGAGCCATGTTTAAAGTCCTCTGCGCAGCCGCAGTCGCCGGCGGCGGCGACGGCGCGCGCCCGGCCTGAAAGCTTGAAGTAGACTTTCTAGGTGCGCCACCGTCGACTTGGCTTTCGCAAGCAAAACGTAAAGAAAAAAGCAAGCGCTTTAGGAGAGGAGGCTGCGGAGGAAAGAGTAGATGGCGGTAGTTTTCTTATATAGGGACTTTACCCACTACTGCACACTTCTTCCCTCTCGCGCTACACATTTTGCAGCATGAATGGAGCATAGTGCGTTAGCGATCGTCCAGATGCATCTGTGACCGTTATTCGCGCAGTTTCAGGGCAGCTGCTGTAATGGTTTCGCATTCGTACGTTTTCGCCTGAAGTAGAGTGTATTAGAATACGGTTGTCTAGTACGCTCGGCCTGAAGCAACGTTCAGCGCACCACCCAAAGCGCCATATCGTTCCTTTAGAGCAAACGACTCCGCGAAAAGAGTCTATACGCGCATTGGGATATTTTCGCTTGCGGACGACGAGAAATTAATGAGGTACGCTTGTAGAATAGAACTAGTAAGGCTTTTACCAAAATGATTTTCATTTGGGCGTGGCAAATCGATTCACTCCTTGAATAAGCGCAAAAGGAAGGACACAGGACGAGTGCTGCCTAAGTGAAGTTTATTAAGAAAAAGAAATTATGGATTATTGCGCTGCGACTCTACGTAAAAGGGGCCCACTTCATTTGCTGACCACTCGAACAGGTTCGCGATAACAGAACGTAGCGAATGTCCAGCTAATTACGTCATTAGCGTAGATTCTAACGAGCGGGTTCACTAAAATATTCAGCGCTTCTTCGTAATATCGCGGTTCAGTGCGCTCGACGCTGGCTGAGACGGTCCCCGGCCCCGTCAGACGCACACCTGCTGGGTACAGCGTGAAAGTTTCATTTTCTGAGAATAAGTTCAAGTGGAACCGGACCTTGGCTACCACTCGGTGAAAACGCACATAAGCAGTTGCCAGAAAATCCTCTCGATCTCGAACAGCGCACCTTGCACGGATGCGCCAGTTGAGCTCAACTTCTGTATCAACCATGGCGTCTGCACCTTTACAGTATCGCGTAAAAGGCTCGAAATAGTTCCATCCGTAGAAGTACACCGATGTAAAATTAACGGCGAAAGGACCCAACCACCATTGCTCGAGCACAGATTCGTGCCAGAAGTACATGTTCCTTACAGTTGCAGAGATGGCATGGTTGATTGCAGCGTCTGATACGAGCTGGTGCTCTGAAAAAAAAAAAAAAGATGAATAGCTACGTTATATACATGGCCGAAGATAAAGATGAAGGTTGGGAATGCTAGAATAACAGAAACGCGGGATTTTTAGGAAAGGCAGAAATAACATTAATAATGTGAGCAGCATGTGTAAGAAGATACATTTTCCAGCGAAAGTTAACCTAACCTAGCACCGTATTGCTATTGTTAGGTGTTTCTTACTGTATGAATTGCACATTGCTTTTTGGCTTAATGTGGATGCTGTGACATTCCGCGGGAAAAGTAATTTTTTTTACTGATTTATTTGTCGAGCTAATGAAGACTCGAACCGCCATAGGCCTTCTGTCACCGCTATCGAGATAATGTCGTATTGGAAGAACAATACTGCGTCTATGTCGTTCTTCACATACTGTACTACCTTTTTTTGCGCATACCATTTATAACGAATTCATTCCGATTAAAATTTTTGCATATACTTTCTTTTGTTTCTTTTTTTTCAGAAGTAGTGGAATTTTCCTGCTTCGTCTCACAGCCAGTTTCGACGGCCATATTCGTCCTAAATCGCTCGGTTGCAGCGCCTTAGTACGAAAATTTAAGTCGTCGATGGCGGCTTCTACTTCGTCATAGATGATGATGTTGTTCTCAGAAAACGAAAATTATAACCACGAAAAGTAAACAGCAAGGGAGAATTATTGACACTAAAACACGCTGTTGTCCTATCCATGTGCTTTGTTGTTAACAGCGTTGGACCACGCTAGAAAGAACACAGTGGACGGAAGCGGCTTCAAGGCGGAAGTCCAGCGCCGAAGAATATGATACCTCAGCGGAACCTACTAGGTTTTCATTACATAAAGGAACTTTAGGGCCAACTTGCCCAACTTGCAATTGCAGGGGAGATATGTTACCTCGACATTCGTCGTAAGACGAAACCAAGCACGAGAGTATCAGAGCCGTGAAGAAACCGGCGACGAACATCTTCGTGGTCTCTCCTGTCCCTGTAAGCAAAATTGTCAATGTCAATTGTTGCGTCCGAATGGTATTGCTCTTACTTCACTTGAATTGATAATCTTCGTTAGTTAAGGAAGCATGTAGGCAATAGATAATATTAATTCTGTAAATCCCCACGATCATGCTTTCATTATTTAGGTTGCTGTTACAGCGACACAATGGTCACCATAATGTAAAACTATTGCCATCCATTTATATTCCACTTGCACCGTTACATCGCGCTTGGTCCCAGTATTTCGGGTCACGCCCACTTCGCTTGTCTGTCACGCGGCGTCACAAAACCGCGAAAACTTACTATCTCAAAATTACGTCTAGGCACTGAATATGCATGATTAAGCCGAAAAGAACAGTTTTTTTTATTAGCCGGTGGCTGTCCCGTTCGGAAAAGAATAGATGGCTGCTCGCCGATCACTCTGGCGCTGGCTACATGGAGCTACCGGTTAGAATGCATTTCCTTGCGTATAATAAATGTTTTTGCGTGACTGTGTAACGTTGTCGAACACATTTGGCAGGTAAACGACCTCGCTCTGCCAACTTTTTTTCTCGCTGAGGATACGTTTTAGCGACATTTTCAGTTCGCCATTCACGCCACCGCAAGTTTTTGACCAGCCCCTACAAGCTAAGCAAGGGGAAGTGAACCAATCACGGAGGTCGGCGCCACTCTCCTCACACACGGTTATCTGCTTTCACTGTGCTAGCTCAACGCCTCCTAGATAGCAGGCCTGTGCACTTTGCTCTATGACGTCATAATGCTCAGACCGACATTTTCACTGCGAAGTCGGGCGTGACGAAAGCGATGACGTCAAAATTACCGTGGCTTACTCGGGAGCATGCCTGTTAGATTCTAGGGCAGTCGGGCAAGTTAGCATGGCGCCACGGATGGAAGTGCACAGGCTTTGCGTTAATAGTAAGCATTGGCTAGCTCGGACCCACCCAATTACTCTCCATTTCTGCGTGCTCCTCGCCTCTTGACATCCAATTAGATAAGAAAAGACCTGTCAAAATGGGGAAAGCTATCCACTTGGAAGCAACTAAAAGCGATCTCCTATGAACGAGGAGAGCGTTCCATTGGGCTGTACAACGTTGTGGGTCACCGCTCGTGCTCACGTCGCTGGTTGCGTAAGTACGACGTCATCAAATAAGATTAAAGTAGGAATGGCATTTCCATATCGTTATGCACAGAAATCATGAACCACCTTTGCAGAATGCTGAGCATGTCTGATGCTGCTAAACTTGATCACCATTGCCAAGCAGTCATTTTCAGTGTGTTCTCTGCAAAATTTGTGTTTCTTTTCATTGTTTGTAGAGACCCATATATATATATATATATATATATATATATATATATATATATATATATACAGGGTGTTTCAGCGAACACTTTCAAAATTTATTTAAGGTTGCCTGTGTCAGATAGCCCAATTCTAGTTAATGAGCTGGCCTACTCGAAGAGGCGGACATTACATGAACAAGAAATTGAAATGCATAACTGACTAATTAACAAAAAAGTCACTAATTAAGCTTTTAACTAACTACCTGGTGCCCCATATTGCAATTAACAAATTGTAGCCGTAGAGTTTGTAAGGCGGATCCACTTGGAACGAATTCTCGGGATGTCACCAGTTTCGAGATATTAATTCCCTAACTTTGCAGAGAAATGCATTGGCATTCCAGTTAATTTTGTGCTTAAATGCATAAAGCGAGGTTTGGTTAAGATACTAACTGGAACGCCAATGCATTTCTCCGCAAAGTTCGATAATTAATATCTCGAAACTGGTGTCTTCTCAAGAATTCGTTCCAAGTGGATCCGCCTTGCGAACTCCACGGCTACAATTTATAAATTGCAATATGGGTCACCAGGTAATTAGTTAAAAACTTAATTAGTGAATTTATGTGAATTATTTGATTATGCATTTGAATTTCTTGTGCAAGTAATGTCCAACTCTTCGAGTAGACCAGCTCATGAACTAAAATTGTGCTATCTGCCACAGGCAACCTTTAAGAATTGTTGAAAGTGTTCGCTGAAACAACCTGTATATATATATATATATATATATATATATATATATATATATATATATATATGGGTTTTCTACAAACAATGAAAATAAACGCAAATTTTGCAGAGAACATATATATATATATATACGTGCAATAATGTTGTGACTGTGAAAGCGTTGACACGGACGCATTAGGCTTGAACGAACTGTCGGTCTTCTTATTTCTGGGAATTTAGGTACCAAAATCAGTTATGATTGTGAGGCACGTCGTAGTGGAGGGCTCTGAATTAATTGTTACCACCTGGGGTTCTACAACGCACGCACAAGGGCGTTTTTGCATATCGCCTCCATCGAAATGAGGCCGCCGGGGCAGGGATTCGATCCCGCGACCTCGTGCTCAGCAGCGCAACGCCTTAGCTAATTGAGCCACCGCGGCGGGTACGAACTGTCGACGCCGTTGTTCTCTCTTGGTACCAATGGTGCATGCGCGAGCGGCTCATGCGGAGTAATGAAAAGGTCTCTATAGACTAGCAGTGGGTCAATACAATACAATGCAGTTTTATTCGCCCGTTTTTTTCATACACGTGAATCTGCTGGTCAGCCTAAGCACATAGCGCTTGTCGGCTGAGCTGGCAGCTGGTGGATACATCAGCGGTTACAAGGCACAATGATACACAAGAAACAAGATAGCAGGATGCTGTCCTGCGCGACATAAAAAAAAAGAAATAGAAATAAAGAAAGGAATCGAATAATAGAAAAGCAAGTATAACTTGACAAGCTGTGATAAGTAGACTAGACACATGACGTAAGAGTAAACATGGAACGGATCATGACCCTAAAGCACACAGAATTGTCATTCTTGCATTGTTTCTAAGCACCACTTTCTTATCTTTTTCACCAGTGTTCTTCTTTTTACAATATTGCATAAATCGTTACTGAGATCATTAAATACCGCTGGGACATAATACTTCCTCGTTTCTGGCTGCAATAACAACGAATCCAAGATGGCGCACCGTCCCGCTCCTCTGAATCTGCTCTGCCGGAGCCTAGGAAGCACTCCGGCTGTTGCTACGGGCACGAGAGCTGTGCGCAAACACATTATTGTTTCTGCTGAGCGGCCGTGTGGATACCACATGAATGCGCATGCGCTTGCCTGACGGGACCAGCCGCGGTAACGCAGTGGCTATGGCATTGCTCTGGTGAGTTCTAGGTCGTGGGTTCTATATTGTGGCCACGGCAGCCGCATTTCGATGTCAGTGAAATGCAAAAATGCTGTGGTACTTAGATTTAGTTGTACGTTAACGAATCCCATGCAGGTGGTTGAATTAATTTGGAGACTACTGCTTACCGCATAACCAGATGGTTGTTTTGACATATATAGCACGCAGAATTTACTGTTAGATTTTTCTTTGTTGGGGGTGGAGGGATGAGTGGAAGGGACGGTGATTGCGAAGCCAAATTTATCGAATAATTTCTTTGGGCCCGGCCAATCCCCGGCGGTTATCCGTCGTTCTCAATTCATGCACAAATGAGGTGCCAGGTCTTTGACGCCACTACCGGCTTGTCGGGTCGCGCAAGCGCAGTGATGCGCGCGTGATATGCCTGGACATTTTTGCTGCTTAGGCGCTGCAGTGTTCTCGCGTGCTGCGTCGCGCCAGGTCACCTCCTCGTTTCGTTAGAGCACCGTGGGTTGAGCTAGAGCACCACGCCCATCGCTACCACCGCTTCGAATGCTTCGCCTTTGTTACCTACGTGCTGGATGTAAGACAAGCATTTAGCACTTTGCAGTGGATCTAGGCGCTTACAAACGTTGCACAGTTTTTGATAACAGCACTCGTGTCCGGCTCTGCTTATAGGCCTCCTTGGCCAGTGTTTCGTTCGCTACATAGTGTTTGTCTTTGCTTCTGAATTCACTGTGACGTTAATAAGTAATCTCGTTCTTAATACGATTGCAGTTCTATACTGAACATTGTAATGACTCGAGCCATGTCATGTAGGCTGATAAGGTAGGTGAAATAAATTTTGTTTCAGTTTCTTAAGCTCGGCTTAGGAAATTGAGCATTAAGCATTCGAACTCTTTTTTTTTTTGATAGGCTGGTACTTCTCCACGCACACCGTGCCTTATGAGCATGTGCGTAATAAAAAAAACAACAAAAAAAAACAAAAAAAAAACGTACCTATCATTATTGAGAGCAGGGACTTGCGCGATACTTCGCATTATTTTCTTTTTCGTAGAATAACTCAGTCACTCTGAAAAAATGTTGGAAAACGTACCTCTCATTGCATTCGCTTTGCGGTCCTGCTTCACGTGCAGATTGCTCACCCTGTATTCGGCGTGGAACAACGTGCTGAGTTTTGTATCGAAGTTTGTGTCGGCCTTGTTTGGGACCGCACTGAATGTGAATACGCCGAAGGGAAGTGCGTGCTATATAGCTGTCGGCGAGTCACTTCAGATGTGACGAAAACATCCTGCAATGAGCGTTTCGAGAAACAAAGCACTTAACTTACAAATACAGACAACTCATGTTTCAAAAGCCACCATGAGCAGCGGTCTTACTTTTAGACGATGCGACCGGATGTTTTATTAGTATTATTTTTTTCAAGCGCTGCTGTAATCAATCCGGGTGCTATCTTCTTGCACGCAGTTGTGGCAAGAAAGCCTGAAATCAAGCCCTCAACGTCTCTTCCGCCATGAAGGTGCTGAAGAGAGGTCACTTAACTGTCGTGCTTAGTTTATTCTGTCAGACTAAATAATTTACACACGCGTGACGCACTATCAATAGCAAGTGTCTGCGGCTTTCCCAGTCACGGTGGGCCTTGTTTGCGGACCGCTCTATAAGCGACAGAGCTATCAAATGTTTTCTATACAGAGACTTTTCTTTCGTATGCACTCCCGTTATTGTGGTTAGATTTATATTTGATGCAGGCTAAATGCACTGGGGGACTGCCTTTCGCTGTCATAGGACGAAATGTATATGTGGGTCAAACCGGCCACTGCGATAAAGTTTGTTTGTGCTAGCGTGCATAATCACTAAACAGGGCTTTGTGTTCACATTTGTCAGCACATTGTTGGGCTTGTACAATTAGGCCAAAGTTTATTGATACAGAATGGCTGGTTGCTCACGCTCAAGAAGAAACACGCGACATTCTTGAAACTACGTATAATGTGAAAAATAGAGGCAAAAAAGCTTCCCTTTAATACGTTACGTGCTTCGAAGGGCACAACTTAGGGAGAGAGGAATTATAAATGCAACAAAAATATCAGGCAAGGCTTCAGGAAAATTGGGAATGTTAATATCAGTAGGAGGGCAGAAAACAAATGTGAAGTTGATGAACACCAATACAAAGTATAGCATCGGTTGCGAAAAAAAGTGCTTAGTAAGATATCGTACAAGTTGACAGTTGACAGTTGACAAGAACTTTATCAAAAGGTCCTGAGGAAAAAGATTGGGGGAGCCGAAGGCACCCCAATCAAGTTGGTGGCTCCGCCCATGACGGAACCGGGAGCTGGTGACTCTCGGCGACGTCGCGGGCCCTCTGGACGGCCTGTCGTTGATGCGTAAAGTCCGCGCTTTGCATTAGGGCATCGTACAAGTAGAATCAATTTTACGAAGTCAGAAAGAGCATCGTAGAAATGGTTAAATTGTACAACATATGGCGCTGTTCGGTATAAACTTATAAAAATGCCAAGTAAGAATTTGTGCGTGATGACGAAAAGCCCCATCCACATTTATACTTACAAAAAATATTCACGCCCTATACAGTGCAGTAAGGCCGTCTGAAGGGAATTTGTTTAGGTTAGTTAGCTTGATTTGTTTCGACAATGCTCCAGGTGATTCGGCAGTAAATAACTGCCCACTAAATAATAACGTAGCGGTACTATTATTGTTGGAACCTAATAGTTTGATCAAGATTCACACTATAGACCAAACGGTCGTTGGAGAATATCTGAGAAGTATAGCCCCGATGCGAGGGACGTTAGCCGTTATCGAAACAGATAATATTCTACTGAAATGAAATACAAGTAAAATAGTGATGGGCTCAGTGCAAATAATAATAATAATCAATTGCTAGTTTACAATTTCAGAGTGGAGTACATTGGGATAAGATATTGTTTTCTGGAAAACTGAGTATATGAGCGAAATAACTGCGGTGGATGGCCTGTGCTGTGATTGAACTACGCCGTCGTGATGCATAGCCGAAAGTAGAAGTAAACACATGTGAGAAAGTATGTAATGCTCACATCGCAGTGAAAGATTCTGCACCAAAAGATGAGCTAGCAGGACACTAAAGCTATACGTATTTCCCAACTACGCTAGCGCCATCGATATCAAATTCGTATGCCGTATTGAGAGGTTTCCAGTAGTCTGAAGCTGTCCTTTTGCGTAGGACGTTCATGTGCTAACGGAACACATAGTTAATGATGGCTGTGTGCGTACAGACATGATACGCCGGGCGTTAGCGCTGCGCGCACCGAAGCAACTGTGAATCGCATGCATTGAACGTTTGTGTCATGGTTAACACCGCTGTATGTGGCGTGCAATGAGAAGTCGACCCGCCGCAGTGACATAGCGTCTGTGTTGGTTGCGCTGCTCAGCACGAGGTCACGGGTTCAAATCCCAGCCGCGGCGCCCACCCTTCGATAGGGGCGACATGCAAAAACGCCCGTGTCCCGTGCATTGGAGGCACGTTTAAGTACACCTAGAGTTCAAAATTAATCCGGAGTTCTCCACTACAACCTGCCTCATAATCAAATCGATGCTTCGGCGCGTAAAACCCCGGAATTCAATTCACTGGGAAGTTTACTACATAACAAACGCGAGCACGCGTGATTGAACGAATATGGTTGGTTCTTCGTTCTATTCGTGTCATGCTGCAAACATAAAAAAAAGGTAGGAGAAATACATTTATTCCTCGGATATGTTGGCCTAGTGAATAGCCAGAAATCAAATTCGACGCACTATGTGTCGACATAGTGCGTCCCCAGAAAGAATATATTTCTAAACTAAGGAGCTATATATGGACCATATTACCTAGCGCGAGCAACAGTCCCAATCATTGCTTATTCGCGCTAGGTATATAGGGTTTGATGACACACAAGCACTCTCACCCGCACAAACTGCAGGTTATTTATGTTTATCCCGCTTATGCGATCGCCAGTACGGATGCCAAAGCGCCGCTTACGGAGCTAAAATCGTGTGGCACATGAAGCTAATCATGTCTCTTTCCGGTATGGTCTTACTGTGTGACAAATTTTTGATCACATTGCAACGTAGTGATTACTATCTCGCTTCAGTGAGATTCTCTCTGGTTCGTTGGAGTGTTTTATCGTTTATCTAAAATTATGCGGTGTTGACCTTTCAAGGTTAGTGATATTTATGCCCTTTTTCGTAAAATCATCATTTCAGCAAGGTAGGGGCTACTCATGCATGTCAGATGTCGTGCGCAGATTGTTGCATCACGTATGATGTCTGGTTAAACACAACACTTTTTATTTATTGATGTTGTGCAAAGCATTTCAGATGAAAGGACAAAAGTTTAGAAATATTTTGCAGTAAAATGTATTGAAATGCGTTCAGTAGAAGGATACCCGCTGCCGGGGGATCGGTCAAGATTTGGATGGAATTAGGAAATTGCTCTTAATACTAAAATTGGTAAAGTTATCAGGAGGAAATGAATAAAAAAGTAACGTGTGGAGAACAAAAGAAATTTTCTATAAGCTTATTTCTCCACTGCTGAGCAAACATTCCTTCTATAGTTTCTAAGACAGTAGGCTCCTAGAGAAAGAATATTTAGAATGGGAAAATTTACACCAAGTTGTCTCAATGTTGAGTTTAAAATGTTTTTCGTTTATGAACAAAAACGGCTGCGGAATAAGAAATAAGTGATCTATAGTCTCATCTTCTCCACATATTGGGCACAGATGGGACGGCGCCAGACCAGCCCTGGGATGATATATGTTTAATACTGGTATTCGATAAAGTAATCGGGTAAAAATTAGTACAGTTTTTCTGGTGTGAAAGGAATTTTTGTGCCAAGGGATTAGGAGGTGTCGTGATTCTGAAAAATTGGCTATAGCTGGATACAAAAAGTTGGGTTCATAGCTGGATTTATTCTATGACGGCTCGCAGATACTTCGTCTTCGTCTCCTGCGAACGTATAGAACGTGGAATCCAACCGATTGCCCTCCTGAATTCTCTTTCTTTTTGTGTACTTTTATATTGATGAATATTATTTTGATCCGAGTGTACTTATTTCATTTTAACAGATAATTTTACAGAGAAAAATATATGAAATGTTGTTGCATATAGTGGGCTTTCTTACTTTTTAAATACACAGCAATAAATACCTGCAAATGTGTCCCGGTGAAATTAGCCACTGGTATTCGCAACAGTGTTCTATTATTTGGAACCCTGTCTTACAGAACTCGTCCTGGAACCATATCTCAGTACGTGGGACGTTTTCTTGTACTCTAAATAGTGGTTTCAGGTGGTGCAAACAATGTTCTGGATGAAAGGTGGTATTTCATTGGAACGCAGTACGAGGGTGTTGAATATTGATTTTCCCTGACCTATTTCCTCTGCACTAATGAGCACGAAAGTTGGCATATTTGTTTCCCTTTTTCTTCGTAGCTGCCACCGAGAACGAGGAACTTCTGCCATCGTTCCAGGTAGCTTCGGACACGACCCTTCTAGAAGTCCTCACGTTTCCCTGGGAGCCATAACCTGGCTTCGGTGATGAGCGCGTCATCATCAGGATGTTTCCTGCTTTTAAACAGTATCTTCGTGGAAAACAGTGGAAATTGGAGGGAGCATGGTTTGGTGAGTACAAGAGATGGCGAGCAACTTCATATTTAGAGTAGCGTGCATCTATTTGCGCAGCATGGGTGTTGTGAGCTGGGGCATCGTCTAGCAACAGCAGGGCGCCTTCGGCAGCATGTCACGCCTGATGATTTTGATGGATGGATGGATGTAAAACTTTAATGAACGTCCTGAGGTACGCGACTCAGCGCGCAGCAGGCCGCTCCCCCGTTGGGAGAGTCAGGCCATGCCTGACCGCCGCATCGTGGGCCCTCTGGACAGCCCATAGTTGCGCCCCGGCATCGGGGCTCTTGATAGCGGAGAGCCACTTGTCCTCATTTATTTCTTCCGTGCCTCGTAACGAGGGGCAACGCCAGAGCATATGGTCTAAGCTAGCGAAGTCATTGCAGTGCCTGCAAGAACTACTGGCATAAGTGTCGGGATAAAGCTTGTGTAATAAAGCCGGGCTGGGATACGAGCCTGTTTGCAATAATCGGAGGGTCAATGCCTGCGCTCTATTTAACTTCTTGTGAGGAAGGGGAAAGTCTCTCCTGCCGAGATAAAAGTGCTGCGTAATTTCATTGTATGTTGTCGGTTGATCTCTGTTCTCCACCACTCCTGGCCGGCCAGGGAGTTCTCCATGGTCGCGGAAAGCGAGACCTCGCGCCTTGGAGTGGGCCAGCTCGTTGAGGTTTGTGGGGCCTCCCATGATGGATCCCATGTGAGCGGGGAACCACGTGAGAGGGTGCGTAGCAATGCTTTTGCCGTCCAGGATGCGACAGGCTTCTTTACACACGGTGCCAACGCTGAAGGCGCGTGTGTAAATTTGATGATTTTGATGACTTCCCTTAATTTTGTCAGCCAGTTAGTATAATAGGTCCTGTTATGGTGGCACCTTTCGGCAGAAAATCTAATGTCACCACTTCTTGCTGATCTAAAGAAATTCTGTCAGCGGTCACCTTGCTTAGCGTAGCATGGGTTCCCTTTTTGGGGGTGGTCAGTCGAAGTGGTTTCATTCTTTAGACTGGAATATTACTTCTAGTTCATAACATTAAACCCATGCTTCATCCTGCGTAATCAATCTGACACAAAAAAGGCTAAAGCTTGCACTAGGCCGCGCAAAGGTCAAGACACAGCGAAGCTGACAGATTGATTGCGACTCTTGGTTCTAGCTAGGTATATCTCTCCCTTTTATTCTTGCTCTAGCTTTCTTTCTTTCTCTCTTTCTTTTTCTCTCTCTCTCTCCCCTTCTTCTCTCTCTCCTTCTTCTCTCTCACTCTCATTTTCTCTTTCTCTCTCCCAAAGGAAGTTGTGTTGCAATCGTCAGTACAATGCAACCATAAGGACCCCATAAATGCGTGTTGTGCAAGTGTGGGTGTATAGCGCAGTGGGTATGACGCTCGCCTTCGGACCGTGGGCACCCGCGCACGAATCCTGCCTTGCGAAGAACGTTAATTTTGTTTTATTTATTTATTTCTCTCGGGCGGCCAGCGCAGACACGCCATGATGACGCCACGGCGCATGCGCAGTAGCGCGCAGCTGGCTCGAGCTCGGCGGAGCCGTGTCATGGCTACGGCACGGCACTTTCGTGCCACCCGCACAAATTACGGCTGGCTTAAACTGCGGAAGAAGATGACGACGCTCGAGCCAATGCTGATGATGATAACTTCGTGACAAACGCGCAAATTACGGCTGGCTTAAACAGCTACACTGTTAAAAAGTCATCTCGGTTTTTAAGGCACGTAGGCAAACATTCACGGCTGCAGGTCACTTGGTCCTCCTGGTGAAAAGCAGAAATCCAAATATATACGGGGTATACAACGATTTCCCATTTAGGCCCTGTCAGGATGTTGTTATTGCGGTAACGCATCCAGAACACGACTTTGTGACGGGTAGAATCATGCCATAGTCACCGAGCCATTGCGATGTGTTACGGTGGCAGGCGCACCGTCACGAACAGAGCACTGCAGAAACCCGGGCCGGGCCGTGTAGACGAATATATGGCGGGCCCGGGATAGATTGGAGGTATTCTGCGCAAAGCTAGAGTAACAAGTTGGAAAGCCTTGCTGGTAATTGCCTTTGCAAACAAACTAAAAAAGAGTTCCATTGTTTTCTTTTTGTATTTCTGTGAGCAAAACGGTTCCTAATTAATTTTATTGCTTTGTTGCTGAAAAACAAGGTTCTCGCAAAAGAACAAATTTCACTACAAAACGCCCTTGATACGGTGTCGCTGTTACCGCTTATTGCGATTGCACTATTTATTCGTCGCCCATGATTCAATTTCCTTGTTCCAATTGTGTCATTTTACAGTTTTTTGATTTATTGCGCCACAGTTCCGGGAACTCCCTTTGAGTGAGTATTTGATTGTCCCATATTTAACTCCCTTTTCAAGAGTATATCAACTCCTTTGTGAGAGAGCTTAATAGTGCCCTACGACAAATTCTAGCCCTACTCTGCAAGGGACTGATAGTACTCTTCCGCAGAGTAATACTTCACCCCACAAGAGTATTAGTACTCCCCGAAACAGTGTTTGGACTCCCCCAAACCCAGGGCTACTACTCCCCAAAACAGAGTGCTTGTACTCCTCCTAACAGAGTGATTGTACTCCTTCAGAACAAATGCTGGTACTCCTCCCAATAGTGTGAAAGCACTCACGATATAGTACCATGGTTACGTTAGAAGCACTTTGCAATATTTACATGCGGGAGGTATTTGATTCCGTCATAAGCAGCTGCTGCCCTTTTACTTGGTGAATTGGATTTGATCTCTAGTTGCCGAGTCACTTGAATGAAACATCTTTTTCTTAAAATGTGAACATTTTATTGACAAAACAGTCACAAGACAAATTTAGTAAAATTTGCAGAAACATACTGATGCACACATGAAATACGATTTCATGGATGCCCATCAAACTTTGCAACACATCGTGCAATAAGACATAAACATATTCTTTAAAACTTCCTCGCTAACGCAGTGTAGAAATATCCTTTATTTTCTGTTGGCTACCTTGAAAAAAATTAAAGTGTACAATAAAAATTACACAAAAAACAAACGTGCGCAATCTCACAAGGCATTGGCACTACGATTGAAGAGAGTGATGCGCCACATTACTTTCCAGCAAACGCATTTCAAGCACAAAACTCATGTACTTCGCCTCCATCACATTACAGATGACAGAGGTTCCCAGATGAGCTGCTCAGTATGAGGCTGGTAAAGCAAGTTGTTCAAGAAACGTTTTTCGTGATGTATTCTAATACAGCAGCTCATTGGGTAACGTCCTATGTAACGTATGGATGCTCCTGACTGAGCGTATACAGTGCAGTTAGAAGTCGGTCGTATATTTTATGTAAAGCCGCACGTTTAGTCTTGCTTATAAATATTTCACATAAAGTTATTCATATATGGGCTGCGCCTCATTTTTACAGCGAAGGTGTTAAGGACTAGGTTCCCCAGGATCATGTCCGCGTGTAGAAAAAAAAAACTATCAGCAGCATTGGCTCGAGAGTCGTCGTCTTCTTCCGCAGATGGCTCGTTGGCGCCCCTCGGTTTGCGCTCGCGCCGTTAGATGTGGTGCCGAGCACGAGCGCGTGCCGAGCCCGTGCCGAGCACGTGCTGACATGTAGAGCAACAATTTCGGCTCCATGTGCGTGGCGGTTTACCGCCAGTTGTGCCTTATCACAGGTGTCTTAGCGGATGATGGATGACCCATTGTTATACCCTACCGGGCTCAGCCTGGTTAACCTCCCTGCCTTTCCCTTATGACTTTTCTCTCTCTCTCTCTCATTGTTATAACCCTCGCCACCGCCGCTGCCTCTTTCACAAGTGTCGCGATACTTAGCGGTGGTACGTCCCACCAATGGTTGTGCACCTTTGTCTCGTGAAGTAGAGATCACACTAGAACTGTTATCAGCAGTTGCCCTTTGCACTCGCTATGGGACGGACGCTCATTTAACGACATATTCCAGGATCCTGACGATGCCGCGCAATGTGCCGTGGCTATGAACGTTGTAGCCCATACACCAGTCTATGATGATGGGGTGGACTTGGCGCAGCAAACGCACTACTTGGCCACCGCGCCGGGCGAAAACAAGACACCGGTGTCCTTGCTTTTTGACGAAAATGCCGAAGACGCTCAATATAGTCAATGATAATATATAATTTCACTATAGCAATATTCACTATAGAAGACCCACAATAGTCACAGCTTCGCTGGCTAAAGTGCGAAGCACCTTAGGGGCCCGGGCTGTCGGTGGGTAATGTGATGTCATGTCGTCGTGGTACGCGCAGAAACAAAATATCAAAACAGGGTCAAAAGAAGTGCAGAAGTGATGAAAACCGGTTCAAAATAAACTGACATGATTCGGAGAATTTAAAAACAGGAATTATCAAGCATTAAACGCATTAATTAGCGGAAACTCGTGAAGATCTCTTCCAAAACGCCAATCTCGTACCAGCGTAGCGCAAGAGAATGCGCCACCACCCTAGAAGAGCTCGATTCCTCCTCACTTGCGCAAGAATAGCACACGAATAACATAAGGGAAACACCGGCGCATCACTGCTACCAACTTCTCCACGTTCCACCTTAGTGGCGCTGCATTAGCGCTGGATTTTAACTAAAAGCGCAGAATTTGAGCAGGGTTGGAGCTTCATTAAACGCAGAATTTTAGCAGGGCTTCAACTACACAAGCGCAGGATTTTTTTCTAAGCGCACATCTTGCCGTTGTTGCGAAACAATATCTCCGCTAGGTCTCAATGCTGTACGGAGATGTATCATACCTCCTATTCGGTTGGACCCAAAGCTAATAGTATTTTGGCAGAAAGCTCGTCGACATCACTGTTGGTGTCTTCCCGAAAGTAATTTCCTGGCGCTGTCCGGATCGAACAGTCGCGCTTTCTCACGCACCGTCTTTCGCAGACGCTGCGCGCTGCCGCATTGCACGACTATTGTGGTATATTTCTTGTTTGTTGTACAAACGTCTTTTCTGACAAGACATGTGATAGTTTGATCCTTCCACACAGATACATACTCTAATGATGTGATCGGTAAAGTGGAGATTGTAGCTCATAAAACAATAATATTATTACGATAGCATCGAAAGATGTTGAAGAGACGAGCCGCCGCGCGAAAGACGATGAAGTGTGTCTGTGCTCTTGGTGCGAGCGATTGTGGGCCTGGCTGTCTGGCTTCAGTGTACATAGCCTGTAAATAGCCTCTTTCGTCTGTGTCCTTCCACACGTAACATTCTGGTGGAGGTTAGCGGTCCCCGTCCTCACCACGGAACTCCGAAGTGGTCGGTACATCGAGCTTGTCACCATGCCCCCCGGTGACGACACCTCCTCTGCAACGGCTTCGGCTCGCCCGCCTACGCCTATCGTCACGGTGGCCCAAAATCGCGACCCTGGTGTGTTCTCTGGCCTGGAGGGACAGGATTTTGACGAGTGGATCAAGCTCTATGAACACTCCAGTGCTAATATGAACACTCCAGTAACAGGTGGGACCCAACGATTATGCTCGCCAATGTCATCTTTTATCTCGGCGGCACCCCACGCGTGTAGCACCAAACGCATGACGACGAGTTCACCAGTTGGGACACTTTCAAAGAACAGCTTCGGGAACTGTTGGGCGACCCTCTTGGGCGCCTTACTTGGGCGCCTTACATTACTTTCACGCCTATGCCATGATTCGTACTACCTTCCATGAATTATTGCCACAATTTAAGATGCTTCGCTGCTTCATTATGCCATTCGTATGTAATAGACTAATTAAGTAGCATTAACTTCAAATTCTCTTTTTTCTTTTGAATGTTATCTATATTTGAAGGTGTCTTGTGTGCTTAAATGCCCGATGCTCATTTTCATAACAATACAAAAAAGAAATATTGAGAAAGACAGAAATGTGAGGAACATGGTGCCGATTGTGAACAGGCACACATATTTGTGATGATGACCCTTTTTTATAGCTGAGATGCTACTTCATGGCACATGTTCGTAGCCAAACACAAAGGAGGAATGTAAGGAAGCAAAGAAAAGGAAAAAGCCACACCAGCAAAGAACACCACTTCCCACATTTATCTCCATTCTAGCAGCGGCATTTTGTTGTCAATGACGACAGTGGAGGCTAGCTGATACATCTTACTTCGTTTTGTTTTTCTGATGAATGCTTCTCTAATTTCTTGCGTTAGTTGGACGCGATGCGGGTAAAGCGCATGCACCATCTTAAGCTACATCAGTGCACTGTCAAATGCGAATGCGTTGATGCCTTAATATTGCATACATGTTCATTGCGGTACTTGTTAAAATACCTTCTGGTCTACGCAATATAGATACACCAGCAGGAGAACGGAATATCCCTCACAAAGTAGCATGTACATGTATAAAAAAACACGGTGGCCTGCCTCGTTGGACATTGATTTCGTGATGTGCTTCAGGTGTACTTGTCAAGCTTTGCACAAATACAACCTAATTTGTTCTTGCTAAGAGCATCAAATCCATTCGGTGCCTTGCCACGACAATCTTCAAATAACTACCGTATTTATTCGAATATTGGTCAACCTTCTTTTTCCGGAAATGTTACTCATAATTAGCTATCGACCTATACTCGTGACCAAAGAATGTCGACCTATATTCTGATCAAAGCGAGCAAAAGCCCCGAGCTAACTGAGTTCCAATCTGGAACAGGGCCACCTCCGGAGCCGCGAGGGCCAAGGCCGCCAACCAAAACACCCTGGCATGCATGTCGATAGCATACGTCGAAGCCGCAGCCACGCAAAGCACAAGTAAATAAAATAAAAAATTTGCGGCACTCAAAAATCTAACAAAGGCGGTAGCGCAATTATTGTCACAAGAATGTTTCTGGTTAAAGAAACACACTTGTTTATTGGTAGCTTGGTTGTTTTTTCCTTTTCGTCACCATTTTGCGATTATTTCTATGTGACGGTTCGCATTTGCTGTTGCGCAGCTGTGGGACGATCTACACCACTGACTTAAAGCTGCACTGTGAAACAATAGTGTCAATTGGTGCGTTTTGCCAGAAACTCCAACAACTGCGATGCTCTGCGCGATTTCGTCGTGAATGAAAAGCTCGATTTAGCAGCGGGACCAACTTGTTGCGTGCAACGGGCGGCGTCGTGCCTTTCGCGGCCCAGCAACCGGGACGTATGGCGCTCTCGAGAAAGAATTCAGGCTTTATGTGGAAGACAACTTTCGTGACAGTTCTGACGGGGATGTGGCTCGTGGCAGCCACTAGGAAGTGGCCGAGCCGAGCTTATTGTTAATAAAGGTGTGTTCTGGTTCCAATTTCTCTATTTCTCAGAAGATATGGGTGGGCCTATATTCCAATAATTTTGTTTTATTTCTCGGAGAGCACACTATATAGGGGTCGACCTACGTTCGTTCTCGCCCTATTTTCGAGTAAATACGTTAGATAGACCATGAATGTATGGCACCAATGCCTTCCTTTAGGCATGGAAAACATAGTGTGGGGAAGAGTACTAGTACTGGCCACATTAAACTGTTTTATCAGCATCTCCAAATTTGTACTTATTAGCCCCTCGGGATTGCTGTATTTCTTAGGTTTCGTGATCTGCTCCATGGGGAGTGAATTACTTCAGGGGGACATGAGATCTTGTCAAGGCTGTTGCTATTCATGCCGTGGAAATTTCACATTTCACTACTGTAGTGTGTGCTGAAGTGATTCAGGAGATTCCTTTAGAGGTTATGGCTTTGGAGTCTTTTAATTTAATTAATTATTTAAGGGGTTTTACGTGCCAAAACCATGATCGGATTATGAGGCATGCCGTAGTGGGGGACTCCGGAATAATTTAGACCTCCTGGGGTTCTTTAACGTGCACCTAAATCTAAGTACACGGGTGTTTTCGCATTTCGCCCTCATCGAAATGCGGCCGCCGTGGGCGGTATTCGATCCTGCGACCTCGTGCTCAGGAGCCCAACATCATGGCCACTCAGCAACCACGGCGGGTACTTTGTAGTCTCCCAGTTTATACTCTGTGGTCATTGAATTCGTGCAAGTCTTCTTATTTACAAGTGAAAGACTGGAGATGTTGTTAAAGTGGAAGTAGAAAAGTTGAAAGTGTGACACGTGAGCGCTCAGTCCAACACTATGGTTACTACTACACGTAAAAGGAATACAGTAGTGCAGTATGTTCATGTCCTCTCGTATTTTTTGAAGAAGGCCGTGCAAGGTACTGAAAGAACTTGATGCTCTCAGCACGGAACAACTCGGGTTGCACTTTGCAGAAGTTGAGAGGGACATTCAGTCTGAAATAAAGCACTTCACAAAAACATTGCACAAGGAGGTTTGCCACATGCACATGCACATGCTCCGCCACATATGATATCCCTTTCTCCTACAGGTGTACCTAGATCGGGCAGACTGGGATGAGTTTTAATAAGTGGCTTAGCAAACACCAGTACAATATCAATTCAGCAATGCACTCGCAGTTGGCAGACCAATGCTGGGACTCTAAATGCCAACCTCTGATCAAGCAGGTGCATGTCCTGTACTATGCACCGTTACCTGGTGACAGAAGAAATTATGGGAGCATTCTTCATAATGAAGAATGAAGTTTCAACATACATCTATCATCATTATCACCATCGGCCTATATTTGTCCACTGCAGGATGAAGGCCTCTCCCTGCGATCTCCAATTACCCCTGTCTTGCGCTAGCTGATTCTATGTTGGGCCTGCAAATTTCCTAACTTCATCACCCCGGCCAGTTTTCTACCATCCTCCACTGTGCTTCCCTTGACTTGGCACCAATTCTGTAACTCTAGTGGGCCACCGGTTATCTACCCTTCGCATTACATGGCCTGCACAGCTCTATTTCTTTCTCTTAATGTCAGCTATGATATCGGTTATCCCCGTTTGCTCTTTGATCCACACCGCCCTCTTCTTGTCTCCTAACCTTAGGCCTTACATTTTCGTTCCATCGCTATTTGTGCGGTCCTTAACTTGTTCTCGAGCTTCTCTGTTAATTTCCAAGTTTCTGCCCATATGTTGGCACCGGTAGAATGCAATCATTATACACTTTTCTATTCAACGACAGTTGTAAGCTCCCAGTCAGGATTTGGCAATGCCTGCCGTGTGCAGTCCAACCCAAATTTATTCATCTGTAAATTTTATTATCATGATCAGGGTGCCCTGTGTGTAATTGACCACGATAAACACACTCCTTTACATACTCTAGAGGCTAACTGGCAATCCTGAATTCTTGTTTCCTTGCCTGGCTTTCGAACATTACCTTCGTTTTCTGCATGTTCATCTTCAACTCCACTATTATACTTTCTCGATTAAGCTCCTCAATCATTTGTAGTAATTCTTCCCATTGTTGCTGAATAGGACATTTTCATTTTCAAACCGAAGGTTGCTGAAACATTCGCCGTTGATCCTCTCTCCAAAGCCTTCCGAGTCTGTGCTTCAATATTCTTCTAAGCATGCAGTGGATAACACTGGAGAGATTGTGTCGCCTTGCCTGACGCCTTTCTTGATAGGTAACTTTCTACTTTTCTTGCGGAGAACGAATGCACCTGCGGAATCTTTGTAGATATTTCCCAGGATATTCAAGTATGCCTCCTGAACTCTTTTATTACACAATGGCTCCATGACTGCGGGTATCTCTACAGAATCAAATGCCTTTTCGTAATCTACGAAAGCCATATAGATAGGTTCATTGTACACCGCAGATTTCTCGATTACTTGATTGATGACATGGATGTGATACATTACTGAATATCACTTAGTGAAGCCAGCCTTTTCTCTTGGTTGATTGAAGTCAAGTGTTGCCCTGATTCTATTAGTGAACCTATGAATTATATCAAATTCCTGCACTCAGTCATCTCGGACGGTGCCAGCAATACGTGCGACATCCTCAATGGTACGCTGTTGCCGCATTGGTCGCAAAGAGCTTAGCGGGAATTGCCCATACTGCATGGCCGGCACAATATCCGTGTAACCGTCGTAAGTGCCAATGTAAATTCACCGATAAAAATAAGAGAAAAAAAAAAGCATTGGAAGAAGATACAAGGAAGTAAGAGCAAAAAACCAAAAAAAAACAAAAACAAAAAAGGGAAGTTATCCATACAGAAAAGTACACGGCCGCGATGTGCGCCTGTCTTTTAATAAATGTCTTGGATTTTGCGGGACTGTCTTGTTAAAAAAATAGGTTCAGGGGTTTTGCGTGCCAAAACTACGATCTGATTGCGAGGCACGCCGCAGTGGCGGGGGAGTCTGAATTATATTTGAGCACTCTTTAACCCATTAAGGCCCAATAAAAATGTGCCAGTTACATTTTGTTCATTTTTTGTGTCAGATGATATATCCATAGTGTAAATACACTGTGAAAGTTTCATGAGTGGCACTCTATTCTTTGAAACATTGTGATAGTGTACTTTATAAAATACGCTGGGCCTTTGTGGGAGCAAAACCAGAGGTAGATCATCAAATGTCCATGTTTATGAAAAAAATGTTTTCCAGCGAAGAGTAAAACGAAACTTTGCGCAAGCCCGCATAGCCTGCTGGTGGCAAAATTTGCAGTTTTGTGCGAATTATTCTTTGATGGGAGGTTCTTTTACTATTTAGGTGTGTAGCATGTCTTCTTCAAGTAATGGCGGCGGACTTCAGTGTTGCTTTCAGAGGCGCGCATGATGAAAATATAATATTGATGCAGATGTAGAGATGATATTTTACGAAGAATTCAGGCATGCAAGACTAAAACATTCAGCATTTACTTCAGTGGCAGTTGAAAAAATCAACAAACAATGGAGCGGCAATGAACGCCGCAGCGACTAAGCAAACACGGCGGGTCGGTGCTGTCTTGTATTTTGCGAATATGTTCCATTTGACACGTACAGGACAGCCATCTCTCTGGCACTGATTTAAGGGAAATGCAAAATCTGATCCATTCGTACTGCAGGCACTCTGTGAAAATGTCCCGAGCAATGTGTAAATGTGATCTCACCTAGACTTCCAAAGTTTCACGAACTGTTTTCTACTTTTTGCTGCGGTGCGTAACCAAAAGGTGGAACGCATCTTTTCAATTGAATGAGGGTAACTTAGTGGCAGGTTTAAGGTTTCAGCGAGTAAACACAGCGGCCGATAAACGGTATTAAGACAACTGAATTGATCTCGACGCAAAAGCTATGACAGCTATGGCTTTTGCGGACATCTTCCCTACCATTGTTCTTCTGGCCGGGACTCTGCCACTCTGTGCGTCGATATGTCGCAACTTGCGAATTGTGTCAGCGCCAGAAAAAAACCTCTCCTGCCACCTGTCGGACGACTCCATCCAATTGAAGTCCCCTCTGAACCTTTCTATCCGTAGACCTTGACCTGCTTATACCTTTTCCGACGACGACCAGAGGGAATAAGTGGATAGCCGTCGCTACCGATTATGCGACACGCTACGCGATAACCAAGGCGTTGCCGACTAGTTGTGCAACGGACGTCGCAGATTGTCTCCTCCATGACGTCATCCTCCACCATGGTGCACCTGGAAAGTTACTTACCGACCGCGGCCGCTCGTTCTTGTCTCGATTTGTTGACGACCTCCTCCTGTCTGGGGCCACAGAGCATAAGCTGTCCACCGCCTACCACCCACAAACGAACGGTCTTACGGAACGTCTCAACCGAACACTCACAGAGATGATGTCGATGTACGTCTCCAATGATCACCGCGACTGGGACGCCACGCTGGCCTACGTGATATTCGCGTATAACTCGTCCCGACATGACACCGCAGGATATTCACCCTTCTATCTTTTGTATGGTCCCGACTCCACATTGCCATTTGACACCATCCTACCTTCTGTGCCACGTATTACCACTGAGTAAGTTCGTGAAGTCATCGATCGCGCTCACATGGCGCGTAAAGTCGCCCGATCTCATCTATTGGCATCACATGATATATAAAAAGAGCGGTATGATCGGCGCCATCGCAATGTTAAGTTCTCCCCAGGTGCTTGGGTGTTCCTCTGGTCATAATGTCGTCGTGTCGGTCTCTCCAAGAAGCTTCTCTTTCGCTACACAGGGCCTTATGAAGTCCTACCTCAAGTTAACGACGTCAATTACGAGATCGCGCCGTTACAGTTTGATCCGTCCTCAAGTGCGACGCCAGTTGACATCGTGCAGATTTCGCGGCTGAAACTGCTATGGACTACGCTCGCAGTTCTTCGCTTAACTTGCGCCGATACGGCGTTTCAGCACCCGGGGTCCTGTTACTGCTAGGATAAGAGAAGAGAAAATAAGAAGAAGCTCGAGAGACGCTGGCTGCTGCGTGTTGTTGCTGGTCAGCTACCTTGACGAAATTAATTCTGCTTGTATATATCTTGTAAATACATTCGGTCTGTACTCCCAACATCCCCGTAACATATTATTGGCCTTACTGAGGTCGTAAACACTGGTGATGCTTAGAGAGTGCTGACTAAAAGCCACGACCTCTGCTACAAATGTCTTCCAGATAAGAGAGAATTCGGGGTAGGACTTCTAGTCCATAAGGACATAGCGGGCAACATTGATGAACTCTACAGCATTAATGAGAGGGTAGCAGTCGTCGTAATAAAGCTGAATAGTAGGTACATAATGAAGGTAGTACAAGCCTACGCCCCAACCTCTAGTACACGATGATGAAGACATGGTGCAGTTTTATGAAGGTGTTGAATTAGCAATGAGAAATGTGCAAACTGAGTGTACTGTAGTCATGAGCCACTTCAATGCAAAAGTCGGAAAAAAGCTGGCTGGCGAGCAAGCAATTTCAACTACGGTATCGATTCTAGGAACACTAGAGGAGAGATGTTGGTAGAATTCGCGTACCGGAATAGGCTCCGAATAATACCTTCTTGAGGAAGCGCAGCAACAGGAAGTGGACCTGGAAAAGCCCTAATGGAGAAGCGAGGAATGAAACAGATTTCATACTTTCTGCCGATCCTAGCATAGTACAGGATGTAGAAGTATTAGGTAGGATAAAATGCCGTGATCATAGGTTAGTTAGGTCTAGGATTTCCCTCTATTTGAAGAAAGAAAGAATAGAACTAGTCAGAAGAAACAGGCCAATCTAGACGCAGTAAGGGCAAAAGCAGACCAATTCAGGCTGGTGCTTGCAAACAAATATGCAGCTTTAGAACAGGAAGATGAAGACAACATAGAGGTAATTAATGAAACCATAACCAGTCTGATCTCAGAAGCAGCAATTGAAGATGGAGGTAAGGCACCAAGGCAACTAGTAGGTAAGCTCTGCCAAGTAACAAAGGCCCTAATAAAGAAACGAAAAATCATGAAAGTGTCAAACTCAGATATCACATAGAATTCGCTGAACTGTCAAAACTGATGGAGAAGAAAGTAAGGGATATTCGAAATTATAACGCGGAAAGATTGAGGAAGCAGTAAAATATGGACATAGCATGAAATCAGTGAGAAGAAAACTTGGCATAGGAGAAGGCAAGATGTTTGCACTCAACGATCAGCAGGGCAATATCATCAGCAATTTCGGTGCCATAGTAAAAGCAGAGGCAGGATTCTGGACTGACCTGTATACTACTTTCATTCGATGTAGTGATGAACAGGATACAGACGCTCCTTCTACAACTAGCGATGAAGTTAAAAGGACCTTGTAAGACATCACCAGGGGAAAAGCTGCCGGAGAAGATGGAATAACAGTCGATACATTCAAAGATGGGGCAGATATCACGCTTTCTTGAAGAGCTTAAGGCCAATTATACGAAATGCCTCACAACTTCAAGTTTACAAGAAAGCTGGAAGAACGCCAACATTATACTAATCCATAAGAAGAGAGGCGTTAGAGAAATCAATATTATAGGCCCATTAGCTTGCTTTCAGTATTGTATGATAACCGTCAAGATAATGGCCAATAAAATCAGCGCAACACTTGACTTCCGTCAACCAAGAGAACAGGCTAGCTTCAGGAAGGTATATTCTACAATGGATCAGATCCATCTCATTAATAAGGTAATGAAGAAATCTGCGGAGTACAATAAACCTCTCTATATGGCTTTCACAGATTATGAAAAAGCATTTGATTCAGTAGAGATACCCGCATTCATAGAGGCATTGCGTAATCAAGTAGTACAGGAGGCATACGTGAATATCTTGGCCAATATCTACAAAGATTCCAGAGCTACCTTGGTTCTTCACAATAAAAGTAGAAGGTTACCTATCAAGGAAGCGGTCAGGCAAGGAGACACAATATCTCCAATGCTATTCACTGCATGCTTAGAAGAAGTATTCAAGCTCGTAGACTGGGAAGGCTTATTAGTCAGAATTAACAGGGAATTTCTCAGCAACCTCCGGTTTGGTGATGACATTGTCCTAATCAGCAACAATTTGGACTAATTACAACCAATGATTGAGGACCTTAACCGAGAAAGTCTAAGAGTGTGATTGAAGATGAATACGCAGAAGACAAAGATAATGTTCAATAGCCTGGCAAGGGAACAAGAATGCAGGATCGCCAGTCAGCCACTAGAGTCTGTAAATGGGTACGTTTATCTAGGTCAATTACTCATAGGGGACCCAGACCACGAGAAAGAAATTTACAGAAGAATAAAGTTATGTTGGAGTGCATACGGTAGGCATTGCCAAATCCTGACTGGGAGCTTACCACTGTCGTTGAAAAGAAAAGCGTACAATCATTGCATTCTACCGGTGCTAGCATATGGGGCAGAAACATGGAGGTTAGCAAAGAAGCTGGAGAACAAGTTAAGGAAACCACAAAGAGCGATGTAAGGAAAATGTTAGTCCTAAGGTTGAGTGACGGGAAGGGAGCGGGGTGGATTAGAGAGCAAACGGGGATAGTCGACATTCTAATCGAGATTAGGAGAAAAAAATGGAGATAGGCAGGCCATTTAATGCTTAGGATGGATAACCGGTGGACCATCAGAGTTACAGAATGGGTACGAAGTGAAGGGAAGCGCAGTCGAGGATGGCAGAAAACTAGGTGGGGTGATGAAGGTAGGAAATTTGCAGGCGCAAGTAGGAATCAGCTAGCGCAAGACAGGGTAATTGGAGATCCCAGGGAGAGGCGTTCGTCCTGCAGTGTACATAAATATAGGCTGACGATGATGAAATGATGACGCTATATGACATGCCATCCTTTTTTACATGCAGCACTTGGGGTTTATATTGCCACATTACACTATCCCTCATACCAGGTCTGGCATTCTAGACATAATTACTCAGGATTTAGAGAATGGCAGCTCACAAACAAATGCCATGAATCATAACACTGTCAGCACGTGTCCTTTATCCTAAATGATCTCCGACTATTAAATGTGTGCGAACCTATCAGAGCTCAAACCTGAAAGTGGTGTAATTTTACTTACGCTGCTCATTTTAGGATGCACTAAATTCGGGATGGGCCCACGAAAGACGTTTGACACCATACCCGATACGGAAAAGATGTGGTATGTCGCTATGATAGACCTTTTCTTTAATAAATAAACGTAAATTAAATTGTCAGACGGCAGGATTCGAACAGAGGTACCTAGCCGGAGAGCTCGATCCTCTAACCATTAGGCCACGGCGCATGCCTCTATAAACGGAATACAGCATCCTTAAGAATTTCCCGCGTGCAAGCCGGTGCGTTGAGACGCTTGGCGCGTTTCATTAACACTGCGCGCAATTTTTCACCGATATCAATAATTACATATAAAAAGACCAATTCCATTAATTTCACGTCATAAGTTTAGCGCCAGGTGGCAAAATAAGGTTAGGTGTGTTCGTGTCCCAATCACAGAAACTGGTGCACAAGAGAAGCGGTATTCTAAGACCTGAGGCTATACTCCTTTGCTTGCTGGAACGAATTGTAAAATAGCCTCCACAGACTATGCAAACCACGCAGACCCTGTCGGTTTGAGCAATTGTTTTCCCACTTGTAGTAGCTAAGGTATGCGGTGGCTATAATAGTTAGTACCTACCAGTGCGTGGTTTCCTCAGCGTAGCACCGGGTCCGTCCCATGGCGCAAATATGCCGCAGCGTGTTGTCAGAACGCTCGCCGTGAAGCTCCAGCGAAATGCTAATCGCAATGACGCAAGGCGGGCCCGCATACGGACAAAGACTACTCCGTGAGTTCAGTTGCCGAAACATTGTGCTGCTGCGTGTGCGGCCCACGCTGCAATTCACCACCCGAGGCGCCCAGACGTGGCACTGAGGGATTAGGAGGCCGAGGCTAAGCGGCAACGTCGACAATACCCTACAGCTGGAAAACGCGATGAGGACGCACACATCATGCCCGCCATTAGCATGCCGTAGTACGGAAACACGAGATCAACACGAGGCGGCAACGCCGAAAATACCCAGTAGTTCTCACCGATGCTGCTAGCGGTCATCGAGTTTTTTTCTGTCCATATGACCGCACGTGCCACACCACCTGTGTTTACTTAGCTCTGCCACTATAGCTACTAGCCTTACACATCGTGTAATATTCAATCATGTTGCAATTGCATTCATTGTTTCGCCCTCATTGCGAAACAGTGATGTTTTTCTTGATACGCTGGCGATAGGGTAAGCGAAGTTTGCGTGTCATTTGACGTGCATGCGTGTAAATAACGCGCAAGAAACTTACTATGCTAGAAAAAAGCGCTACTCTTTTTGTCACCGAGTAACAAGTAGTACTGCACTCTTGCCAAAGTCCCATGGTTGATCGATGCCATTTCTATAGAGGTTAGTAATACATTGCGGGAGGAGGAGGGAATTTATTTATCCTCGAGGAAAGCCGTGCGTCGTGAAGGACCGATAACACTGGCAGGCCTGATGTAGCAGCGGTCTGTAAACTTGGCCGCACGTATTCATTCCATACCGTGATATATGCCAGGCACAATTTTTGCAGCCCACACCTGCACATGTTTTTTCTCTAGCGTTACACGTATTGAAGGGTGAATGGAACACAGTGCCTTAGCGATGACCAAGTTGCATTCCCGACAGCTAAGTGAACATTAGTAGGGCAGGCGCTGCAATGGTTTAACATTCATATGCCATCGCGTGATGCAATGTGTGACGTGCCACCGAAAGCGCCATCTCGTTCCTTTAGAGCAAATTACTCCGCAAAACGGTTTATACGCGCATCGTGATATCGTTTGCTTGCGCACAACGAGAAATAAATGAGGCATACTTACAAAACAGAACTAATAGTGCTTTTGCCGAAATTATCTTTACTTAGGCGTGGTAGATTGATTCACCCCTTGAATCAGCGCAAAAAGAAGACATGAGATGAGCGCTGTCTAAGTGAAGTTTATTAAGAAAAAGAATACTTTTACGGATTATTGCGCTGCGAATCTACGTAAAAGGGGCCCACTGCATTTGCAGACCACTCGAACAGGTCCGCGAAAACAGAACGTAGCGAAAACCAGCTAATTATGTCATTTGCGTAGACTCTAACCAGCGGATTCACTAAAATATTCAGCGCTTCCTCGTAATATCGCGGTTCAGTGCGCTCGACGCTGGATGAGATAGTCCCTGGCCACGTCAGACGCACGCTTGCTGGATACAGCGCGAAAGTTTCATTTTCCGAGGCCAACTTCAACTGGAACTGCACCTTGGCTCTGGCTTGGCGGAAATACACCTCAGCAGTTCCAAAGAAATCCTCTTGATCTCGAACAGTGCACCGTGCACGGATGAGCCAGTAGAACTCAACCTCTGTATCAACCATAGCGTCTCCTCCTTTACAGTATCGCGTAAAAGGCTCGAAAGAGTTCCATCCGTAGAAGTACTGCGATGTAAAATTAACGGCGAAAGGACCCCACCACCATTGCCTGAGCACAGATTCGTGCCAGAAGTGCGCGTGCCTGACAGTTGCATAAATAGCATCGTTGAGTGCAGCGTCAGATACCAGCTGGTGCTCTGAAAAAAAGAAAAGATGAATAGATACATTATGAACTGAAGGAGTGTGCTGGTCTGGGCTGGTTGGTACATCATTGGTAAGGGAACAAACAGCGCTAGGACGGGACGAAGTGAGTAGACAGACAAGGCGCTGAACTAACAACCAATGGTTTATTGCTGTCAAAGCAATATATACAAAGCACAGGTTCAGCGCAGAAGGCCAGAAAAACACGGTTTCTGCGCCGGGAAGGGAAAAAATTCATCACATCACGCGTGTCGTCAAGGCAGGTTATCATGTTTTAACAAGTAGTTAATCACGCGCGTCGTCATGGTAGGTTATCATGTTTTTAACAAGTAGTTTATCTCGCAGCTATGCAGAGAGACAGAGGGTACGCTGACGCAGGAGTTTCCGTGCGATTGAATGCAAAACGCTTCCCAAATCTCGCGTGCTCTTTGATCTTTATACCTACCTATTATTGTGCAATCTTCAAAGAGAGGTTTGCAGCCACATTCTTTGCAGTGCTGGGCTAAATGGTTCGGTACAGACCCTTTCATTGCGTACGCATGTTCCCTCAGCCGGTCATTCAAACATCGGCCTGTTTGGCCAATGTAGCAGCGTTTGCACTTGAGTGGGATCTTATACACAACAGCACATGCGCACTCAACGTGAGCTTTTCTGTGTTGCTTCTCGCAGGTTGCTTTTTTGGGGCCTTCCTTGTTTACCTTGCGGCATAGCGCCGACAACTTGTCCCTTGCGCTGAACAAAACGCGTGTGCCTATTTTTCCGGCGACCTTCTTTAACCTATGCGAGACCCCATGGACATAGGGTATGACGGTGGTGCTCACATGAGGTCCCTTGTCTTGGGCGTCACGTCCTGCCCTCCCTCTGGTGAGGATCACCAAAAGCTTTTCCGAGACACTCATGAGCAGGGCCATGGGGTACCCAGCCTGGATGAGCTGGTGCACTTGGTGCATGAAGCTGCTAGCCACCCGGTGGTGGCATGAACGGGTCAGAGCTGCTCTGAGACATGAGGCGGCAATGCTTCTTTTAACTATTTTTGAGTGCGCAGACGTAAAGGGGAGAATACTTTTCTTCGAGCGGGGGTTGTAAGCCCAACAAACGTGTTCCCTTTCTAGTGATATCTCTAGGTCGAGAAACCTTATCTTATTATCGGAGGGATGCTCGATCGTTAGTTCTAAAGGTTTCATTACCGATTGAAAGATGTCGAAAATTTCGTTAGCACGCGAGAGTTGACCTGTTCCGTCAGTTTTGTGTAGCACAAGGAAATCATCCACAAAGCGAAATGCTTTTGTTACGCTGGTCGGTAGTAGCGAGCCCATGAGGCTTCTGTCAAAACGTGCTAGCACAAGGTTGCTAAGAACAGGAGCGGTACAAGATCCAATGCACACGCCATCCCGTTGGATGAAAATGGCACCATTGTAGCTTATGAACGTCGACTCGAGGTAAAAACTAAGAAGCTCTAAAAACTTGTCAATATGTATACCACATGCATTCTGAAACTTAGTGGTCCCATACCTATCAATGCACTGGCTAACTTCATCACACACGAGGTTGTGGGGCAAGGAATAGAATAAGTCTTTCACGTCAACTGGGAAGGCACCTACTTGCTCCGAGCACTCAATCTGAAGGTATTCGGAAACACTGGTCGGGCTCATGTGGATACACGGATCATCAACGGGGAGGACGTCTAGGGACGACTGCAAGTAGGAAGCCACGCACCGTTGCCAAGTACCGCGCTCCGAGACTATGGCTCTGAAAGGATTGCCTTCTTTGTGGGTTTTCACGGAAAAGAACACCGAAAGGCACAAATTTCCTGCTGCCTTGACAGACTTGGCCAGGGCAGAGAGACCCACCTCTTCACAAATCTTGGCCGCTCGGGTTCTAGTTTTCGTCTGGTTGACGCCGACCAGCCCTTTGAAGTTCTTTGAGACGGCCTCTTCAGCTTTGCAGTCGTATTCCCGCCTTGGCATAAGCACGAAGCCCCCCTCCTTATCGGCCTGGAGGAGTCTGGCGTCGGCTCTTCGTAGCGAGGCCACAACGAAGCGAGAGCGTTGGCCAGTATTGTTGACCTCTTGCGGTAGGCACTCGACGCCTTCCTGAACTAACCGGCCAATTTCATCCTCCTTTGCCCTTCCCACGGTGTTTCTCAACAGGCTCAGCAGCTCCACCCTGTCCAGCTTCGGGTGCTCGCAAAATTTTGGCCCCTTCCGTAGCACTTGTTTTACGTCATTCTGTAGGTGCACGTCTCCAAGGATGACCACCTCCTGGCCTGGCTCCTTGTCTCGGCGGTTCTTCTTCGGCAACCAAGGCAAAAGTTGCAGCCAAAGGAAATCCGCTGTTTTCTGTGCTACTCGAACGTCCCGGAGGAAGATCCTCTCGCCAGATTCCCTGGGTGCCTGTTCCATACTGGCGCAGTGCAGGCATTCTGTGAAGAAGCGGATTTGACGCCATGCTTCGGATCGCAGGATGCGGCAAACTCTCTTTGCGTTTCACTGGCTTTTCACTGAAGAATTCTTATTCACTGAAGAATTCTTATTCACTGGAGAACCTTTTCACTGAAGAATTCTTATTTGCACCCAGAAGTCATCCGCCTATTCGGAGGGCTAGCACCTTCAGAGGGACACGCAAAGAGAGTTTGCCGCATCCTTCGATCCGAAGCATGGCGTCAAATCCGCTTCTTCAAAGAATGCCTGCACTGCGCAAGTATGGAACAGGCACCCAGGGAATCTGGCGAGAGGATCTTCCTCCGGGACGTTCGAGTAGCACAGAAAACAGCGGATTTCCTTTGGCTGCAACTTTTGCCTTGGTTGCC
Organism: Dermacentor silvarum; assembly: GCF_013339745.2. Taxonomy (NCBI): domain Eukaryota; kingdom Metazoa; phylum Arthropoda; class Arachnida; order Ixodida; family Ixodidae; genus Dermacentor; species Dermacentor silvarum. The sequence continues at coordinate 104,925,933 of NC_051160.1, read as the reverse complement.
GAAGAAGAACCGCCGAGACAAGGAGCCAGGCCAGGAGGTGGTCATCCTTGGAGACGTGCACCTACAGAATGACGTAAAACAAGTGCTACGGAAGGGGCCAAAATTTTGCGAGCACCCGAAGCTGGACAGGCTGGAGCTGCTCAGCCTGGTGAGAAACACCGTGGGAAGGGCAAAGGAGGATGAAATTGGCCGGTTAGTTCAGGAAGGCGTCGAGTGCCTACCGCAAGAGGTCAAGAATACTGGCCAACGCTCTCGCTTCGTTGTGGCCTCGCTACGAAGAGCCGACGCCAGACTCCTCCAGGCCGATAAGGAGGGGGGCTTCGTGCTTACGCCAAGGCGGGAATACGACTGCAAAGCTGAAGAGGCCATCTCAAAGAACTTCAAAGGGCTGGTCGGCGTCAACCAGACGAAAACTAGAACCCGAGCGGCCAAGATTTGTGAAGAGGTGGGTCTCTCTGCCCTGGCCAAGTCTGTCAAGGGAGCAGGAAATTTGTGCCTTTCGGTGTTCTTTTCCGTGAAAACCCACAAAGAAGGCAATCCTTTCAGAGCCATAGTCTCGGAGCGTGGTACTTGGCAACGGTGCGTGGCTTCCTACTTGCAGTCGTCCCTAGACGTCCTCCCCGTTGATGATCCGTGTATCATCATGAGCCCGACCAGTGTTTCCGAATACCTTCAGAATGAGTGCTCGGAGCAAGTAGGTGCCTTCTCAGTTGACGTGAAAGACTTATTCTATTCCTTGCCCCACAACCTCGTGTGTGATGAAGTTAGCCAGTGCATTGATAGGTATGGGACCATTAAGTTTCAGAATGCATGTGGTATACATATTGACAAGTTTTTAGAGCTTCTTAGTTTTTACCTCGAGTCGACGTTCATAAGCTACAATGGTGCCATTTTCATCCAACGGGATGGCGTGTGCATTGGATCTTGTACCGCTCTTGTTCTTAGCAACCTTGTGCTAGCACGTTTTGACAGAAGCCTCATGGGCTCGCTACTACCGACCAGCGTAACAAAAGCATTTCGCTTTGTGGATGATTTCCTTGTGCTACACAAAACTGACGGAACAGGTCAACTCTCACGTGCTAACGAAATTTTCGACATCTTTGAATCGGTAATGAAACCTTTAGAACTGACGATCGAGCATCCCTCCGATAATAAGATAAGGTTTCTCGACCTAGAGATATCGCTAGAAAGGGAACACGTTTGTTGGGCTTACAACCCCCGCTCGAAGAAAAGTATTCTCCCCTTTACGTCTGCGCACTCAAAAATAGTTAAAAGAAGCATTGCCGCCTCATGTCTCAGAGCAGCTCTGACCCGTTCATGCCACCACCGGGTGGCTAGCAGCTTCATGCACCAAGTGCACCAGCTCATCCAGGCTGGGTACCCCATGGCCCTGCTCATGAGTGTCTCGGAAAAGCTTTTGGTGATCCTCACCAGAGGGAGGGCAGGACGTGACGCCCAAGACAAGGGACCTCATGTGAGCACCACCGTCATACCCTATGTCCATGGGGTCTCGCATAGGTTAAAGAAGGTCGCCGGAAAAATAGGCACACGCGTTTTGTTCAGCGCAAGGGACAAGTTGTCGGCGCTATGCCGCAAGGTAAACAAGGAAGGCCCCAAAAAAGCAACCTGCGAGAAGCAACACAGAAAAGCTCACGTTGAGTGCGCATGTGCTGTTGTGTATAAGATCCCACTCAAGTGCAAACGCTGCTACATTGGCCAAACAGGCCGATGTTTGAATGACCGGCTGAGGGAACATGCGTACGCAATGAAAGGGTCTGTACCGAACCATTTAGCCCAGCACTGCAAAGAATGTGGCTGCAAACCTCTCTTTGAAGATTGCACAATAATAGGTAGGTATAAAGATCAAAGAGCACGCGAGATTTGGGAAGCGTTTTGCATTCAATCGCACGGAAACTCCTGCGTCAGCGTACCCTCTGTCTCTCTGCATAGCTGCGAGATAAACTACTTGTTAAAAACATGATAACCTGCCATGACGACGCGCGTGATTAACTACTTGTTAAAACATGATAACCTGCCTTGACGACACGCTTGATGTGATGATTTTATTCCCTTTCCGGCGCAGAAACCGTGTTTTTCTGGCCTTCTGCGCTGAACCTGTGCTTTGTATATATTGCTTTGACAGCAATAAACCAGTGGTTGTTAGTTCAGCGCCTTGTCTGTCTACTCACTTCATCCCGTCCTAGCGCTGTTTGTTTCCTTACCACAGATACATTATATACTTGGCAGGAGATAAAGATCCCAGGAATCGTCTATAGCGCAGTGCCTCGAAAGGGCCGTAGTCTAAAACAACTGTGCTTTTAATATGAAACTCATTGTTATTATGATCGTGCCATACATATGAAGGTTGAAAATACTAAAATAACACCAACGCGCGATTTTCAAGAAAGATAGAAATAACATTTGTAATGCGAACTGCATGTGTAAGAAATATTTTCAAATTAGAGATAAGCTAACTTAGCAGAGCATTGCTCATGTTAGGTGTTTTCTGACTGTGATAATTGCACATTGATTTTTGGGTTAACGTGGATGCTGTGACATTCCACGCGAAAAGTAATTTTTGACTAATTCTTCGGTCGAGCAAAGTGCGACTTGAAGCGCCCTCGGCCCTCTGTCACCGCTGTCGAGATAACATTGTTTTGAAAGAATAATGTTGTGCCTATGTCGTTCGTCCCTTAGTGTACTAGTTTTACTGCGATAGCAATTCTATGGACACACAAAAGCGGATTTCTGCCGTTGGCGTCGTCGTCGCCGTCGCCGTGATGTTCCGTATGACGTCAACGGTGATGAAATCGTCGCCGCGCTGCGGACGCTGTATGTGCGAGTGAAAGGGCGCGAGGGACGCGCGCTTTCACGGTTAGCGAACGCACGTCGGAGAGCAAACGCGCGTTCTGCGCCGATGATGATATGTGGTTCTTGAGGGAAAGGGAAAGGTTGGCGCTATCTTCTGCAGCCCCTGAGGGAGCACGGCTCAGCTCCCTGAAGGGCTGCAGAATTAAGCGTCTCTTTCCTTCTTTCCATATATAGAGAGCAAATGCGACTTTTCCGTCGCGCGAAAGGCTGTGGGGGGACGGGAGGGGAGGCGACGTTTAGCTGCGGCACCAAATGCGTGTATATATAAAAACGCCGCGCGCGTTCTGTGCGAACGCGGGCAAAACGCCGACGGCGTCAACAACAGTTCTGCACGTTGCTGGTGCTGCGGCATGTCCAAGTTTATACAGCTTATAAAAATACTATCCTTACTCCGTATAGCTCTCTACTAATTTGTAATCGCAATTGATGCTTCGCCTTCCGGGTGAAAATGCGACAATTTTTTTTGAAAATCATTTGTAACGAATCTGTTTCGAATAAAGTTTTTTAATTTACTTTCTTTTTTATATGTAGGGAAATCCTCCTCCGTCTCACGGCCATATTTAGCCGACTGTGATCCTCCGTCTCACAGTCGACGGCCATGTTCTTCGTAACTCGCTCGGTTGCAGCGGCATAGTACGAAACTGTCAGTCGTTTATGGCGGCTTCTACTTCATCATGGATGATGATGTTGATCTCAGAAAATGAAAATTATTAGCACAAAACGTAAACAGCAAGGTGAATTACTGACAATAACACACACTGTTGGCCTATCGCCGTGCACTTCGTTAGCAACAGTGGACCACGCTAGAAAGAACACGGTGGACGGAAACGACTTCAAGGCGGAAGTCCAGCGCCGAAGCGTATGGTGCGTCCACAGCGTCTAATAGGTTTACACTGCATAACTTCTCTTCAAGCATATACAGGGACTTTACTGCAAAATTGCCCAATCTGCAGTCGTTCTACATTGGATATTGTAGGGGCGACATTTTACCAGGGCATTCGTCATAAGAAGATCCCAAGCAGGGAAGCATCAGTGTCGTGAAGAACGCAGCGACGAACATTGTGGTGGCCTCTCCTGTCCCTGCAAGTAAAAGCGTCAGCGTCAGTTGTTGCGTGTGACTGGTATTGCTGTTACATCAGTCTAACTGGTAATGTTCATTAGTTTCGGCAGCGTTTAATGTATAAATATGATTAATTCTGCATATCCCCACGATTATTTAATATTGTAGCGAATGATACACTGGCCGCATTCTCGCTGTTTCGCTGTGGTTGGTGGCAGCAGCGCGAGCTGAGCCGTTGCCTAGCAACCGCCGCAGCTGGCAGCGTTTCTTTCTCTATGGTCTGACCACGCCGCGGTGTCTTACCGGTGTCTGACACGCGTCTTTCGCCCGGCGAACTGCTTCATTCGAGAGGGTCAGGAATACGAAGCGCGCGAAGCTAGCGTCGGCGACTGAGGGAGAGCTAGCCGTTCGGCTCGCAAAACGCTTGGACTTGTCGGCTTATAATTTATACCTGGCTTATATCGATGAGTGTATAGGCACCCTGCGTTAAAGCTTTACAGAGTAGGCGGCAGCGCCAGAACACACAGCCTAACGAGTGGTGGATGCAAAACTGGAGGGACGCTGCATACATTCGCCGTGACATTTTCAATCGCTTATCACGGGGCAAAAGTGTCCGAGTTGTGAAAACGTCGAAAGTGCGCATGCGCAGGGCATAACGCCCAGGCGAGCGACGAAATGACCGCTATCGTTTGGAATGGCGTATCATTTTCATCACCTCTCTAGCGGTCGTTGTCGGCGACGCTGGGGTGAAAAATATCATAGCGCCGTCTGAGCAGTGCCGGGTGTCCATACCTAAGTGTAATAATTACAGCTAAATGAAAGACTAACCAAGTGAAACCAAGACTTAACCAGGCTAGACCAAGCTTTCGCTTTGCATTTCCAGAGTTAGCTGAGCTAAGCCGTGGTCAAAGTTTTTTGCTCGTTGTGGATCCGTTCTGTGGCATTTCCAACGCCGGCGAAATTTTTTTACCATGCGCAGCAAGCTAAGCAAGGGGAAGTGAACCAATCACAGACGCTCGATGCCACTCTCCTCCCCATCCGCGGTTATCCATCTACTTTCAATCTGCTAGCTCAATGCCTCCTAGATAGGAGGCCTCTGCACCCTGCTTTATGACGTCATTCAACTCGGACCGACATTATCACTGTCAAGCCAAGCGTGACGAAAGCGGTGACGTCAAAATTACCGCGGTTTACTCGGGAGCATTCATGTTAGATTATAGGGCAGTCGGGCAAGGTAGCATGACGTCATTGATCGAAGTACACAGGCTTTGCACAACATAGTACGCATTGGCTAGCTCTGGCCCACCGAATTTCTCTCCACTTCTGCGTTTTCCTTGCCTCTTGTCATACAATTAGATAAGAAAAGACCTGTGAAGATGGGCAAAGCTGTCCACTTGGAAGCAAGCAAAAGCGACCTCCTATAAACAAGAACAGCTTTTCATAGGGCTGTACAAACAACGTTGTGGGTCACCGCCCACGCTCGCGTTGCTGGTTGCATGAGTATGACGTCCACTAATAAGAATAAAATCGGAATGGGATCTCGGTATGGTTATTCACTGAAATCACGAACCACCTTTGCACAATGCTGAGCATGTCTGTGATTTTTCTAAGTGTGATCACCGTGCCCAAGCAGTCATTTTCAGTGTGTTCTCTGAAAGATTGGCGTTGATTTTCATTGTGCGTAGAGACTCATATATATATATATATATATATATATATATATATATATATATATATATATATATGCACTGCACTAATGTTCTTACTGCGGCAGCAATTATACGGACGCTTTAGGCTTGTACGAGCTGTCGGTGTCGTTCTCCTCTCTCGGTAACGAAGGTGCATGCGCGAGCGGCTCGTGATCTATTTGGGTATTCTTCCTGCTTCGCATCTGCAGTCTATTCGTGTGCTGCATCGCGCCAGATCACCTCCGCGTTTCGTTAGAAGACCGTGGGTTGAGTGCGAGCTCAACGTTAATCGTTGCCACCGGCTCTAAATGCTTCGCCTTTGTTACCTACAGGCTGGATGTAAGACAAACACTTAGCATTTTGCAGTGGAAATATGAGATTACTAACTTCGCGCAGCTTTTGATAACATCCCACGTGTCGAGCTCTGCTTATAGGCCTCTTCCACAAGTGTTGCGTTTGCAACATAATCTTTGTCCTTGCTTCAGAATTCACCCATTACTTTAACAAGTAATTTCGTTCTTAATACTGTTACGCTGCGCGGCGGAGCCGAAGAAGAGGAGATGGAAGAAGTGAACGCGGTGTAGAGCAATGCCCGACTGCCTGCGATCTCGTCTTTACGCCCCCTCGATCATCTTGTAAATAAACCCATCTTACCCGCAACAAGTTTGGTGGAGGTGCTGGGTACTATTTATACTTCAGCACTGAACATTCTAATGACTCGAGTCATGTGGTGTAGACTCATAAGTTACGCGAGATAATTTTTGTTTCAGTTTCTTAACCGCAGCTTAGAAAAATGAGGGTTAAGCATTCGAACTCCCTTTTTTAATAGGCTGGCACTTGTCTACGTGCGCCGTACCGTATGGGCACGTGCGTAATAAAAAAAACGTACGTATCATTAAAGAGAGCAGGGTCTTGCGCGATACTTCGTATGAGTTTTTTTTGTATAATACCGTAATGACTGTGAAATAATATTGGAAAACCTACCTCTCATTGCATTCGCTTTGTGGTCTTGCTTCACGTGCAGACTGCTCACCCTGTATTCGGCGTGGAACAGCGTGCTGAGTTTTGTATCGAAGTTTGTGTCGGCCTTGCTTGGGACCGCACTGAATGTGAATACGCCGAACGGAAGTGCGTGCTATATAGCAGTCGGCGAGTCGGTAGGGATGAGGCCCAAACATGCTGCACAAAATGTTTAGAGAAACAGTGCACTGAACTTACATATACAGACAACTCATGTTACAAAAGTTACCATGAGCAGCAGTCTTACTATCAGATGATGCGACCGGATGTTTTCTTTTTTTTTGCAGTGCTGCTGTAATCAATCCGGGTGCAATCTTCTTGCGCCCAGTTCTGGCGGCAAGACAGCCGGAAATGAAGCCCTCAAGGTGTTTTCAGCCGTGCAAGTACTGAAGAGAGGTCACTTAACTGGCGTGTTTAGTTTTATATATGACAGCCTAGATAATTTACACGCGCGTAACGCTACTATCAATAACAAGTCTCTGCGGCTTTCCCAATTAGTCCAGGCCTTGTTTGCGGACAACTCTATAACTTTTTAGCATGCAGAGCCTTTTCTCTCGTGCGCCGTCTGCCTAATGTGCGCAGAATTATGTTTGATGCAGGGTGAATGCTTTGGACTGTGCTTCGCTTTCATACGATGAAATGTATATGTGCGACAAACGGCCCACTGCGATAAAGTTTGGTTGAGGTAACGCGTATTATCACTAAAAGTACTTTCGTGTTCACATTTGTGAGTACTTTGTTTGGCTCCTATAAGTAGACCCATTGGTCTACTTATATTGATATTATTGATACAAAATGGCTGTTTACTCACGCGCAAGAAACACACGCCATTTTTGAAACCACGTTTATTACAAAAAATCGAGGGAAACAAGCTTCTCCTTAATACCTTATGTGCTTCGAAGAGCACAACTTAGGAGGAGAAGAATATTAAATGCAACAAAAATCAGTAGGAGGACACAAAACAAAAGGGAAGTTGATGAACACCAATACAAAGTATGACATTGGTTGCGAAAAAAAAATGCTGAGTAGAATATATACGTAGAACTTCATTTACGAAGTTATAAAGAACATCGTAGAAATCGTTAAATTGTACAACATATGGCGCTGTTTGGTATAAACTGATAAAACCGTCAAGTAAGAATTTGTGCGTGAGGACGAAAAGCCAAATCCACATTTATATTTACAAAAAATATTCACGCCCTATACAGTGCAGGAAGGCCGTCTGAAGGGAATTCGTTTAGGTTAGTTAGCTTGCTTTGTTTCGACATTGCACCAGGTGATTCGACGGTAAATAAGTGCCCGCTAAATAATAACGTAGCGGTACTATTATTGTTGGAACTAAATAGTTTTGATCAAGATTCACACTTTAGACCAAACGGTCGTTGGAGCATATCTGAGAAGTATAGCCCCGATGCGAGCGACGTTAGCCGTTATAGAAACAGATAATATTTTACTGAAATGAAATACAAGTAAAATAGTGATGGGCTCAGTGCAAATAATAATAATAATTGCTAGTTTACAATTGCTAGTTTACAATTTCAGAGTGGAGTACATTGCGATAAGATATTGTTTTTTGGAAAACTGAGTATTTGAGGGAAATAATTGCGGTGGATGGCCTGTGTTGTGATTGAACTACGCCGTCGTGATGCATAGCCGAAAGTAGAAGTAAACACATGTGAGAAATTAACTAATGCTCACATCGCAGTGAAGGATTCTGCACCAAAAGATGAGCTAGCAGGACACTAAGCTATACGTATTTCCCAACTACGCTAGCGCCATCGATATCAAATTCGTATGCCGTATTGAGAGGTTTCCAGTAGTCTGAAGCTGTCCTTTTGCGTAGGACGTTCATGTGCTAACGGAACCCATAGTTAATGATGGCTGTGTGCGTACAGACATGATACGCCGGGCGTTAGCGCTGCGCGCACCGAAGCAACTGTGAATCGCATGCATTGAACGTTTGTGTCATGGTTAACACCGCTGTATGTGGCGTGCAATGAGAATTCGACCCGACGCGGTGGCTTAGCGGCTGTGTTGTGGCGCTGCTCAGCCCGAGGTCACGGGATCAAACCCCGGCCGCGGCGGCTACCCTTCGATAGGGGCGACATGCAAAAACGCCCGTGTCCCGTGCATTGAAGGCACGTTAAAGGTCACTTAGTGTTCAAAATTAATCCGGAGTCCCCCACTATAACGTGCCTCGTAATGAAATCAAGTTTTTGGTGCGTAATACACAAGAATTCAATTCACCGGAAAGTCTACCACACAAGAAACGCGAGCTCGCGTGCTTGAACGAATGTTGTTGGTTCTAACCGTGTCATGGCGCAAGCACAAAAATGTGAGCGAAATACATTTATTCCTCGGATATGTTTGCCTTGCAGGGAGGCAGATAATAAATTGGATCTGCGAATAGTTTTCTAAACTAAGGAGCAATATATAGACCACATTTCGTAACGCGAACAACAGTCCCAATCATTGCTTATTCGCGCTAGGTATATAGGGTTTGATGACACACAATCACTCTCACCCGCACAAACTGCAGGTTATTTATGTTTATCCGGCTTATGCGATCGCCAGTACGAATGCCGAAGCGCCGCTTACGGAGCTAAAATCGTGTGGCATATGAAGCTAATCATGTCTCTTTCCGGTATGGTCTTACTGTGTGACAAATTTTTGATCACAGTGCAACGTAGTGATTACTATCTCGCTTCAGTGAGATTCTCTCTGCTTCGCTGGAATGTTTTATCGTTTATCTAAAATTATGCGGTGTTCACCTTTCAAGGTTAGTGATATTTATGCCCTTTTTCGTAAAATCATCATTTCAGCAAGGTAGGGGCTACTCATGCATGTCAGATGTCGTGCGCAGACTGTTGCATCACGTATGATGTCTGGTTAGACACAACACTTTTTATTTATTGATGTTGTGCAAAGGATTTGAGATGAAAGGACAAATGTTTAGAAATATTTTGCAGTAAAATGTATTGAAATGCGTTCAGTAGAAGGATACCCGCTGCCGGGGGATCGGTCAAGATTTGGATGGAATTAGGAAATTGCTCTTAATACTAAAATTGGTGAAGTTATCAGGAGGAAATGAATAAAAAAGTAACGTGTGCAGAACAAAAGAAAATCTCTATAAGCTTATTGCTCCACTTCTGAGCAAACATTCCTTGATAGCTTCCAAGAGAGTAGGCTCCTAGAGAAAGAATATTTATAATGTGAAAATTTACACGAAGTTGTCTGAATGTGTAGCTAAAATGTTTTTCGTTAATTAGGAAAAACGGTGGCGCAATAAGAAATAAGTTATCTATAGTCTCATCTTCTCCACATATTGGGCACAGATGGGACGGCGCCAGACCAGCCCTGGGATGATGTATGTTTAATACTGGTATTCGATAAAGTAATCGGGTAAAAATTACTACAGTTTTTCTGGTGTGAAAGGAATTTTTGTGCCAAGGGATTAGGAGGCGTCGTGATTCTGAAAAATTAGCTATAGCTGGCTTTATTCTATGACGGCTCGCAGATACTTCGTCTTCTTCTCCTGCAAACGTATAGAACGTGGAATCCAACCGACTGGCCTAGTGAATTATCTTTCTTTTTTGTGTACTTTTATATTGATGAATATTATTTGATCTGCGTTTACTGATTTTATTTTAACATATAATTTTACATCACAAAACATATGAAATGTTGTTGCATATAGTGGGATTTCTTATTTTAAGTACACAGCAATAAATACCTGGAACTGTGTCCCGGTGAAATTAGCCACTGTTGTTCGCAACAGTGTTCAATTGTTTGGAACACTGTCTCACAGAACTCGTCCTGGAACCATCTTTCAGTATGCGGGGCGTTGTCTTGCACACTAAAAAGTGGTTTCAGGTGGTTGAAACAATGCTCTGGATGAAAGGTGGTATTTCATTGGAACACAGTATGAGGGCGTTCAATAAAGATTTTCTGTGACCTATTTCCTCTGCACTAATGAGCACGAAAGTTGGCATATTTGTTTCCCTTTTTCTACGTAGCCACCGAGAACGACGAACGTCTGCCATCGTTACACGTAGCTTCGGGCACGACACCTGTAGAAGTCATCAGGTTTGCCTTAGAGCCATAACTTGGCTTCGGCGATGAGCGTTTCATCATCAGGAAGTTTCATGCTTTTAAAAAGTAACTTCGTAGAAAACGGTGGAAATTGAAGGGAGCATGGTTTGGTGAGTACCAGAGATAGCGAAGAACTTCAAATTTAGAGTAGTGTGCTTCTATTTGCGCAGCATGGATGTTTTGAGCTAGGCCATCGTCTAGCAAGAGCAGGGCGCCTTCGGCACCATGTCACGCCTGATGATTGTGATGACTTTATTTTGCCCTTAATTTTGTCAACCAGTTATGATAACAGGTCTAGTTGTGGTGGCACCTTTCGGCAGGAAATATAATATCACCACTTCTTGCTGATCTGAACAAATTCTATCAGCGTCACCTTGCTTAACGTAGCATGGGTTCCCTTTTCGGGGGTGGTCAGTCTAAGTGGTTTCATTGTTTAGACTGGAATATTACTTCTAGTTCATAACATTAAACCCATGTTTCATCCTGCGTAATCAATCTTACAAAAAAAAAGGCCGCGCAAAGGTCAAGACACAGCGAAGCGGACAGATTGGTTGCGACTCTTGGTTGTAGCTAGGTATCTCTCTGTCTTTCTTTCTTGCTCTCGCTTTCTTTCTCTCTTTCTTTTTCGCTCTTTCTTACATTTTCTCTCTTTTTTTCTCTCTATCTCTCCTTCGTTCTCTATCTCTCTCCTTCTTCTTCTTCTCTCTCTCTCACTCTCATTTTCTCTTTCTCTCTCCCAAAGGAAGTTGCGTTGCAATCGTCAGTACAATGCAACCATAAGGATCCCATAAATGCGTGTTGTGCAAGTGTGGGTGTATAGCGCAGTGGGTATGACGCTCGCCTTCGGACCGTGGGCACCCGCGCACGAATCCTGCCTTGCCAAGAACGTTAATTTTGTTTTATTTATTTATTTCTCTCGGGCGGCGAGCGCAGACGCGCCATGAAGACGTCAAGGCGCATGCGCAGTAGCGCGCAGCTGGCTCGAGCTCGGCGGAGCCGTGTCATGGCTACGGCACGGCAGTTTTGTGCCACACGCACAAATTACGGCTGGCTGAAACTGCGGAAGAAGATGACGACGCTCGAGCCAATGCTGATGATGATAACTTCGTGACAGATGCGGAAATTACGGCTGGCTTTAACAGCTTCACTGTTAAAAAGTCATCTCGGTTTTTAAGGCACGTAGGCAAATGTTCACGGCTGCAGGTCACTCGGTCCTCCTGGTGAAAAGTAGAAATCCAAATAGAAACGGGGTATACAATGATTTCCCATTTAGGCCCTGTCAGGATGTTATTGCGGTCACGCATCCAGAACGTGACTTTGTGACGGGTAGAATCACGCTATAGCCACCGAGCCATTGCGATGTGTTACGGTGGAAGGCGCACCGTCACGAATAGAGCACTGCAAGAGCCCGGGCCGTGCCGTGTAGACCAATATATGGCGGGCCCGGGATAGATTGGAGGTATTCTGCGCAAACCTAGAGCAACAAGTTGGAAAACCTTGCTGGTAATTGCCTTCGCAAAGAAACTGAAAAAGAGTTCCAATTGTTTTTTTTATTTCTGTGAGCAAAACAGCTGCTAAAAAATTTTATTGCTTTGTTGCTGAACAAGAAGGTTCTCGCGAAAGAACAAGTTTCACTACAAAACGCCCTTGATACGGTTTCGCTGTTACCGCTTATCGCGATTGCACTATTTATTCATCGCTCCTGATTCAATTTTCTTGCTCCAATTGTGTTATTCTACAGTTTTTTATTTATTGCGCCACAGTTCCTGGAACTCCCTCTGAGTGAGTATCTGATTGTCCCATATTTAACTCCCTGTAGAAAAAGACGAATAAACGGGCACAGGCGGGCACTGCGAAGAGAAGAAGGAGAGGTTGGAACGATGAGCTCTCTGTCTGGTTTCTTCGCGTCTCGTTAGGTTTCTACATTTTGGTGCCGAAAACCTCCGTGCGAACTTGATAGTTACCTTCATCGCACGTCTCCAAGGACCTTCTACTCTACCGCTTCGCGCTGCGGGCCGCGAGGACTGACTGGATAGCGCATCGTTCATGATCGGCGTGGAGACCAGACATCTATCAAGAGCTAGTCCGATGGATTGCCTCAAGACCAAGCGATCGGCTCGACGAGCACAGAATACGAAGATTCTGCAGGAAGCTCGGTTGCTGCTTACAGATCCAACCACGGACAAACCCAAGCTTTCAGGTATTTTTGACCGTCTATCTGCTAGCGACAACGAACTCTCGAAACTTAACGATGCACTCGAAGAGCGCATTGCCGACGATGAGCTCGAAGCAGAGTACGTAACTGCTGTAGAATATAACGATCAAGCTATCAGCATGCTTGCCGAGATTCGTTGCAAGATCTACGCTTTGGAACGCGCGGACAGTACAGTGGAGACTGCTTCTCAAAATGCCCAGAATTGGCCCAAGGCTACCGAATCTTGCTATGCCAACATTTAAAGGGGAAATTCACAAATGGGCAGCTTTCTGGGAATGGTTCGAGCAGACTGTTCATCTCAACAATGCTATATTGACAACGACCAAGTTTTTCTATTTACGGCATTATCTTGCCGGGGAAGCGGCAGCGGCCATTGCCGGTTTACCGACTTCTGAAGCTTGCTACGCAGATGCCGTAGAGCTTCTCAAAGAACGTTTTGGCGATCGTAAAAGGATAGTGCAGCATCACATGACAGCACTTCGCCATCTACCTCATGTAAAGTCCGAAAGCGACGTACGCGGCCTCAGGCAGCTGTATGACGCCACGCAACTAAATATCCGCTGTCTGACTGCACTAAACGTGCCCACTGTCAGTTTCTCTGCAATGCTCATTGATATTTTACAGAAGGCATTGCCTTACGAGATCGTTATTGCATACACGCGAGGAAAGCGGAGTCAGACTTTACGAGAACATGGGTCTGATACGAACGTCTCGGAGCCAGCACTAGCAGCTGCAGCATCGGAAGCAGAGTTAAAAGAGCTGCTCATGTTCACACGTGTTGAGGTAGAAAGCCGAGGGCAGTGCAACACTTCGTCACAACGATCTGTCGATGACCGTGCTGAGAGAACTCGAGGGAGCAGCACCGCTTCCATACTGCACAGTACATCATACAGCTGGAACGAGTGTTTCTTCTGTCGATCTAAGAAGCATGGTACAGGCGCCTGCGACGCAAACCTATCTCTCGTTTCCAAAAAAGAGAAGCTCGCTAAGGATAACCGCTGTTATAGATGCACATCACGAGGTCACCAGGCACGGTCTTGCTATGTCAAACTCACGTGCTCAGCTTGTCACGGAAGACACGCCTCGAGTATGTGTGACCCGAACTACAGAAAGAAAGGCACTACAGCGGAAACTTGGCGAACAGCGGTGGCTTCGGGTAGCACAGCAGGGATCGTCTCATCGCAATCAGGAATGCTTTGCGACAGAGATTGCACAAATGCTTGCGCAAAAATGGACAAAGAAGTGTACCTGCAGACTTTTCGCGCTTTTGTTGTTAAAGATAACAGGTCCAGATACATCAGAGGGATTCTGGATGGAGGTAGTCAGAGATCGTTCATCACAGAAGATCTCGCTGTAAAGCTGCAACTGCAGGTACTGGGAGAAACCCGAATTGCATTCAACACGTTTGCCAACGTATCCCCAAGTTCCGCTGAAATACGCAAAGTTGTTGAAGTACCACTGCGTAGTCAACACTGTTGCGATATCCATATTGTTCAAGCAATTACAGTTCCCGTTATCTGTCACGACATTGCTGCGCCGACAGCTGATAACAACTTCATTCAGAAGCTGCGACGTAAGGGCAAATTTCTTGCTGACGACAAGAATTTTCTTGAAGCGGAGACTGAGAACGGCCTCAACTTGTTGATTGGAGCTGACTATCTTTGGAAAATCATGACGGGAGAAGTTGTCAGGAGCAAAGAAGTTCAAGGATTGGCCGCAATCAACATGGCACTCGGTTGGACACTGCAAGGGCCGAGTCGCCAAAAAGCCTTTCTTCACTGCGACGTTAACGTCATGGTCTGCGTTCTGCGAGTGGAAACGATTAGAGACAACGAAACAGCGCTACCTTGCAAAGAAGACCAGAAACCGCTATATACTTGGAAGCAACCATGATACCGTGCTCACACGTAAACAAAAACTGGCAAAGAGGCTATCGATGAAGAAAGGATTATTGGAGCAATACGACACACTCACTCGGCAATACCTGGAGCTAGGGCACGCTGAAGTGGTACTTAAGGATGTTCCCATTGATCGAGTCACCTATTTTATGCCAGATCGGGAAGTTATACGAGAGGAATCGCTGACCACCAAGCTCCGGGTTGTATTTGACACATCGCAACACGCTCAAGTCTTCCCATCACTCAATGACTGCCTGGATAAAGGGGTGAACCTCAATCCAGAGTTACTAGAAGTGCTACTTCACTTTCGGTGGTTTCCGGTCGCCATCAACTCGGATATCGAAAAGGCATTCTTACAAATTGAGATACAGGAGACCGACCGAGATGCATTCCGGTTTCTCTGGTTTGATGCCATTCCCGTCAGCCAGAACAGTAACATGCTGGAATGGCGCATGACCCGGGCACCATTTGGATCAACATCAAGCCCTTTCTTGCTCATGGCCACTCATGCTTTCTTGCTCATGGCCACTCAAGGTCAACGCTTGTGACACTATTCATGGACAAGGCTTGTCAACACTATTCATGGACAACGCTTGTGAGGACAAAGCACTTGCTTCTATTTTGAAGAAGTCCTTTTATGTAGGCGATTTACTGGTGGGTGCGGAGACATTCGAAGAAGGCCTGAGCATCTATGAGCGATCGAAGGCAATTATGCGAGATGCAGGCATGAATCTCAGAAAATGGAAGACCAATAACCAGCAACTACAGAACATATTCGACCACCAGGAGGAGGAAGTGGAAGGTGTATCACGGGGATCAACTGCAGTTTCGGGAATGAAATGGGATACCGAAACTGATTACTTCAAGTTTTCTTCCAAATCTATAGCCCAATATTTAGCCTCAGCTCAGCCGGACACAAAACGTACGCTTCTCAAGGCTGCTTCCCGAATTTTCGACCCTCTTGGTATTCTATCGCCTTTTACTGTCACTGCAAAGCTTTTGTTTCAACGCCTGTGGGTTTATGCCAGTCTTGGGATGACGAGTTACCAGCGGAGGTCAAGACGCCATGGACAGCATGGTGCGCAGACGTAATCCAGCTTGGCTTCATCAAGATTCCACGCTGCGTGAGAGATGGGCTATATGCAGCGGTCGAGAAGGCAGAGCTGCATATATTCGTCGACGCCAGCCTGAAGGCTTATGGAGCATGTGCCTATTTGAGAACAGTTGATGACGGCGGAAATACAGCTACATCACTAATAGTAGCGAAGTCTCGAGTAGCACCTACCAAGATTTTAGCACTGCCGAAGCTCGAGCTTATGGCCGCGGTAGTAGGAGCAACATTATTAAAATATCCGGACGCTAGAGAGCCTTCTGCACTATTTCCTGCTCATTTTCTGGTCAGGAGCTCATTTCTTGCGTCTCCAGAGCGAACAGTGGCGATGAAGCTCGAAGTGCACAGGCTACGCGACGTGACCTCAGCAAGAAGTTGCGATACCGCCAGAAGCTCGTGGACCACCTGTGGATCCGATGGAAGAAAGAATACCTCCTTGAGCTGCGGACACTTCACCTCTACCCATCGCATCCGAGTAGCAGTATACAAGTAGATGATGTCGTACTCATAGAGGAGCCTATATTATCTAGAAGTATTTGGCCACTGGGACGAGTCGTGGATATCTTCCCTGGCGAAGATGTAATAACCTGAGCCTGCCGTGTGACAGCTCAAGATGGCAAGTTTACAAGAAGACCAGTGCAGAAATTGCACAAGCGCGAATTGGACAACGCTACTGGGGAGCGGGAGTATGTAGAAAAAGACGAATAAACGGGCGCAGGCGGGCACTACGAAGAGAAGAAGAAGAGGTTGGAACGATGAGCTCTCTGTCTGGTTTCTTAGCGTCTCGTTTTTCGCGGCTCCCTTTTCAAGAGTATATCAACCCCTTTGTGAGAGAGCTTAATAGTGCCCTACGACAAAGTTCTAGCACTCCTCTTCAAGGGACTGATAGTACTCTTCCGCATAGCAATACTTCACCCCACAAGTGTCTTAGTACTCCCCGAAACAGTGTTTGGACTCCCCTAAACCCAGGGCTTCTACTCCCCCAAACAGTGTGCTTGTACCCCTCCTAACAGAGCGATTGTACTCCTTCAAAACAAGTGCTGGTACTCCTCCCAATAGTGTGAAAGCACTCACGATATAGTGCCATGGTCACGTTAGAAGCACTTCGCAATATTTACATGTCGTAGACATTTGATTCCGTCATAAGCAGCTCCTGCCCTTTTGCTTGGTGAATTGGATTTGATCTCTAGACGCCGAGTCACTCGAATGTAACATATATTTCTTAAAAGGTGGACATTTTATTGAGGAAACAGTCCCAAGATAAATTTAGTAAAATATCCAGAAACATACTGATGCACGCACAAAATATGCTTTCATGGATGCCCATCAACGTTGCAACACATCTTGCAGTAAGACATAAACATATCCTTTAAAACTTCCTCGCTAACGCAGTGTAGAAATGTCCTTTATTTTCTGTTGGCTACCTTGAAAAAAATTCAAGTATACAAAAAAAAATACAACCAACGTGTGCACTGTCACAAGGTATTGGCACTACAATTTAAGAGAATGATGCGCCACATTATTGGCCAGCAAACGCATTTCAAGCACAAAACTCATGTACTTAACCTCCGCCACATTACTGTATGACGGAGGTTCCCAGATGAGCAGCTCAGAATGAGGCTGGTAAAGTAAATTGTTCAAGAAACGTTTTTCGGGATGTATTGTAATACATCATTGGATAACGTCCTATGTAACGAATGGATGCTCCTGAGTGAGAGTATACAATGCAGTTAGAAGTATGTCGTATATTTTTATGTAAAGCAGCACGTCTAGTCTTGGTTATAAACATTTCACATAGTTATTCATGTATGGGCTGCGCCTTATTTTTACAGCGAAGGTGTTAAGGACTAGGTTCCCGAGGATCGTGTCTGCGTGTAGAAAAAAAACTATCAGCAGCATTGGCTCGAGCGTCGTCGTCTTGTTCCGCAGATGGCTCGTTGGCGCCCCTCGGCTTGCGCTCGTGCCGTTTGATGCCGTGCCGAGCACGTGTTGATGCTCGGCAGGGCATCCACTGACATGTAGAGCAATAATTTCGGCTCCATGTGCGTGGCGGTTTACCGCCAGTTGTGCCTTATCACAGGTGTCTTAGCGGATGATGGATGACCCATTGTTATATGCCTCGCCACCGCCGATGCCTCTTTCACAAGTGTCGCGATACTTGGCGGTTGCACATCCCACCAATCGTTGTGCTCATTTGTCTCGTGAAGTAGAGATCGCGCTAGAGCTGTTATCAGCTGTTGCCATTTGCACTCGCTATGGGACGGACGCTCATTTAACGACATCTTCCAGGATCCTGACTATGCCGTGCAATGTACCGTGGCTATGAACGTTGTAGCCCATACGTTATATATAGTATATGATGATGGGATGTACTTGGCGCAGGAAACGCACTACCTGGCCACCGCGCCGGGCAAAAACAAGACGCCGGTGTCCTTGCTCTTTGACGAACATGCCGAAGACGCTGAATATAATCAATAATGATAATATATATATATATATATATATATATATATATTGTGGGCATTTCTTAGTGACTTCTTCGTTGGCTGCACATGTTCATCATCTCATCGGCTTCGTCGTCTTCATCGCTTGTGGGGACTCATCTTGAGACTGATCTGTGCCTCGAGTGTGATCGGTCCGCCGCGTCTTCGGGGCGTATTAAAGGTCGTGTAAACGCTACGTCGCAAGTGGTGGAGGTTGATCCTCGGTCCCCCGTCCTCTGCTCGCCCGCTCTACCTCCTGGAGCTTCGCTCAGGTCGCCGTTTGTGCCAGCTATCCGCCAACATGCCGCAGGACGAGCCATCGGGCACTTCTACGTCTACAATATTGGCTCCGCCTGCCGCAGCCTCTCCATCTTGGATCGTCAGTGGGCCCCAGCGCGACCCCCATCTGTTCGCTGGCTTCCATGGTGAAGATGTGGAGGACCTCGCCACTTCGACCAGCCTCTCCATTCACCGACCGTCGCCCGGAAAACTAAATTAGGCAGCTGTTGGAGGAAAATCTGCATTGCTCGACAATACAGAAATTCCTCCAGCGCGTCCGCATAACATGCTATCTGTTTTCGTAGAAGGAGTGCACGTGGAAGCTTTAATAGACACTGGCGCTAGTTTGTCAATTATTCACCGTGATTTGTGTTCGCGCTTCAGGAAAGTTACCACTCCTTATGATGGACCTACGCTACTCGCTGCTCAAGGGAACGCCATTCGACCTGCCGCCATGTGCACTGTTCGTGTCTCCATTGCTGGAATTCTGCATTATGTACAATTCGCAGTGCTAAGTTCGTGTACCCAGCAGCTGATATTAGGATGGGATTTTCTTTCTACGGCGTCCGCTTCTATTTTCTGTCGGAAACGTGTTCTCCACATGACCGACACCGCCTATTCGCTACATACTGATGACGCACCACTTCGTTTGCTTGCTGCAGAAGACACCGAGCTACTTCCTTGCCATCAGCGAATTGTTGCAATCGCGTCGGATGTCATTGACCATGGTGACGTGTTTGTACAACCATCTGCGCACTGTCTCAGCAGAGGGATAGTCTTTGCATCAGGGCTGGTCCGGCTTGAGAATGGCTTCGCATTCGTCTGCGCTACCAACCCGACATCCGAAAAACTTCTGATCCCTAAGGGCACTACGTTGGCTTGCGTCACTAAATTCGAGCATCTCTCTGTTGTTTCTGTGGAAGTGGCTTCTGTTGCACGTTCCGCGTCTCTCTCTGCCCTTGAAGCTGCCATCTGTTCCGACCTGACCTCTTCACAGTCACAGCAGTTGCTTGCTTTGCTGAAAAAGTATGAAACTTCGTTTGACGCACATGCCACTTCATTGGGACAGACTTCCGTCATCACGCATCGGATAGAAACAGATGGCGGGTCCATTGTTCGCCGTCGACCATATCGTGTCTCTCTCGCCGAGCGGAAAGTCATGAAGAAAACGTCGACGACATGCTGCAACGGGGGATAATACGCCCCTCCGCTAGTCCTTGGTCATCCCCCGTCGTTCTAGTTCGGAAAAAAGACGGCTCTGTCCGGTTTTGCGTTGATTACCGGGCACTCAACAAGATCACGCGCAAGGATGTGTACCCTATGCCGCGCATAGGCGATGCCTTGGATTCACTGCAGAATGCCGAGTACTTCTCGAGTCTTGATTTGCGTTCAGGCTACTGGCAGGTACCTATGCATGAGGACGATAAAGAAAAAACTGCGTTTTCAACACCAGATGGGTTCTACGAGTTCAACGTAGTGCCATTCGGCCTCTGCAATGCACCCGCAACATTCGAGCGCATGATTGACAACGTTCTGCGTGGCCTAAAGTGGAATACTTGCTTGTGTTATCTCGACGATATTGTTGTTTTCTCTTCCGCCTTCTCTCAAAACCTGCAACGACTGGACGAAGTTCTCACGTGCCTTGCCAACGCTGGCCTACAGCTAAACCCGAAGAAGTGCCGTTTTGCCAGCAAGACAATTAAGGTCTTGGGTCACATTGTGAGCAAGGACGTCATTCGTCCTGATCCCGATAAGGTTTCAGCGGTTCTTCACTTCTCTCGCCCCGAACGGACCAAAGATTTGCGCAGTTTCCTTGGCCTCGCTTCTTATTTTCGCCGCTTCATACGTGACTTCGCCTCAATAGCTGCCCCGTTGCACAAATTACTCGGGTCGGGTGTTCCCTTTGAGTGGTCTCCCGAATGCGAATCAGCGTTTACCCATCTGAAAAACTCCCTCACATCTGAACCAGTACTTCGCCATTTCGATGAAACCGCACCCACTCTCCTACATACGGACGCTAGTGGTCATGGCATCGGTGGTATTCTCCTACAGCGAGATGAGTCTTTACGTGAGCGGGTCGTCGCCCACGCAAGCCGCGTACTGACGCACACCGAGAAGAATTATACCATCAATGAGAAGGAGTGCCTCGCTGTCGTTTGGTCGGTACAGAAGTTTAGACCTTATCTTCACGGCCGCCATTTTACCATTGTTACGGACCACCATGCCTTATGTTGGCTTTCCACGCTCACGAACTTGTCTGGACGCCTTGGTCACTGGATTATCCGTCTTCAAGAATACGACTTCACTATTATCTACAAGTGTGGTAAAAAGCATGAGGACGCAGATGCGCTTTCTCGCTGCCCCCTTCCTACGACGCCGTGCCATGGTTCTGCTCCTACTTTCCGCGACAAGCTTTCGGACCGTCCTTCTCCGCATGTGTTGTCTTTAACCGCTATTGACCAGACTCCTTCTGATGATCATGGATCGCTCACATCTCACCAACTCGCTGACTCCTACTGTCGACGCATCATAGACCGCCTTCAGGGAACTTCGCGCCCGCCCAACGCCCGCCTTCGTCGACAGCTGACACAATTCAAGCTCGACAACTGCGCCCTGTACCGCCATATCTATCACCCTGACGGTCAACGCTGGGTGCCTGTTCTACCTCGCTCTCTTCGCGCGCATGTCCTTAAGGCGTATCACGGTGACATGACTGCTGGTCACCTTGGTTTCCAGAAAACGTACGACCGCATCAAAGGTCGCTTCTACTGGCCTGGCTTATCCACAAGTGTAGCGCGGTACGTCTTCCTGCGCCATTTGCCAGCTTCGAAAGCTACCCACATCAGGTCAAAGCGGAGAGCTCCAACCACTCCCGTGTCCGTCGGCACCATTCGAAGTCGTTGGCATTGATCTGTATGGTCTCCTTCCCACGACTCTCACCGGCAATCGATGGATAGTGACAGCCGTCGACCACTTGACACGTTACGCCGAAACAGGTTGCGTGACTTCGGCGTCGGCTTCTGAAGTGGCTGCGTTTATACTTCAAGCATTAATCCTGCGTCACGGTGCTCCTCGTGTCATCCTTAGCGACCCTGGAAAGGCTTTCCTTTCACAAATTGTAGAAGAATCGCCCCGAGCCTCCGGCACCACCCACAAGACAACCTCCAGTTACCACCCTCAAACCAACGGCTTGACTGAGCGCTTTCATCGCACGCTCTCCGATATGATAGCTATGTACATTCAACCAGACCACACAAACTGGGACGCAATTTTGCCATTCGTGACTTTTGCGTACAATACCGCCGTACAACGCACAACTGGTTACTCGCCATTCTACCTCGTATATGGCCGTTCGCCTTCTTCTTTTCTTGACGTCTCTTTCTTCTCCGCCCCGGTCACTCTAGCTGCATCCTCTTGAGAACAATATATATCACGCCTCCTCCACTGTCGCCAGCTCGCCCGCATCAACACTGAAGCAAGGCAACATGACCGCAAGAACCTCTATAACGCATCCCACCGCGCAGTGTTTTTCCGTTCGGGCGATGAAGTTCTACTCCGGACTCCAGTTCGCACTCCTGGCTTATGCGAAAAGTTTCAGTTTCGGTTCATAGGCCCATACAGAGTCTTAGAGCACACTTCTCCCGTTAATTATCGCGTTCAACCTATTGTGGTTCCAACTGACCGCCGCTGTCGCGCTGCCGAGATTGTCCACGTCTCTCGCATGAAGCCTTTCACAAGGAGTTCGCCGTCCCTTTAAGTTGCGGCCAGGCTGGCCGCTCTCAAGTGGGGGAAATTAGTGTGGGCATTTCTTAGTGACTTCTTCGTTGGCTGCACATGTTCATCATCTCATCGGCTTCGTCGTCTTCATCGCTTTTGGGGACTCATCTTGAGACTGATCTGTGCCTCGAGTGTGACCGGTCCGCCGCGTCTTCGGGGCGTATTAAAGGTCGTGTAAACGCTACGTCGCAATATATATATATATATATATATATATATATATATATATATATATATATATATTGTAAGCACATTTCACGTACTTCATCGTTCTCATTTGTATATAGCCATCATCATCCCTGTTTCTCTTCTTCTTCGTGTTTGAGCCTCGGCCGTGCCGAGGCTCAAACCGGCCGTCCTACTGTCGAACTCTCATTGATCGCCTTCGCGACCTAACTAAACCTCCCAACAGCCGCTTGCGACGCCAGCTTCAGCAATTTCGCCTTCAAGATGGGGTGCTTCATCGTTATATTTATCATCCTACGGGTAACAAGTGGGTCCCAGTCATACCTCGCTGCCTTCGTCTTCGAGTTTTAGAAGCATTTCATGATGACGTTGCCGCCGGCCACTTAGGCTTCCACAAGACCTACGACCGCATCAAGACTCGCTGCTTCTGGTCTGGATTGTCCACAACGGTAGCCAAATACGTTGCCTCATGTGCGTTGTGTCAGCACCGCAAACACTCCACATCCCCCCCTGCCGGTTTTCTTCAGCCTCTGCCATGTCCGACCGAACCTTTCGAGTTCGTTGGAATTGACTTATACGGTCCCTTGCCGTTGACGCCCTCCGGTCCCCGCTGGATCGTCACAGCGGTAGACCACTTAACAAGATACGCCGAGACTGCGCCTCTTCGATCTGGTGCTGCTTCTGAGGTTGCTGACTTTTTCCTGCAATCCATAGTCTTGCGCCATGGTGCTCCTCGCGTTCTTTTGTCCGATCATGGCAAAGCCTCCACGTCCCACGTCCTCGAAGAAGTCTTGCGGCAGACTAATACGAAGCATAAAACCACTTCTACATATCACCCGCAAACCAACGGCCTTACTGAACGCTTCCACCGAACGCTCTCTGACATGATTTCTATGTACTTACGTCCTGACCACACAAACTGGAACAACATCCTTCCCTGTGTTACATTCGCTTATATTACTGCGACACAACGAACTACCGGTTACAGCCCTTTCTTCCTGGTGTATCGACGATCTGCCTCCTCCGTCTTCGACACCGAATTCTTTTTCTCTCCTGCTTCGCCTAACACCTCCCTCCCAGAAGAGTTTGCAGCTCGACTCGCGCACTGCCGTGAAATTGCTCGTCGCAACACCGCCGCTACCCAAGAAGAAAGAAAACGTCGTTGCGACAGTAAACGCCGCGACATCGCCTTCCATCCTGGAGACCAAGTCCTCCTATGGACGCCGGTTCGAACCCCTGGACTTTGCGAGAAATTCCTTCACCGGTACATTGGGCCCTACACAGTCCTACAACAAACGTCTGCAGTGAACTATCTAGTCACTCCGCTTCACTCCGTCGAGGACCGCCGTCGTCGTAGTGCAGAAATTGTTCACGTCTCCCGCATGAAGCACTTTATTCCCCGTTCAGCCGATCTTTAGATTGCGTCCAGGTTGGCCGCTTCCACGAGGGGGGGAAATTAGTGTAAGCACATTTCACGTACCTCATCGTTCTCATTTGTATATAGCCATCATCATCCCTGTTTCTCTTCTTCTTCGTGTTTGAGCCTCGGCCGTGCCGGTGGAATAAACGGGTCTGCCAGTGCTGCCTGTCCTGGTCGTCTTCCGTCTTTCAATATATATATATATATATATATATATATATATATATATGTAGTGATCCTAGAGGAACAGACAGCGAAGAGGACAAAGAGGTGGAAGAAGAAGAGAACGAAGACATGGAGCACCGTAATGGCAGCTGACTAGTATAATTAAAGTCTTGAAGGCTTTTACCGTGTGTTGGAACTTTATATTTGGCGCAGCCGACAACAGCAACCAGATGTGGGTGACATTCTACCTCGCAAGACGGGACGGCCGCCCCCTCGTCACGGGCTATGCTTTGGAAGGTGAGAACTTCGTTGCGGTGCCGGAAGAACTAACTACACCTGGCCTACTCGAAACCATCACCAACAAAGCCAATGCCTCGATCAACGACGTCACCGAAAGAGGTACCGTGAAAATTGACATGGAATTCGCGGAACTTGAATCTATGAGGAAACAAATCGCAAATAAGTGTGACGCTCAAGGCGACACAGATCGAAACGCTCGGCCGCCTCTCCAAGGCATATTGAGTGCGATGGCACAATTAACGCAAACGCAAATGCAGCAAATGAAACAACAGCAAGCAATTTTGAATATACTTGCCACTGGCGCGACACGTCGAGAGACAGTTAAGCCGGAAATGTTTGATGGTAGCACGGATGGTGCCGTTTCCTGGCTGGATTTTTTTCAGTACGCGTGCGAGCAGAACCACTGGTTAAGTGACTCCGATCGGATACTTCACATGCGCCCGTACCTATGTGGCAACGCTAAATAGTGGTATGATCTGCGCGTCACAGAACATATGAAAGAATCATGGGACACGTGGAAAAAAAGTTTTCTTCGGGCATTTCAAATGAACCCAGTCCACTAGTGGGACCAAGCAATTTTTTACAATCAGAGAGACGGCAACTTGCTAGACTATTATTTTGAGAAGAGGCGCCTACAGCGATTGGCGGATCCCACGCTTCCAGATTCCTCTGTCGTGCCACTAGTGATACACGGGATGACAAAAGATTGCCAGCGACAAGTCCAGGTTAAAGCACCGTCCACTTCCGAGGAGCTTCTCTACTGCTTAAAATATGTGTCGTTCGAGTCCCGGCCTCGCGAGATGCAACATAAATCGAACAGGGAATGGTCACACAACAGAAGAGAAGATTATTCTGCCAAAAGGAGTTATCACAACCCTAGTCATGGGGACTCCGCTGGGAAGATACTCGGAAAATCCACGAATGTCAGGGCGTCTGAGACGCAGGAGACAATATTTCTTGTGAAATCGAACATTTTGTTTGTCCCAATGATCGTGAATAATATCGAGATGCCCGCGGTCATTGATACAGGTGCCCCGGTCAGTCTCATTAATGAGAAAAGAGTTGACAAAGATGAAATCTTTGCCGGGAGAGCTGTCAAAGTTCAAGGCTATGACGGCAACTGTCGAGAGCTAAAAAATGGACGGATGCAAAAGTGAAATTCAGAGATCTAGAGCTCACCGTGAGGAGCCTTGTCATGTCAGGAGTGGAGTTCGATTTCCTTTTATCCCAGCCTGACATGAAACTATTCAAGATGAATATTCTGTCGAACGACATTATCACCACCGAGCATTCCAACCTCATTCAGACGCAAGATAGGTCAGTCACAAGTTCCCACGAAGTTTCGTTGAAATTCCCAGAACTTCTGTGTGTCGGCACCTATCCCCCCGCAACGACTGCAATCGAAGTGCCGTTCGATCTTCGAGACAAAAGTGTTGTGAGGAAGAAAGCCTATGGGTTAAGCCACGAAAAAAAAGTATGGCTTAAACAGGAGCTACAAGGAATGTTGGATTCTGGTATCATCAGACCTTCGACCTCTCCGTTTGCCTCACCCATTACCATAATGCCAAAAGACGACGGTTCCTATCGCTTGTGCACCGATTACCGGCTTATCAACCGGCAAACAGACTTGTTCCCATTCCCGATGCCACGAATCGACGAAATAATTGACGAGACCGGTGGGTGTGAATGGGTTTCCAGGATAGACCTATGTAAAGGCTATTGGCAAGTGCCACTCAAGGAGGAAACTAAGATGTTCACCGCGTTTATTACACCTTTCGACATCTACGAATATAACCGGCTGCCATTTGGGTGGAAAAACTCAGGCGCCTGGTTCCAGAAAATGATGAACTCTGTTCTCCAAGAATTTATTGGCAAATTTTGTAGTGTGTATGTCGACGACATACTCGTCTATTCAAGAACAAGAGATGACCACATTAGTCATCTATCAGTGGTTCTAGATGCATTGAGCAGGGCACAGCTTAAGATCAACGTCAGAAAGAGTGAATTCTTCTCCCAGAGGGTTGTTTTTCTTGGCAGGGTATTTGATGGGCAGACAAAAAGTACCAAGAAAGAAAGTGTCCAGCGCATCAAGAGTCTCGTCAAGCCCTTTGATCTGCACTCTCTTCGAGTGTTTTTAGGCCTTGCCGGGCATTTCCAGGCCTTCATAAAGGATTATGCAACAAAGACAAAATGTCTCATTGCCCTTACCCAAAAAGAGGTGCCATTTGTGTGGTCTCAAGACTGCGAGCGGTGTTACGCAGAACTTGTTGAAATTATTTCTTCAGACCCTGTCCTGACACTCCCAGACTTTAACCTGCCATTTGAACTGTACACTGATTCCTCTCATTATCGTACAGGAGCCGTTCTTTATCCAAGACATGCCAACAAGCCTGTTGCGAAACAACTGCAAGTGATAGGATATTTTTCTTACACGTTTACCAAGGCCCAAGCAAACTATGCTACAACGGAAAAGGAAGCCTTGGCTGTAGTTATGGCGCTCAAGTATTTTAGAAGTTATCTGGAAGGAAGAAGCTTCAAATTGTTTACAGATAATCAAGCCCTGACTCACCTTTTGCAACTCACTTAGCCAAAAGGTACAGTGGCAAGATGGGTGAGTGAAATTCAGCAGTACACTTTCGAGGTAGCGCATCGCCCACGACAGAAGCATCAGGACGCAGATGCTCTGTCTAGACTTCATGTACCAAGAGAAGTTATCCATGAAGAAGTGAATATGAGCAAATTGTGGGAAGGAACGCAAGACCTGAAGATGCAAAACGGGAAGCTAGAAGTGCCCGAAACAGCGATACCGACCATACTGCGACTCTACCACGACAGTCCGGAGTCGGGAGGCCATGATGGATTCACTAAAACATACAGAAAGCTAACGCAAAGATTCACTTGGAAAGGCATGAAGACAGATGTCGCTAACTACATAAAGGCGTGCCACAACTGCCAACTTTGCAAAGCTAAGTTCAGACCGCGTGGAAACAAAATGGTCACTCCAGAATACTCGAATGTGCCCTTCGAAATACTGCATCTCGATTTTGCTGAACTCAAAAAGAAGGGCGAGGGGGTCAAAAAGACGCAAGCATTCCTCGTTGCAGTGGACGAGTGTACGCGGTTCGTGGCTGCTAAAGCTGGCAGAGAAGATGCGAACTGTGTAACTTCGTTTCTAGAGAGGGATATGTTCTCCAATGTTAAGGTGATCGTTGCGGACAACGGACCGGCATTCCGAAGCGAAAAACTTCGCCGTTGGGCTGAAGCAAGAGGCTTCGAGCTGCGTTTTCCAGCACCTTATCACCCAGAAGCGAATTCTCTTGCAGAAAGGGTGATTCGGGACTTAAAGACATTCCTATCTTTATACCCCAGCTTCAAAGGCGGGTGGAAGTGCGCTCTGGAAGCAGCTGTTCGTCACCATAACCGATCTCACACTGCAGCATTGGGCTGTAGCCCTTACTTCGCCGCTTTCCAAAAACCCTGTTGGTTACCTGCGGACAAAGAACTTGATATAGTTGACAAAATAACACTTTGCGAAAAGCAACTGGATTTGAACCAGAAAGAAAAGTATCGTAAAACTATGAAAAAGAACTTCGACAAAGGTCACCAGTCCACGATACCCGATATTGAACCAGGAGACATGGTGCTGGTTCGAAAGGGCTTGGATTCAAAGTGCCCCTTTAAAGGCCCATATTCAGTATTGAAAACAGTGAAGCACCAAGGGATTCTCAAGACCGTGTATTATCAAGGACCCCGAGGAAACACAGAAGAGGCGTCGATTGCTAATATTCTTCAATATCATCCCAGGAGAGATGATAATGGAAGCCCGGGAGGATGTAGTGATCCTAGAGGAACAGACAGCGAAGAGGACAAAGAGGTGGAAGAAGAAAAGAACGAAGACATGGAGCACCGTAATGGCAGCTGACTAGTATAATTAAAGTCTTGAAGGCTTTTACCGTGTGTTGGAACTTTATAATGTATATATATATATATATATATATATATATTCACTATAGCAATATTCACTATAGCAGACCCACCATAGTCACAGCTTCGCTGGCTAAAGTGCTTCGCACTTTAGGGGCCCGGGCTTTCGGCAGCTAATGTGATGTCATGCCATCGTGGTCATGCGCAAAAACAAAATCTTGAAAGCAGGGTCAAAACAAGTGCAGAATTGATCAAAACCCAATCAAAATACACTGACATGATTCAGAATAATTTAAAAACAGGAATAATCAAGCATTAAGCTCATTAATTAGCTGAAACTAGTGAAGATCTCTTCGGAAACGCCAATCTCGTACCAGCGTAGCGCAAGAGAATGCGCGATCACCCTAGAAGAGCTCGATTCCTCCTCACTTGCGCAAGAATAGCACACGAATAACATAAGGGAAACACCGGCGCATCACTGCTACCAACTTCTCCACGTTCCACCTTAGTGGCGCTGCATTAGCGCTGGATTTTAACTAAAAGCGCAGAATTTGAGCAGAGTTGGAGCTTCATTAAACGCAGAATTTTAGCAGGGCTTCAACTACACAAGCGCAGGATTTTTTTTCTAAGCGCACATCTTGCCGTTGTTGCGAAACAATATCACCGCTAGGTCTCAATGCTGTACGGAGATGTATCATACCTCCTATTCGGTTGGACCCAAAGCTAATAGTATTTTGGCAGAAAGCTCGTCAACTTCACTGTTGGTGTCTTCCCGAAAGTAATTTCCTGGCGCTGTCCGGATCGAACAGTCGCGCTTTCTCACGCACCGTCTTTCGCAGACGCTGCGCGCTGCCGCATTGCACGACTATTGTGGTATATTTCTTGTTTGTTGTACAAACGTCTTTTCTGAGAAGACATGTGATAGTTTGATCCTTCCACACAGATACATACTCTAATGATGTGATCGGTAAAGTGGAGATTGTAGCTCATAAAACAATAATATTATTACGATAGCATCGAAAGATGTTGAAGAGACGAGCCGCCGCGCGAAAGACGATGAAGTGTGTCTGTGCTCTTGGTGCGAGCGATTGTGGGCCTGGCTGTCTGGCTTCAGTGTACATAGCCTGTAAATAGCCTCTTTCGTCTGTGTCCTTCCACATGTAACATTCTGGTGGAGGTTAGCGGTCCCCGTCCTCACCACGGAACTCCGAAGTGGTTGGTACATCGAGCTTGTCACCATGCCCCCCGGTGACGAGACCGCCTCTGCAACGGCTTCGGCTCGCCCGACTACGCCTATCGTCACGGTTGCCCAACATCGCGACCCTGGTGTGTTCGTCAACATCGTCAACAGGATGTTGACGAGTGGATCAAGCTCTATGAACACTCCAGTGCTAATAACAGGTGGGACCCAACGATTATGCTCGCCAATGTCATCTTTTATCTCGGCGGCACCCCACGCGTGTGGCACCAAACGCATGACGACGAGTTCACCAGTTGGGACACTTTCAAAGAACAGCTTCGGGAACTGTTGGGCGACCCTCTTGGGCGCCTCACTTGGGCGCCTTACATTACTTTCACGCCTATGCCATGATTCGTACTACCTTCCATGAATTATTGCCACAATTTAAGATGCTTCGCTGCTTCATTATGCCATTCGTATGTAATAGACTTATTAAGTAGCATTAACTTCGAATTCTCTTTTTCTTTTGAATGTTATCTAAATTTGAAGGTGTCTTGTGTGCTTAAATGCCCGATGCTCATTTTCATAACAGTACAAATAAGAAATATTGAGAAAGACAGAAATGTGAGGAACATGGTGCCGATTGTGAACAGGCACACATATTTGTGATGCTGCCCCTTTTTATAGCTGAGATGCTATTTCATGGCACATGTTCGTAGCCAAACACAAAGGAGGAATGTAAGGAAGCAAAGAAAAGCAAAAAGCCACATCAGCAAAGAACACCACTTCCCACATTTATCTTCATTCTAGCAGCGTCATTTTGTTGTCAATGACGACAGTGGAGGCTGGCTGATACATCTTACTTCGTTTTGTTTTTCTGATGAATGCTTCCATAATTTCTTGCGTTAGTTGGACGCGATGCGGGTAAAGCGCATGCACCATCTTAAAGCTACATCAGTGCACTGTCAAATGCGAATGCGTTGATGCCTTAATATTGCATACATGTTCATTGCGGTACTTGTTAAAATACCTTCTGGTCTACCCAATGTAGATACACCAGCAGGAGAACGGAATATCCCTCACAAAGTCGCATGTACATGTAAAAAAACACAGTGGCCTGCCTCGTTGGGCAATGATTTAGTGAGGTGCTTCAGGTGCACTTGTCAAGCATTGCACAAATACAACTACATTTGTTCTTGCTAAGAGCATCAAATCCATTCGGTGCCTTGCCACGACAATCTTCAAATAACTACCGTATTTATTCGAATATTGGTCAACCTTCTTTTTCCGGAAATGTTACTCATAATTAGCTATCGACCTATACTCGTGACCAAAGAATGTCGACCTATATTCTGATCAAAGCGAGCAAAAGCCCCGAGCTAACTGAGTTCCAATCTGGAACAGGGCCACCTCCGGAGCCGCGAGGGCCAAGGCCGCAAACCAAAACACTCTGGCATGCATGTCGATAGCATACGTCGAAGCCGCAGCCACGCAAAGCACAAGTAAATAAAATAAAAAATTGCGGCACTCAAAAATCTAACAAAGGCGGTAGCGCAATTATTGTCACAAGAATGTTTCTGGTTAAAGAAACACACTTGTTTATTGGTTGCTTGGTTGTTTTTTTCCTTTTCGTCACCATTTTGCGATTATTTCTATGTGACGGTTCGCATTTGCTGTTGCGCGGCTGTGGGACGATCTACACCACTGACTTAAAGCTGCACTGTGAAACAATAGTGTCAATTGGTGCGTTTTGCCAGAAACTCCAACAACTGCGATGCTCTGCGCGATTTCGTCGTGAATGAAAAGCTCGATTTAGCAGCGGGACCAACTTTTTGCGTGCAACGGGCGGCGTCGTGCTTTTCGCGGCCCAGCAACCGGGACGTATGGCGCTCTCGAGAAAGAATTCAGGCTTTATGTGGAAGACAACTTTCGTGACAGTTCTCACGGGGATGTGGCTCGTGGCAGCCACTAGGAAGTGGCCGAGCCGAGCTTATTGTTAATAAAGGTGTGTTCTGGTTCCAATTTCTCTATTTCTCAGAAGATATGGGTGGGCCTATATTCCAATAATTTTGTTTTATTTCTCGGAGAGCACACTATATAGGGGTCGACCTACGTTCGTTCTCGCCCTATTTTCGAGTAAATACGTTAGATAGACCATGAATGTATGGCACCAATGCCTTCCTTTAGGCATGGAAAACATAGTGTGGGGAAGAGTACTAGAACTGGCCACATTAAACTGTTTTATCAGCATCTCCAAATTTGTACTTATTAGCCCCTCGGGATTGCTGTATTTCTTAGGTTTCGTGATCTGCTCCATGGGGAGTGAATTACTTCAGGGGGACATGAGATCTTGTCAAGGCTGTTGCTATTCATGCCGTGGCAATTTCACATTTCACTACTGTAGTGTGTGCTGAAGTGATTCAGGAGATTCCTTTAGAGGTTATGGCTTTGGAGTCTTTTAATTTAATTAATTATTTAAGGGGTTTTACGTGCCAAAACCAAGATCGGATTATGAGGCACGCCGTAGTGGGGGACTCCGGAATAATTTAGACCTGCTGGGGTTCTTTAACGTGCACCTAAATCTAAGTACACGGGTGTTTTCGCATTTCGCCCTCATCGAAATGCGGCAGCCGTGGGCGGTATTCGATCCTGCGACCTCGTGCTCAGGAGCCCAACATCATGGCCACTCAGCAACCACGGCGGGTACTTTGTAGTCTCCCAGTTTATACTCTGTGGTCATTGAATTCGTGCAAGTCTTCTTATTTACAAGTGAAAGACTGGAGATGTTGTTAAAGTGGAAGTAGAAAAGTTGAAAGTGTGACACGTGAGCGCTCAGTCCAACACTATGGTTACTACTACACGTAAAAGGAATACAGTAGTGCAGTATGTTCATGTCCTCTCCTATTTTTTGAAGAAGGCCGTGCAAGGTACTGAAAGAACTTGATGCTCTCAGCACGGAACAACTCGGGTTGCACTTTGCAGAAGTTGAGAGGGACATTCAGTCTGAAATAAAGCACTTCACAAAAACATTGCAGAAGGAGGTTTGCCACATGCACATGCACATGCTCCGCCACATATGATATCCCTTTCTCCTACAGGTGTACCTAGATCGGGCAGACTGGGATGAGTTTTATTTAGTGGCTTAGCAAACACCAGTACAATATCAATTCAGCAATGCATTTGCAGTTGGCAGACCAATGCTGGGACTCTAAATGCCAACCTCTGATCAAGCAGGTGCATGTCCTGTACTTGCACCGTTACCTGGTGACAGAAGAAATTATGGGAGCATTCTTCATAATGAAGAATGAAGTTTCAACATACATCTATCATCATTATCACCATCGGCCTATATTTGTCCACTGAAGGATGAAGGCCTCTCCCTGCGATCTCCAATTACCCCTGTCTTGCGCTAGCTGATTCTATGTTGGGCCTGCAAATTTCCTAACTTCATCACCCCGGCATGTTTTCTACCATCCTCCACTGTGCTTCCCTTGACTTGGCACCAATTCTGTAACTCTAGTGGGCCACCGGTTATCTACCCTTCGCATTACATGGCCTGCACAGCTCTATTTATTTCTCTTAATGTCAGCTATGATATCGGTTATCCCCTGTTTGCTCTTTGATCCACACCGCCCTCTTCTTGTCTCCTAACCTTAGGCCTTACATTTTCGTTCCATCGCTATTTGTGCGGTCCTTAACTTGTTCTCGAGCTTCTCTGTTAATTTCCAAGTTTCTGCCCATATGTTGGCACCGGTAGAATGCAATCATTATACACTTTTCTATTCAACGACAGTTGTAAGCTCCCAGTCAGGATTTGGCAATGCCTGCCGTGTGCAGTCCAACCCAAATTTATTCATCTGTAAATTTTATTATCATGATCAGGGTGCCCTGTGTGTAATTGACCATGATAAACACACTCCTTTACAGACTCTAGAGGCTAACTGGCAATCCTGAATTCTTGTTTCTTTGCCTGGCTTTCGAACATTACCTTCGTTTTCTGCATGTTCATCTTCAACTCCACTGTTATACTTTCTCGATTAAGCTCCTCAATCATTTGTAGTAATTATTCCCATTGTTGCTGAATAGGACATTTTCATTTTCAAACCGAAGGTTGCTGAAACATTCGCCGTTGATCCTCACTCCTAAGCCTTCCCAGTCTGAGCTTCAATATTCTTCTAAGCATGCAGTGAATAACACTGGAGAGATTGTGTCGCCTTGGCTGACGCCTTTCTTGATAGGTAACTTTCTACTTTTCTTGCGGAGAACGAATGCACCTGCGGAATCTTTGTAGATATTTCCCAGGATATTCAAGTATGCCTCCTGAACTCTTTTATTACACAATGGCTCCATGACTGCGGGTATCTCTACAGAATCAAATGCCTTTTCGTAATCTACGAAAGCCATATAGATAGGTTTATTGTACACCGCAGATTTCTCGATTACTTGATTGATGACATGGATGTGATACATTGCTGAATATCACTTCCTGAAGCCAGCCTGTTCTCTTGGTTGATTGAAGTCAAGTGTTGCCCTGATTCTATTAGTGAACCTATGATTGATATCAAATTCCTGCACTCAGTCATCTCTGACGGTGCCAGCAATACGTGCGACATCCTCAATGGTATGCTGTTGCCGCATTGGTCGCAAAGAGCTTAGCGGGAATTGCCCATACTGCATGGCACAATATCCGTGTAACCGTCGTAAGTGCCAATGTAAATTCACCGATAAAATAAGAGAAAAAAAAAGCATTGGAAGAAGATACAAGGAAGTAAGAGCAAAAAACAAAAAAACAAAAAAGGGAAGTACTCCATACAGAAAAGTACACGGCCGCGATGTGCGCCTGTCTTTTAATAAATGTCTTGGATTTTGCGGGACTGTCTTGTTAAAAAAATAGGTTCAGGGGTTTTGCGTGCCAAAACTACGATCTGATTGCGAGGCACGCCGCAGTGGCGGGGGAGTCTGAATTATATTTGAGCACTCTTTATCCCATTAAGGCCCAATAAAAATGTGCCAGTTACATTTTGTTCATTTTTTGTGTCAGATGATATATCCACAGTGTAAATACACTGTGAAAGTTTCATGAGTGGCACTCTATTCTTTGAAACATTGTGATAGTGTACTTTATAAAATACGCTGGGCCTTTGTGGGAGCAAAACCAGAGGTAGATCATCAAATGTCCATGTTTATGAAAAAAATGTTTTCCAGCGAAGAGTAAAACGAAACTTTGCGCAAGCCCGCATAGCCTGCTGGTGGCAAAATTTGCAGTTTTGTGCGAATTATTCTTTGATGGGAGGTTCTCTTACTATTTAGGTGTGTAGCATGTCTTCTTCAAGTAATGGCGGCGGACTTCAGTGTTGCTTTCAGAGGCGCGCATGATGAAAATATAATATTGATGCAGATGTAGAGATGATATTTTACGAAGAATTCAGGCATGCAAGACTAAAACATTCAGCATTTACTTCAGTGGCAGTTCAAAAAATAAACAAACTGGTGACCTCTCCAATGACAGTCGGTTCTTGCATTACAACCCTGTTGTATGATTTGCTCGGCGATATTTTCAGGCATGGAGTGGTGCCTGACACCGGCAAGAAAAAAATATTATTGCCGAGAGCTAGTGGGGCATACTAGTTCAAGTACAACCAAACTAGGAAGGCCCACTAAGCTTCATCAAAGTCACTCCCTCACCAGAACAGGAATTGGCTTCCCTGGTGCAGTATTCGGCCACTACCTCCCCAATGACCCCGACAGCGGAAGAATTCTATACTGACCTGTACAGTTCCCAAAACAGCCAAACTACTTTCAGTTGAAGTAGTGATGAACCGGATGCTCCTTCTATAGCTAGTGATGAAGTTAGAAGGGCCGTGAAAGACATGTCCAGGGGAAAAGCTGCTGGATAAGATGGAATAACAGTAGATTTAATCAAAGACGGAGGAGATATCATGCTTCAAAAGCTTGCGGCCCTTTATACGCAATGCCTTACAACTTCAAGTGTACCAGAGAGCTGGAAGAATGCCAACATTATACTAATCCATATGAAGGGATATGTTAAACAATTGAAGAATTATAGACCCATTAGCTTACTTTCAGTATTGTATAAAATATTCACCAATATAATTTCCAATAGAATCAGGGAAACACTTGACTTCAGCCAACCAAGAGAACAGGCTGGCTTCAGGAAGGGATATTCTACGATGGATCATATCAATATGGTCATCAATCAGGTAATCGAGAAATCTGCAGGAGTACAATGAACCTCTCTATATGGCTTTCATAGATTATGAAAAGGCATTTGATTCAGTAGAGATACCAGCAGTCATAGAGGCATTGCGTAATCAAGGAGTACAAGAGGCATACGTGAATATCTTAGCAAACGTCTACAAGGATTCTAAAGCTACCTTGGTTCTCCACAAGAAAAGTAGAAAGATACCTATCAAGAAAGGGGTCAGGCAAGGAGACACAATCTCTCCAACGCTATTCACTGCATGCCTAGAAGAAGTATTCACGCTCTCAGACTGGGAAAGCTTAGGAGTGAGGATCAACGGTGAATATCTCAGCAACCTCCGATTTGCTGATGACATTGTCCTATTCAGCAACCATGGAGACCAATTACAGCAAATGATTGAGGACCTTAACCGAGAAAGTGTAAGAGTGGGGTTGAAGATTAATATGCAGAAGACAAAGATGATGTTGAATTGCCTGGCAAGGGAACAAGAATTCCGGATCGCCAGTCAACATCTAGAAACTGTAAAGGAGTACGTATATTTAAGTCAATTACTCACAGGGGACCCTGATCACGAGAAAGAAATTTACAGAAGAATAAAATTGGGTTGTAGTGCATACGGGAGGCATTGTGAAATCCCAACAGGGAGCTTACCACTGTCGTCGAAAAGAAAAGTGTACAATCATTCCATTCTACCGGTGCTAACATATGGGGCATAAACTTGGAGGTTAACAAAGAAGCTCGAGAACAAGTTAAGGACCGCACAAAGAGCGATGGAACGAAAAATCTTAGGACTAACGTTAAGAGGCAGGAAGAGAGCGGTGTGGATCAGAGAACAAACGGGGATAGCCGATATTCTAGTTGACATTAAGCGGAAGAAATGAAGCTGGCAGGCCATGTAATGCGTAGGATGAATAACCAGTGGACCATTAGGGTTACAGAATGGATACCAACAGAAGGGAAGCGCAGTCGAGGTCGGCAGAAAACCAGATGGGATGATGAAGTTAGGAAATTTGCAGGCGCAAGTTGGAATACATTAGCGCAAGACGGGTAATTGGACATCGCAGGGAGAGGCCTTCGTCCTGCTGTGGACATAAAATAGGCTGCTGCTGCTGCTGATGATGATGATAATTTCCGTTAGACATTTCTGACCTTACAAGAGATTGGGTCTACGTTGGTTCCCCAAGGCGGGTTGACCTACTTTTGTTGCATAACTCGTCTCGATTGGTAGAACAACGCAGATCGTCTTTGTTGCCTTATGTTTCGTCTTACCTATATTGCCATTTGTAATAAAATCCTGCATAACGTATCTGTTTTTTAAAGTAATGTTCATATGATGTCTAAATGGTTGGTATTTATTTAAATATACTGTAAATGCTCGCTAGTTTATTGACTGACAAGGTAAGAGCGTCATCATCTTTGTCAGCAGCAAGAAAGGAACCAGGAGGAGTAGTAGCAATGTTTATGCAATTCTTAATATATTTTTACCTGCAACAGTATCTCAAGTTCCTGTAGTCAGCAAAAATGTTTTGTCGTAACACAGGTAAAAAAATTGTACCCTTACAAAACTTAGTTGAGACTGTCTGCAGAATGTCTATAGACCACTTGTAGACAACTTTGCCTTTTTATAGATTTGTTCTTTTGTTGATAAATAATCTATAGACTGTCTATCGACAAAAGTTGATAAGATTTTCATTAATTTTTGTCTACTCACATTCTATAGAGAGTCTATAGAAAAAAGTCGATAAGAGGTTTGTTTCTTCTTGTCTACTTCCTCTCTATAGGCTATCTATAGAAAAAAGTCGATACGGTCTTTATTTATTCTTGTCTATTCATTGTCTATTGATTGTCTATAGACAAAAATTTATAAGATTTTTATTAATTTTTTTCTACTCACATTCTATAGACTATCTATAGAAAAAAGTCGATACAGTCTCTACTTATTTTTGTCCATCCATTATCTATAGACTGTCTATAGACAAAAGTTAACAAGGTTTTTATTTCTTTTTGTCTACTCCCATTCTATAGTAGGTCTACAGAAAAAAGTCGATAAGATGTCTGTTTATTTTTGTCTACTTCCTATCTATAGACTATCTATAGAAAAAAGTCGATACAGTCTCTATTTATTCTTGTCCATTCATTGTCTATAGACTGTCCATAGACAAAAGTTATTAAGATTTTTGTTTCTTTTTGTCGACTCCCATTCTATAGTCTGTCTACAGAACAAAGTCGCTAAGATGTTTGTTTACTTTTGTCTACTTCCTCTCTATAGACAACCTATAGAAAAAAATTCGATACGGTCTCTATTTATTCTTGTCCATTCATTGTCTATAGACAAAAATTAACAAGATTTTTATTTTTGTCTACTTCCTTTCCATAGTCGGTCTACAGATAGAAGTCGATAATTTTTTTGTTTCATA
Organism: Dermacentor silvarum; assembly: GCF_013339745.2. NCBI lineage: Eukaryota > Metazoa > Arthropoda > Arachnida > Ixodida > Ixodidae > Dermacentor > Dermacentor silvarum. Next base: position 104,887,624 of record NC_051160.1, on the reverse strand, counting down.
TTGTGATCTTCCACTCTATAGACTACGTATAGACCAAAGTCGATACCGTGTCTATTTATTCTTGTTCATTCTGTGTCTAAGGACAGTCTATAGGCTACAGTCGATAAGGTGTTGATTATTTTTGTATACGCCCGGTTTACAGATTCTCTATAGGCGAAAGTTGATAAGGTGTCTACTTCTTTTATCTATTGCCCGTCTATAAATTTAGTCTTGACAAAAGTCGTTAAATTGTATTTTTTTCTTTGTGCTATTTCTTTAGCAGATTGCCAGTTTATAGAATGTCTACAGAGAAAAGCAATAAAGGTCACCATGGCATCTCTGTCATTGAATTACGCAGTTCTTAATTATTATTTTACCAGATAATTAGGTGTTTAAGAGTCTGCTCGCCGAGTTTCATCCAGTATTACCCTGGTTTTTAACATGTAACCTCTGGGCCCGGCACCCTAGTTAGTCGGGAATGCATCCCCGACGATAATTTTTCCTTGCGAACCACACGGAGGCGGAATATATACTTCTATGTGATTGAAATTATTCTTTAATGGTTTCCTATATCCCCCCCCCCCTGATGAAGGCTACAGGGTGGGACATAACCAAAGATCATGTTAACTCGAGCGAACAGAATGTATACCGATTGCGGTAAGCTGTGAGATGAACTAAAGGACAGCCGATATTGTAAAAGTCTTATTGCTTCTGGTTTACTTGCCGTCTATATAGACAAAAGTCGTTAAACTCGGCCCAACCCGTGTACGCTGTAACCAAGTGGAGGTACAGGCGGATAATAGGAGCTACGTTTGATATAAACCACTGGGATTGTATATACTGCTGACATTTCTTTAAAGCCTTTTTGTAGAGTTTATTATAGACATCGTGTATATACTTCCGCATTTGTTCACCACATTATATGACCTCCGTAGTCACTCTCGGCAATCCCAAGACAGTCTTTACAGTTCTTTTTCATAGCATTACTTTTGCGGCAGTAAAATAAAGAAAACAAACTGCCGATCCAATAATGTAAATAGAGGTTATGAATGCCAGTTTTAGCAAGCGGATTACAAACAGGCATCATGCTAACAGCACAGAGACTTGTAATGTGTATAGATGACAACGCCGAATTTGCTAGTGTGCGATGAACCGATGTCGCGCATGCGGTGTGCGCCTTATGTGTCTTCTGATTCTCAGATACTCTTTAGGTTCTCCTAGGCTCCATCCCTAATATCGGGTGGTTTTTCGCACACTGATATCTCGCGCTATATATTCATTAAAGCTTCTCGTTCACTTACAATGTGCGCCAGATACTCTGAGCCCAGCCAGTCCTTTCCAGGCGCTATATGCCTGTGCGGCCGAGCATATGCGTACGTCATTAGTGTATTGATTGCTTTGACATATCACCGGAACAGACAAATGTGCACTAACATGTGCGCAGGTATCCCATTTGGCGGTACGTTGGAAGCTATGCTAGAAATGCACTGCATTACTCATCGTCGTTGGCCATAATGCTAGCGTCTGACGTGCGTTTTTACAAACACTGTGTTCATCCAAGTGTGCGCTCTTGCTCCATGCGATAGGCCACAGTGTTTGTAATACAGCGCGCCAAGGCATTTCCTTCTTCCATGGAAAGAACTGAAAGATGGAAGGTAAAAGCAACCGGTTTCGTGCGCATGGAACGCAGAGAGAGAGAGAGAGAGAGAGTGCGACAATAAAAAAAAGAAAAAAAAGAAAAGAAAAGGGCAAAGGCGCTCGGGTTTCTCGGAGCACGTACGCCGTCGGCGGCCTCAGCACCTGCGCATGCGCAGCGGCAGCAACGGCGGGGCGCCATCTCTCCGCGTCGATTTGAATTCTCAACGGCTGCGCCAGGCAAGTCAACGCTTGTTGCTGCTGGTGAGCTGCCTGCACCTTTGTGTCTGTGTATTCGTCTCGACTTTGTGGCATCACACGTCAACTACACTGAACGGTAAGTTTAACGAAGATGTTTTCCGTCACTAGCTCATGACTAGGTGAGCGTATTTCGTAGCGCGAACCGGCTGCATGCAATGTGGGCGACTCGGGCGTAGTGTCGATTTGTCGTTTGGTTTGTAAACGCGCTCGCGTTCTCGATTCTACTGTAGGGAATGTTTAACGGCAAGCGATCGCTCGCGCTTGTTCATTTTACCGTATTTGTCATTATCCGTGAAAAAGGAAATACACCATGTTTAAAGTGGATACTGAGCAGAAATAAGCGCGGATTGTGTGTGTTAAGCGGCGTACTGTGGGCAGGTCTCGTTTTGTGGCGCTCGATCGGCGGCCATAAACGCTGCGCTGCCTGTCTAATAAAACTCATCTAAAGCGCTTTATGTATATACCTCGAAATTGTGCTAGAGTGACGAATTGTCTAAAAGAGACGTACAGTTAGATAAATGCTAGCGTACTCAGATGAAAGGCCGTGTTTGCGGGTCATGCATCAGTAGCGTGTGCTGCCGTTTTCGGAAGTCAAAAGTAGGAGTATTTATGGCGCTCCTGGCGACCAGTATAAATATATATAACCGCAAAAGCTTTCAGAGCACGAAACTCGCGATAAGCCCAGTCAATGGCAGCTTCGCAACTTAACCGAAAGAATTGGAGAACAATAAATTACTGGCTCGGAGAAGCACCCTTTACACGTTTGAAACTGAAGCCATTGGTTTGAGGAAAGTTTGAAGATTTTCTGTGCTGTGCTCGTGTTGCCATGAATTACGAATTTGGCCAAGCCCTTGTCAGCTTTATTAAACAAGTGCTTCAATTCAGCTGAATCTAATAGTGCATTTCAAGTGACTGACGTGTTATTCGTTATAATTACAATTATGTACTGGCACTAATTTGGCAAGCATTAAACCACAATATTTTTATTGCCCCTTTACTGTAGGTGTCATAGACTGCCACATAATCTTCATGAAAACAGCGAGGGAAAGCTTGGAAAAACATCAGGGAAATTGAAAATGTCAACATAGGTATGCTGTCTTGTTATTTCCTTACAATGTTTCCAGATAATCGCTGTCTTAAACATAATTTTGAAGCATTTCACCTCCCAAAAAATTACAAATTCGTACGATTTTCTGAAAAAGAAATGAAAGTGAAGCATGCTGACATGGGCACTTACTCAATCTTTTTGCATTACGTAAGTGTCCTGAACCTCGAAACTCTAGAAAAAATACTTATGTTATAGAGCGCCTTCAATTATTTACTGTGATAGCATTCATTGTAATGACAGTTTCAGTTTTGCTTCCCAGGAGGTGCATGTGTCGTGTCACAACACAGAAAGTGCTCACGGGGTATTTCTGGTGCTCATGTGGTATACCTAACTTGCAACCGTGTCAGCATTCCCTAACGATATGATTATCTATAGGAAACTAAGTGACCATATCGACACAATCAATCCATCTGCCTTCTATTGAAGTTATGGCCAATAATGTATCAGTTAAGAGTACGAGAAAGATATTTAAATGGGTATTAAGGAAAATAACTTACAATCTATGGCATGATACGTTCAATACTCCAGTCACTCTTCCGAGCATATCATTCCGCGCGGGTATAGTTAATTACCAGCCAAAAATGTAAGCAGTCCAACTGGGTAGCCTAGTTTCAGCAATAATATAGAGGTCATTTGGGTTAATTAAGTACATCAATGTGTCATATGGCCTTGTCATAAAATGTAACATACTGTTGCTGGCCCCATCAGCAATTGTAACAGTTTAATTGTTCATCATACGGTAGAGTGAAACATTATGCGATGGTACTGTTTTGTATTGACAAGCAGACATTAGGCATAGTTAAACCGTATTAAGGATTGACTTAAGTGGTTTGAGCGAATATATTAAGCTGCTTAATGAACGTACAAAAAATACACATTTGTTATTTTTGCCTCCCATTGTTGTATGTACATATTTGCAGCATGCACCTGCAGCACCTTCGGAACGGCTTACACGAAGGTCAAGGCCAGCCTGGCAACCATGCTGGCCAAGGGGATGCAGCTGTAAATATGTAAATATTCTCTTTTGATGATAGCATAAGACATGCATTTTAATAAATTAATGTATTATATCGTTCAATAAAAACAGTTAATTCAATATCGGTGCACTTGTTTTCTTTGTCAATTGCACTGCATGAGTCTGCACTAGTGGAATTGCTTGAAATAATTGTTTCTGCAACATATGAGAGTGCAGCTGGTTCAGGATCATTAATAATCTATTAACATGAATGCATAAATGCAGATGGGAAGCAACAGGTGCACATGCATAATATACGTTCAAAATTTTGTTGCTGCCATATGTAAACAAAAATTTTAACTAAGTTGCAGATAGTAGATTTCATTCAAGCGAATGCATTGCATGCGACTGAACTTTCTTCAATGTGCAATTACACAAATGCTCATGCAGCTTTACATAATGATTCAAGGCTGCATACATTTTAGATTTTTGACTGCTTCCATCTGCATGCATGCTTTTCTATGTACATATATTCCGCGGGAATTTCGGGTCGTCTGCTTCGCTTTGTGTGCAATTTCCTATCGGAGCGTTGGATGAAAGTGCGTGTTGGAGCAATAACAAGTGAATCCCGCACAGTTAAGTGCAGTGTCCCACAGGGCAGCGTTTTATCGCCGCTTCTGTTTAACACAGTACTCGCCGCGCTTCCAAGTCGCTTGCCTCGAGACAGTGACCTCCCTGTGAGCATAGCTATCTATGCAGATGATATTGCTCTGTGGATAAGCGGCCCTTCGCACCTTGGCCCGCGGCTTCGTGCAAGCTTGCAAAGAGCTCTGAACGCGACTTCGGAGTACTTGGGCGAAGTTGGCCTGCAGATATCACATGCTAAGTCGGCTACAATAGCATACCACCCTAAACAGCGCTCTCGTCGAACAATGAGCCGACTGTACTTTGACGAAACGCCGATAAGCTGGGTGCGACAACACCGTTATTTGGGCTTAATTGTGGATGATCGCATCTCTTGGCGTCCTGCCATTAAATTCGTATGACACAAATCGCAGTCCATCCTTAAGTATGTGGCCGCCTTGACTGCTAGAGGTGCTGGCTGTGACCAAACAACGGCTCTGCAGGTGTACCAATCATCTGTACTCTCAGGCATGATGTATGCGCTTCCATTCCTGAACGTCCCACCTAGTTTGATGGCCCAACTGGAACGTGATCATGGCGTTGCCCTTCGAATAATGCTGGGATTACCTCGTGAGGCGCAATCAGTTCCATTACTCACTGAAGCTCATTATTTACCTCTAAGGCTACAAGCAGACCAGAGAGCTCTATTTCATATAGAGCGTCTGCACCGCGCATCGAATGGTCAAATGCTCCTTGATCGTCTGATTCACCGCCTGTTTTCTCGCATTGGAAAAATGGCAGCATTATTTATGAACATTACTGACATTTCTGAACATGATGCTTCAGTTACGCCTTCGCCGCCGCAAGACATCACAAAACACGTACTGCCCATTTACCTTACAATCCCTGACATACACAAAAAGTCTGATATGCCTGTTTCGGCCATATTCCAATTGGCTCAGTCGCACATGTTCGAGAAATTTCCAGATTACCTTCAAGTATTTCCAGATGCATCTGTGCACAGTGACGGTCAAGGCGCCTCTGCAGCTTTTTTCTGCCCTTCAACTGAAGCACGACGTATATTTCATATACCCCATCCAGCCTCGTCAATAACTGTGGAGCTAGCAGCAATTAATGTTGCACTGAAATACGTGCAAGAGGAGTTAACCACACCGCCGAAGATTGTCATATTTACGGACTCCCGCCCTGCGCTTAGCAGATTACAACGCAGTCAGGTTGATTGCCCAATTGTGCGCAGCATTACAGACTCTGCCAACAAAATTTTATCACGTGGGGTATCTCTCGTTGCTCAATGGATACCTTCGCACGTTGGGATCGCCGGAAATGAAGAGGCTGATCGACTGGCTTCAACTTGCACTCATAACGACTGCGCTTGCCCTGAAATTTTGTGCAAGCTTGATGACGCTCGCCTGCTGATTCGTCGCCACCTACTCAAGCAGCATCCAGACCAACGCGTCGCAAATGGAACGTTCCCGCCGCGTGTTCGCGGTCGAGGCTTGCCTCGTCGCGCTAGAGCGCAACTACTCAAGCTAAGGGTTGGCTGTGTTAATGTGCACGAACGTTTACACTGACAAGGACGTGTGACTAGTCCATCGTGTACGTCTTGCGGTGGCTGCGAGACACTTCATCACCTGATATTGGAATGCCCCACTTTCAGTGCACAACGCAAATCGCTAGTGAGTGACTATCATCTCCTTAGCCTGCGGTGCACGACTCTGGACGAATGTTTATACCCCAGTGGTTGTGCGTCTCGACGTGATCAAGCTCATCGTGCTCTCCTTACTTTTGTAGAAACAACGAACTTAGGGGCACGTTTGTAACCCAGCAACTATTTCTTTTATTTTACATTCTTTAGTAGCTTGACCTGCAGGGACGGGCCCTACTGTATGTTTTACTTTATTCGTTGAGATTTGTCATCTCGCTCTTCCTTTCCTCCTTCCTCCCCTCCTTCCTATCTTTCCTTCTGTGTTTCTCTCGTCCTTTCCGAAGAGTAGGCAGGCGTTGTGCCCCTTCTGGTGGCAGTTGCCAGCCTTTGCTTCTCGCTTTCTCTTTCCTGTGTGTATGTTTTCAAATCAAATAATAATAATAATAATAATAATAATAATAATAATAATAATAATAATAATAATAATAATAATAATAATAATAATAATAATAATTCCCTATGTATGTTCCCATATGCATACTGGGTACAATAAATTTTTGTAGACATTTCCAATAAACTGCTTATTAGCAAACCCCAGCAGCGAGTGCTCATAGAATAACATTGTCTGCCGAAACATAGTTGGCAAAATGTGGTCTAATATTTAGTATATATGGTGTCCCAGTAATTTTAGCCAAGCTGGTCAATGAAAATGAAAGCTTAAAAAACAACACGGTGCAAGATATATGATCATAAAAAGACCTACAGGTCAGACCTCTGAATTCACGGCCGAATGCACGCCATAGGTCTTAAAATCGGATCTCATTGCAGCGTCTTTTCTTAATATTATTTTTCATTGACCAGCTTCACTAAATTTAAGTTAGCTGGGACACCCTGTAAAATTGTAAGGCTGAAGTCTATAGACTAGCTATAGACTGATCTACAGGAACTCTCTGTAGGCAGACTGTACCACATTCTACAGAAAGTGTAAGGCGATAAGTCCATATACAGACTATATACTGGTCTATAGGAATAGATTATAGTCTATAGACATTTCATAGACATTTCTACAAAAGTAAAACTATATAAGCCTATAGACGTTTGTCTATAGACACTCTGCAGACATTTGTCTCCAAAAATGAATTTTCATTGATCTATAGACCGTCTATCGTCAGTCTATAGAATCAGACATTTTGTAGACTAGTCTACAAAAAGTGTATGGCCATAAGTCCATAGATTGTCTATAGACTGGTCTATAGGAATAGTCTATAGATAGTCTATAGACGTTTGTAGATAATTAATAGACTTATGTATACAAAAGTAGAACTAAATAAGCCTATAGACTTTTGTCTATAGACATTCTGCAGACATTTGTCTACAAAAGTGAATTTTCATTGATCTATAGACCACCTATAGACTCAGACTTTTTGTAGACTAGTCTACAAAAAAGTGTATGGCCATAAGTCCATAGACTGTCTATGGACTGGTCTATAGGAATAGTCTATAGATAGTCTATAGGCATCTGTCTATAGACATTTTATAGACTTATTTTTACAAAAGCAGAACTATATAAGCCTATAGACATTTGTCTATAGACATTCTACAGACATTTGTCTACAAAAGTGGAATTTCATTGACCTATAGACAGTCTATAGTCAGTCTACAGACTCAGACATTTTGTAGACTAGTCTACAATTAGTGTATCGCCATAAGTCCATAGACTGTCTGTAGACTAGTCTAAACAAATGTCTACAAAAAGTCTGTTGACTTTATAGACAAATGTCTACACACTTTATATAGACTTTCTACAAAAATTTTTGTAAGGGTAGGACGCTTAAGCTGCGCCTGTGAAACTCGATAGCGTTATCGGGCCCGGTTCGAGCCCCGTTATCAGGCCCCATTGTAAGCTGGCTTTCCAAGCGCCACACAGAACGTGGGAAAACCCGCTTACAAACAGCAAGCTTACACCGATCCCCTTAAAGTCGCCTTCACTTTTAAACAGAAATGCACTGCTGCAAAGACATTTTCCCGGGGCAATATAAGTCGTGTTATATTAAAATGTGAAGGCCTTCACACCTTTTTTATTATTTTAAGATTTGTTTGCTATTGTCCCGACGCGCGCGCGTGTCGAAAACGCATTAGGCAGGCGAAGTCCCAATTTGACCTGTCGAGGATGCGAGTGCCATCTGGATATCAGTTTCGCAAGTAAACTACCCGAACGATCAACTGTAGGTTTGGTAGAAATGCTGGAAAAGGCGTTTGTATTTGAGCTTCCTCGTAACAGAATTATGTTTTCTCGTACATTCAAATTACAATCCGACGGCACCATGTCCGTAGGTTGTGGTTAAGTCATACTTTATTGTTTTTCTGACGAATTTCACTGTGAGAAATTCAACTTTTGTTCACTAAAACCTTGCACCTTGTGTATAGATAGATAAACTTTATTATAAAGATAGAGGTTTGTCTTGCCGTGATGGGGCATCGCTAATAGAAGGGGGCCCCTAGTCCAGGGCTTCGCTCGCTCTTGCCATCTTCTCTGCTGGAGGGCCTGAGCGGTTGGAGGGTTCGGGATGATTTTCTCCGCCACGGATGCCGACATTGCACGCCGGCACCGACGCCGGATCTTCTGTGACGCGGGGCTTTTATTGCTATCGCGTTTAAAGCCATCGTGTGTGCTTCCAGAGTAATCACAACCCTCTAGCATACACATTGGCGTAATGTACTTTAGAAAGTACACCTACATTTATTTTTTTGCGACGCTATAAATTTGTGCAGTATATGTAATATTGTGCATTGAAAGTTTGCGCCATTATTTTCTAAATGTTCCTCAGAAAATTCAGCTTCGAGAAGCTTACACTACCCTTGTCAAAAAATAAAGAAGGTGCGTGTACAGCAGCATCTGCTATGTTCAGCAATTCTCCAAGCTACGTGGTGAATACATGAAATATATGAAGGAGCTGACAAAAAGCTAAAATGTCTTCTTGGCAGAAGCCTTCTCAGAAAAATGGCGTACTAAGGAACACAGTATATTTCTGATTTAATGATTTGCAAATGAAAACGCGATGATACTTTTAAAAGTACTTCGGGTCTTAATGGGCAAACGTGCAGCCAATGCACGGTGCAGCGGCAATGAACGCCGCAGCGACTAAGCAAACACGGCGGGTCGGTGCTGTCTTGTATTTTGCGAATATGTTCCATTTGACACATACAGGACAGCCATCTCTCTGGCACTGATTTAAGGGAAATGCAAAATCTGATCCATTCGTACTGCAGGCACTCTGTGAAAATGTCCCGAGCAATGTGTAAATGTGATCTCACCTAGACTTCCAAAGTTTCACGAACTGTTTTCTGCTTTTTGCTGCGGTGCGTAACCAAAAGGTGGAACGCATCTTTTCAATTGAATGAGGGTAACTTAGTGGCAGGTTTAAGATTTCAGCGAGTAAACACAGCGGCCGATAAACGATATTAAGACAAGCGAATTGACCTTGACCAAAAAGCGATGGCGGCTAGGGCTTCTGCGGACATCTTCCCTACCATTGTTTAATGCTTGGACAGAAAGAAGAGAACAAAACACGAGCTTCTCATGGCAGAAACGAGCGTCATGATATTTAAATATACTTCTAAACTGAAAATAAATTCCATGATTGCAATATAAAGCTAAATAGCGTCTTCGAAGGAGCAAGTTGCGAAGGCGTCCTTTTGCCCAAGCGCAGATATTGCCACGTAGCCTGCATTCACGTACCACGCAGATCGCTTCGAACACCAAGAGCGTCCATCACGACAACCGGAGTGCGGCTGTCTGTCAGCCTGCGTGCGCACGAACTCCCACCGAGAAGCTGCCCCACCAATGGGAAATTACCGCGCGTGGCTTCATCAAGGGAGGCCGCGAGCGGCGTTCCAGGACGAAGGCACGCTACAGAGAACGTCTTCGACTAAGTTCGGTGCGCAGGGGACAGAGTTCGCCCCTTAATAAATAGTTTACTTTTATAAGCATGTGTTCAATAAAGTCGCTACCATATATAATAATAAGCATTCAGGAGGAACGTGGAACGTTGCACATCATGAAAACTGCAATTAAAATTTTCTAATTATGTCGTCTGGGTAGCCGAGACTACTTAATTGGGAATAATATTCAGTAATAGCACGCTTTCGGACCCTGCCTACCGGTAATTATTTTATGCGTGGGAGAAGATTTCCCTCTCACGGAGTCAGCTGCAAGCAAATAAATTCTATTTTAGTACACGCTTTTGCACCTCAAGAGCGCTTCTAGCACCCTCACTGATTTAGGGTTGTTGTAGCGATGGATAAGCACGAAGAAATGAAAACAGTAGAAATTCGTTTAGCAGGTGCCTAATGTTGCTGTCTAGACCCACTGGCTAATGTCAATCGTCACGGCATGCTGAAATCTTGGGCTTTTGCGAGACCCTCGTGCATTATTAAACGCGCAGGCTTGAAAGAATAGCATATCACAAATATGGCATATTAAGACCCTTTATATCACAACCTTGCAAAGATTTTCTGAATTTAGTGAAGCATTATAATCACGAAGACATAATATAAAATAGGTACTTATTTTCATAATGACCAACGTTATACACTGACCTGCATAACCTATTCAGACATAGACGCGAGGACGTATGCAAGAGACTCGCGTGAATTCAACCTATTTTGTACAACACAAATTTGTTTTGAGAAAAGAAACATTTACTTTTTTTGATGATTATTGGAACACGATCCCCCCAAAATTGTTGTAAGTACAAATATGGGTCTAGTATAGACCCTTTTCATGGCGATCTCGTGGGCGTCGCCATGTTTGATTACGTTGTGGCGCATGCATTGCTTTCCTCAGCTGCCACCGTTGCCGACGTGTTTTCAAAGGCGCGGCTCAGCAAACATCTCTTTCGGCCGACATCGCAGACGGTGACTGTGTGGATGACATGAAGGCTTGAACACAGCTTCAGAGGACACGTAAGCGCTAACGGTGCTCATTACGCCTGGCCCAGAAGGTATGACAGTGCTTGTACAAGAAGCAGGGTTAAAAATTTATTTCAACATGTCCAAACATTTCGCTTCTGAATTGATTCAGGATTGATGTATCTTGCCCCACCTTCTTTGTTTGCCAATCACTGTGAACCAGCGTGTTGTCATGTATCTGACTACGTAAGCTTACGCGGTGCGGTCCCTATCTGATGGTTTATGTTCTGTCTAATCATGCGTGCGTGTGCTCAGTTGCAGTAAATTTATTCTTGCCGTGCACAAGGAGCTTGGAAGGCAGATCTTCAGTACTCTGAAATATCTAACAGCAAAACGCACTATCACTAATCACTGACTTACTCTGTGGACCGTCCCGAAACACTCAGCTTCCAACATTCGTGTGATGTCGATGTGGTCCGTCACCTATACTTTGGCGCATCGATTCAAGAGTGGGCCAATCCACCGCTCATTGCGACATCAATTATATTGTAACAAAGTTGTCGCGGTAATATGGACAGTCCAAGCATAGAGATTCCTACAATAATTACTAGAGGTAACACTGGCGCGGCGATCGTCCAGCCACCATGAGGAATTATGGGTAATACATGGATTCGTCTGATCTTCGGGCTTGGGACTTCAGACGTTCTTGTGGCTTCCTTTATTTATGCTTTATCTGGGCCTAAATTGGTCTAAATTTCAAAGTAATTTATACTTTTTTAATGGAGCGGGCAATAAGACACTGCAAGCACACATAATCGCTCCTAATTTCAGTGCTTCCGCTTTTCCATGTATCCGTGGCGCAAATAATTCAATGGTGTATGGCTGCTAAGCACGAGGTCGCGGGATCAAATACCGGCCACGGCGACCGTATTTCGATGGGGGCGAAATGCGCAACCACCCATGTACTTAGCTTTAGGTGCACGTTAAGGAGCCCCAGGTGGTCAAAATTTTCCGGAGTCCCCCACTAGGGTGGGCCTCATAATTAAATCGTAGTTTTGGCACATAAACGCCCGTAATTATTTTTTTAATATTTCAACATCGGGCTTCTGTGCTAGAGGTCCCTGTTCGAGTCCTGCCGTCGGGCAATTTCAATAATGTGTGTTTAATTGGTTATATCGCAGTACTTTATTAAAATGATCACTCTGCAAACTCACGAAGCCATTTAAAGCCAGACGGACGAAGTTGAGCAAATCCATGTACTACGCATCATAATCATGCTGGCTGAATTGCCCTGCTTGCCACTCCCGTAAACACTGGCGCCCCAGTTCCCTCTAGAAGATGCGCGAAGCTCCGTGACTCTAAGCGAATTTTCGCCATCGTCGTCGCCATCGGCGTTGCCGTGAGACTCCGCATATATTTATTTATTTATTCGCCCTGTTAACCCTCTGCTGAGGGTCGTTACACGGAGGGTCAAATGAATGAAGTCAACTTTATGGTTAATTGTGGGTTTTACGTGCCATAACCACGATCTAATTATGAGGCTTGCCGTTGTGGGGGACTGTCGAATAATTTGGACCTCCTGGGGTTCTTTAACGTGCACCAAAATCTAAGTGCACGGGTGTTTTCGCATTTCGCCCCCATCGAAATGCTGCCGCAGTGGCCGGGATTTGATCCGGCGACCTCGTACTTAGAAGCCCAACACAATAGTCACTAATCAACCACGGTGGGTAATGAATGAAGTTTACATAATACTCATACATTTGACAATGGTAAACTAACAACTGTGACAACATATTTATAAAATGCTTATGTAGGAAAAGTTGAAAATCTCATAAATAGTTTTCCTGCGCAGCGTCATCCGGTAAACTCTTCCACAAGTTTATTGTGTCAGGAATAAAAGAAAAACGAGACAAATCAATACGGACTCGCAATGCTTGCACTATGAGAGAGTGGGTTGTTCGCAGGCACCGTTTTGGAAGCCGGTGCTTTATGATGTGTCCTTATTTATTTTTAACAGCGGAGTTGTTTAAGTCGGCCGTAATGTGTGCCGCCTGCTACTACTTTGCCTAGCAACCCCCTCGCGGAGCGTCGCGCGCTACGCTCGGGAGAGAGAAAGAGAAAATGAGAGCGAGAGAGAGAGAGAGAAAAACAAATTGTAGCGGCACCAACGAGGCAACGCGCAGAGGTGCTGCCGACGCCATCCGCGCTTCTCCGTTTCCCCGCATAAGCGCCGAACACTCGTGGAGTCCGTAACTGCAGCAGGCGCCTCTGGCAGCGGCTTGGCCGAGCTCCCACCAGCTGCGCGCCACTGCGCATGCGCCGTGACCTCATGCCGGCTTGTCGTCTGCTGCGCGCCGCCCGTACACTGTGCATAGCTTTCGCCCCACTTCCCCTACGTGTGCTCGGACTGCAAGTGCATCGCGAGGCTTTCCGCTATGCCACGGACACGAGGAAATGCTTGTACACTTTGTATAACTTCGTATAACTTAGCATCACTTGGCATTACTTCGTAGAACTTAGCATCACTTCGTATAGCCAGGACCAGCTAGGAACTGATCAGCTCCGCTGTGTCTTTAGCCTTGCGCCACTTGTGCAAGCTACCCCAGTTTTTACCTTTCCGTGCGATATGCGAAAAAAAAAATTTCAATCGACAGTTAATTCTTCTTACTTCAAGCGGCCTTAAATTATATGCCTGGAACATGCCTGGTATATTTAGTGCATAAAACGTACTGAGATACGCTTAGTACTTTCCAATTTTGTCTTAAGAACCAATTTTGCCTCAAAACGCTGGCCGAGTAGCCCCAGCGAAACGCTGATCGCAATGAAGCAAGGCGGGCCTGCTTACGCGCAAAGACCACTCCGTTAGTTCCGATGTAGAAACAATGTGCTACTCCGTCTACGGTGCACGCTGCAACTCCACACCGGAGGCGCCCAGACGTTGCACTGCGGGAACAGGTGGCCGAGACTAAGCGATAACGTCGACAAAACCCTTCGAGTAACAAGAAGTACTGCACACTTGCCAAAGTCCCAGGGTTGATCGAAGTCCTTTCTTTAGAGGTTAGTAATACATCGCTGGCGGATCAGTGAATTTATTTATCCTGGCGGAAAGCCGTGCGTCGTGAAGGGCCGTCAACACTGGCAGTCCCGTAAACTTGGCCACACACACTCATTCCATTGCATAATATGCCAATCATAATTTTTGCAGCCCACTACTGCACTCTTCTTCCCTCTGGCGTTATATATTTTGCAGCATGAATTGAGCGCAGTGCTCTGGCTAGCACCCAGTTTCATTTCCGACAGCTAATTGCACATTAGCAGGGCAGACGCTGTAATGGTTTCGCATTCATGCGCTTTCGCGTGAGGCAATGTGCGGCGTGCCGCCGAAAGCGCCATCTCGTTTCTCGAGAACAAACTACTCCACTAAAGGATCTATACGCGCATCGTGATATTGTTTGCTTGCGCACGATGAGAAATAAGTGGGGCACAGTTGCAGAATAGAACTAACGATGCTTTTACCGAAATGTTTTTTATTTAGACGTCGTAAATTGATTCACTCCTTGCATCAGCGCAAAAAGGAAGGACGCAGAACGAGCGCTGTCTAAGTGAAGTTGATTATGAAAAATAATCATTTTCTGGATCAATGCGTTCCAAATCTACGTGAGATGGGTACATTATACTTGCTTCACGCAAGAAAAGGTTCGCGATAACAGAACGTGGCGAAATCCAGCTAAGTATGTCATTTGCGTAGACTCTAAACAGCGGGTTCAATAAAACATTAAGCGCTTCCGCGTAATATTGTGGCTCAATGCCGTGGACAGTGGCTGAGACAGTCCCCGGCCATGTCAAACGCACACCTGCTGGGTACAGCGTGAACGTTTCATATTCCGAGTACAAGTTCAACTGGAACTGCACCTTGGCTACGGCTTGGTGGAAATACACATCAACAGTTCCAAGGAAATCCTCTTGATCTAGAACAGCGCACCGTGCACGGATGAGCCAGTCGAACTCAAGTTCTGTATCAACCATGACGTCTCCTCCTTTACAGTATCGCGTAAAAGGTTCGAAAATGTTGCGTGTGCTTATGTACTGCGATGTAAAATTAACGAGGAAAGGGCCCCACCCCCAGTGCTCGAACACAGATTCGTCCCAGAAGTGCGCATGCCTTGCAGTTGCAGCGATGTAAGAGTTGATTGCAGCGTCTGATATGAGCTGGTGCTCTGAAAAAAGAAAAAAATGAACAAATGATAAAAAAGCTACATTTTATGCTTTGCAGGAGATGAAGCTGCGAACAACCGCCGCTATACAGTACCTCGGAACTGACGCAGTAGAAAGCAACAATGCTTTTGATATCAAGTTCATTGTTATTATTAACCGCGCAGTACATATGAAGGTTGAAGTTTCTTAAGTAACACCAACACGGCGATTTTCAGGAAAGCCAGAAATAACATTTGTCACGTGTACTGCATGTATAAGAAGATACAATTTCCATCAAAAGAATAGCTAACCTAGCCCCGCATTGCTCTTGTTAGGTGTCTTCTGACTGTAGTAATTGTACATTGACTTTTGGCTTAATGTGGATGCTGGGACATTCCGCGCCAAAAGTAATTTTTTTGCTAATTTATCCTTCGAGCTAATAGCGACTCGAAGCGCCATAGACCTTTTGTCACCGCTAGCGAGATAGCCTCGCTTTGAAAGAATAATGCTGTGTCCGTGGCGTTCTTCAATTTGTGTACGCGTTTTTCTTGTCTCATTTATAATGAATCCATTCCGATTAAAGTTCCTTATCATTTTGATCAGTCGCGAAATCATCCACCTTCCTCTCACAGCCAGTGTCGACGGTCATATTCTTCCCAACTCGCTCAGACGGAGCGGTGAATTACGAAACCTTTAGTCGTAGATGGCCGTTTCTACGTCATCAAAGATGATGTTGATCTCGGAAAATTAAAATTATTTCAACAAAACGATAACAGCAAGGAAGAACTATTGACACTGAAACACGCTGTTAGCCTATAGCCGTGCGCTTAGTTGTTAACATCGTTGGACCACGCTATAAAGAACACGGTGGTTGGAAACGGCTTCAAAGCGGAAGTCCAGCGCCGAAGAATAGGATGCGTAAGCGGCGCCTAATAGGTTTTCACTGCATAACATGTTTTCAAACTTATACAGGAACTTCAGTACCAACTTGCCTAACTTGCAGTCGTTCTACCTACATTGCATATTGTAGTAAAGAGATTTTACCTGGACATTTGTCATAAGAAGAAGCCAAGCAGGAAGTATCAGAGCCGTGAAGAAAGCAGCGACGAACATTGTCGTGGTCTCTCCTGTACCTGCAAATTAAAGTGTCAGTGTGAATTGTTGCGTGAGACTAGTATTGCTCTTACTTTACTTTAATTGATAATGGTCGCTGATTTTGGCATCATTTACGCAGTAAATATTATTCGTTCTCTATATCCCCACGATCAGTTTTAAGGCGAAAGCCTAAAGTGCCTGGTTGCAATGGCTAATACATGAGAAAAGTGGCGAGTAGTGCAGTGATAAAAATAAATTTAGGCGAGTAAACGAAAGAAAGTATCACCCGCAATGGCTCCCACCCGAAAGAAAGATGTATGCAAAATTATCATCGTCAGGAATGGCAAAGATACAAGCAAAGATGCAATGGCTGAACATCAATGAAGAAACGAAAGAAAGAATGAACGAAAGAAACGAAGAACAAACGGTAGAAAACAGAAATAACAAAGAAGGAAAGCAAAAAAGAAAGAAAGAAAGACAGAACGAAAGAGAACGAAAGAGAGAACCGTTTGTTAGTGCATTAGGTGCTCGCATGTGTCGTTGAGGAGATCGACCTACAACGGCATACGTTTACTTCACACCGCAGCTCGTTACGTCGTGCAAGAGGCCAGTCCTCTCTGATCGTATAACTTAATGCATAACCAAGTTTGCAGGAGGCTTCCGCCTTCACGTGTTACCGTAGTGTAACATGCTGCCGATTTTCAAGCGAAGGTTATCTTGCTTCACAAGTGCCGGCGGTGGTGGTGGGGATGTCACGCTAAAACCCTATCATCAACCTGTCGGAAACTCACGTCTCGTTCACTTGGTATATACCAAAATTGGCATGGGGGTACGAATGTATGACTAACATGACTGATAGGTCATGCCATTTGGCAGCGGTGGCAGCTCGTGGAAACACCTGCTAATCGTGGAATTCTGCTTGTTACAGCTTCCATGCACTGCTGATGGAAGCCATCGAACGTGCCTTTCGACCTCCTTCCGTACCTGCGTGAAGCCCTGCAAAGATTGCCACGATGGAAGCTCTGATGTGCTGATCATCTCGCTTGACCGTTTCTACGAACTTTGCCAAGCGCATGCGCACCTATCACACTTCGGGAAACGTGATAAGTCGGTGTATTGCTCCTTGATGGTCATTTGGCAGCGGTGGCTGCTCATTGAAACGTCTGCTAATCGTGGAATTCTGCTTGTTACAGGTTGGTGATCAAATAGTTTCTTACAATCGTATTAAGAACCAACCTACAATGTTTCTGCTGCCGCTGCCACAGTGTTGCCCTGCAGTCCGGCTTGTTCTTGTTTAACGTTAGAGTTTGACTTGTTTTGTGCTCGCATTTCGCAAGTGTCAGCTATGTCCCATACTTGCTTTATGTCAGTTGCTCTTTCGTTAGGAGAAAGGGTCGGTGCAATGCTCTGAGTGCTCTTACAAATACCATTTTGGTAAATGCGCTGGCGTAGCTGAGAAATCATTTAAAACAAAAGCAGTAAGTTCTAAAACGACCTGGAGATGCCCAACATGCAGAAGCATTGAAGCATGCGCTGCTCACAGCGAAGCTGAAACCGACGTTCTCGCGGAAATTAATCAAAAGCTCGAAATCCTGCCTGCCTTAGTTGAAAAAATTTGTGTGATGGAAAAATCACTCCAGTTTATGTCAAGAAAGTTCGACGAGTTTGAGCAAAAGATAATCTGACAGGACACTGAAATAAAGGGTCTCAGAACGCGGGTGACAGAGCTAGAAAAAACGGTCATGGTTTACACCGCAGTACAGCGTGAGCTTCGGCAACAGGTCAATGACCTAGAATTTCGCAGCCGGCGGCTTAATTTGGAAGTACATGGTGTCCCTGGTTGCCGGCGAGAGATTATTCTCTGCACACGCTTCGAGTCCCTCGGCTGGCTGATGTATCAGCACACCACCTGCCAGCGAGGCAAGATAAAGTTTCTGGAATTATCAGGCTTGCCAAACAACAGATAAGGGACACATGGCTGCAGAAAAGGAATGCGATAAAGAACAGTGAATCGAATGTTTTATTCAGGAAAATTTAACTCGTTACCACAGAGAACTTTTTCGAGCTGCGAAAGAGAAAGCAAGGGAAAAAGGCTATGATTTCGTATGGTATGCAAATGAAAGAAATTTTCGCCCGGTAGTTCCAGCGGCGCAGTTGCCATTGTTATCAGGAGTAACGACGATCTTGATAACCTCTAATTGATGCTAAGTTTATTCTTTTGTGTTCAAAGAAAGCGCGATGGATGAGACTCGCTATTATTTGTCTAATGATGTGAACCAAGTGGTGTCAACGCTTTCGACGGCTTCCGACAAATGTATTCACTTAAAAACAAGGTCAGTGAAAAACAAACTATTGTGTTTAGAAGATTCTTCTGCGATAATGCTAACGGAGACGTGGGGCACATGTGACTACGATGTTTTTAGATTGAAAGACTAGACCACATATTACGTATATTGACAAAATGTCCGCGGCGGTGGTGTAGCACTATTGCTTAGCAACAATGTAGAAGGTCAAATACTTGAATCATACACTGTAATAACCCGATATTATGAAATACTGTCGGGTTATACGCAAATCACTGTCTTTTCTGTATGTTACCGGCCTCCAGACGGTAATATTTCATCATTTCTGCAGTTTAGGACCTGCTTCTGGCTTCCGTTGTTCAGTGTCACAATCAGAAAACGTTGATAGCTTGTGGTGATTTTAACAGTGATATGAGCACTCCCAGTCCATCTGCTAGAGATTTTAGTACGACCATTATGTCTAATGGTTTTGTTAACCTGATTATTAAACTAAAGAGAGTCACACGTGAAAGCCATTCTGTGCTTTATATGATTATCACTAACGCTGTGCAGACGAATGTTATATCGGGCGCTTTATCTTGTTGCATTAGTGATCATCTTCCCGTGTTTGTTTGCATAGAGAAGCCTGGTACAATAGGGGAGGAAATCTACATCATTCACATGCCAAGCAATTACAGACACATCACTGACATCCTTTGGTGACGAGCGCGTGAAAATAGATTGGAGCAAGATAGCTGAACTAGACGGTGCAATTTTAGTCTATAATATGTTTATTTATACCTTTAACAAATTTATCTTGACTGTTTTGCTCTCGTGACACACTCGAAAAGTCGCAAGATCTGCAAGCCCTGGATAACGCCAGAGCTCCTCAGAGAAATACAAACAAACAAAAAATTATACGGGAAATTTTTGGGCACTTGAAAAGCTGAGGACCTTGCGGTATTTATGAAATAGAGGGAATAAACTGACCAAGAAACTGTGTTCTGTATGAGCTTCCTATCACTTCGAGATAGCCCTTCACCCTGGCTTTATTTCTTGTCCCACTCAATTTTATTATTGTTAATTGTGACGTAACTGACGAGCATGTGATGGTATTGATTTCATTTTCATCTTATTTCCCATCTTACGGTACAGATGGAGGGGTTGTAGAAAAAAGGTGCGCCAGGACAGCTTGCCCAGTCTACAAACCTAATGTTCAGCATAGCCCTTGGTGTGTTTGTGGATTCTTCAAGGGCTTTTGACCACGTGGATCATGAAATCTTCTAATATAAATTGCAGTGCTATGGTGTCCGAGGAAAAGCACTTTGATTATTAAACTCCTATCTGTCATTTAGGCAACAAGTGGTATTCCTTACTGGTATACAGTCTGGACCGAAACCTCTCACATGTGGTACCCCTCAAGGATGAACACTAGGACCTTTACTCTTTAACATTTATATAAACGATATTATAAGTATTAGCCATTATGCAAGGTTTGTCATCTATGTGGATTATACTAGTGTATTTTATGTCGGTAATAGCATTTCCGAACTTATTGACCGACGTAACGTCACAATGAATGCTCTTGGGGATTGGTCAGTCGATAATTCAATCATGATCAACGAGGGTAAGACTAAGGCTGTCATATTAAGGACGAAAATTCACTGATCCCCCCACAGGAAGATATTATTTTAAATGCACGTCCTGTAGAAATAGTGGAGCAGTACAAATGCCTAGGGCTAATATTTTCTTCGAATATCACATGGAATCGTCACGCTAATTATGTAATAAGCAAAATATAGCTCAAATCACTGGTGCCATAGGTCATTTAAAATATACCCTTCCTATACAAACTATGAAGCTGATTTACAACTCAATCTTCAGTGCATATTTAAATGATTGCCAGTTATTTTGGGGTACCACAACGTTTACTAACCTTGAGCGCATTCACTTAATCCAAAAAAGGCATCTCCGACATGTGTATAATTCGTCATACAGATATCCGAGCGCAGCTTTATTTAGTCACTCTTGAGGAATTAAAGTGCATAACCTTTAAAGATATCGCCTTAGTGTCATGTTTAAATCGGAAATTAGAAATAATATGGCCAACCTCAGGAAGTTAGCACAACTAAGAAAAAAGGTGTTAGGCTATCCAACAAGGCATGGCGAGGAATGGATAGTGCCGATACCGCGACCTAATCTTGGAAAAGAGCGCCTTCACTAAACACTTCCATGTAATTATTTGTGCTTTAACAATGTACAAGTTCCAGTACTGCCTCCCTGCTGAACATTAGGTTTGTAGACTGGGCAAGCTGTCCTGGCACACCTTTTTTCTGCAACCATTCCATCTGTACCGTAAGATGGGAAATAAGATGAAAATGAAATCAATAACATCACATGATCGTCAGTTACGTCACGATTAACAATAATAAAATGGCGTGGGACAAGAAATAAAGTAAGAAGGAAGGAAAGAAAAAAAGAAACGAAAAAAGAAAGAAAGAAAAAGAGAAGCAAAGAAATAAATCATGTGTGGCTCATACCGGGGTGGCAAATTTCAACTCCGCTTGTTTAGTGTGTCGCGGGGAGGGAAAGGAGAAGGAAAGGGGTTGGCGCGCGCTCCGCCGGGCTTCCCTCGCCTCAGATCAGTTCCGGCCTCCGGATGGGAAGGCCGCGCGTGGTGCGTTCCGCCGAGCAGCAGGCTGCGTTTCAGCAACGGTGCCGTGAACTCCCTCGGGAAAGGGCTCGTCGTCGACGTGCCGATTCAGCGTGAGATCTCCCGAAGCCCAGGCGACACGTCAGCTAAGAGCCGCGCACCCCGAGTGGCGGGAGCGCGATGTTGAAGCCAAATGTCAGTGAAGAACCGCCGACCCTGAGTTTAGGGCAAACAAAGCGGAACACCAGCGACAGCGTCACCTTGGCCTCATGGAATCCGACAACGGTAGTACACGCCTCGTAACTACGGGAAAGTAGTAGGTCCGGTGCACAGAACTTCGTTTACCCCCTTCTCGATAGGGGAATGGCTGGTGATTTTTTTAGTTATTTAACTTGTTATTAAAGCGAAACAAGGGTCACCATAACGTAAAGCTATTCCCATCTGTTTCTATTCCACTTTCACTCTTACTCCTCCGCGCTTGGTCTAAGTATTTTGCTTCAAAGCCACTTCACTTAGCTGTTATGTGGCGCCACACAACTGCGAGAACTGACTTTCTTAAAATGACGTGTACGCACTGTTATGCATGATTGTGCCGAAACGAACTGAATATTTTTTTTATTGCTCGGTGGGTGCCCCGTCCCGAAAACAATAAATGGCTGCTTGCTGATCCTCTGGCGGTGGCTATACGGAGCTGCCCGCTAGAATTGATTTATTTACGTATAAAAACGTTTTTGGCGTGGCACTATAAAAGTGTCGAGCTCTTTCGGCACCTATCTGAGATCGCTCAGCAACTTCTGTTTTTTTTTTCGTTGAGTATCCATTTTAGCGGCATTTGGAACTCGCCGTTAACACCGCCGTAATTTTTTTGACCAGCCACTGCAAGCTAAGCTAGGGGAAGGGAACCAATCAGAGACGGCGATGCCACTCCCCTCGCCTGCGGTTATCTACTTTTACTGTGGTAGCTCAGCGCCTCCTAGATAGCAGGTCTGTGCACTTTCCTTTATGACGTCATGCTTCTTGGACCGAAATTTTCATTTTCAAGCCCCGCGTGACAAAAGTAGTGACGTCAAAATTCCGCGGCTTACTCGAAAGCATCTCCATTAGATTCTGTCGCATTCGGGAAGGTTAGCCTGACATCATGAATCGATGTGCACATCGTTACCGTTGGAGGCGTTAGCTAGCTCGGTACCACGGAATCCCTGTCCACTTTTGCGTGCTCTTCAGCTCTTGCCATCCAACTAGATAAAAAAAAGCTGTGAAGATAGGGAAAGCTATTAATTTGGTAGCAAGCAAAAGTGAGAGAGAGAGAGAGAGAGCAAGGAGAGGAAAGGCAGGGAGGTCAACCAGAAGAGCGTCCGGTTTGCTACCCTGTACTAGAGGTGAGGGAAAGAGGGAATAGAAAGAGTAAACTAGGGAGAGAATGAGTACTGAGTAAACGTGGGACGATGTACAGGGACACTATAAGTGGTCTCTTAAACCGGTGCACTTCAAATACTGTACTAATGCACGCAACGCTTTTTGTGCCAGTGACGGGTGTAGCCACTGTCCGAGTATCTTTGACTCAGAGAACGGTCTCGAGTCCAGTCGGTTTAAAGTGGTCCTGAGAGAGAGGCGTTGTACGTCGTAGCGCGAGGACAGGTACACAATACCTATATAGGTACCTATAAACGAGGGCTGCTCAAACAACGCGGTCGGTCACGGCCCGTGCTCACTTCGGTGGCTGCGTAAACATGACGTCGGGATATAGGAATAAAATCACAATGGGATTTTTGTACGTTATAGAGCAGAAGGCTTGGGGTACCATCTTCTCCGCATTGTTATGCACTGAAATTAGGAACCATTTTACGCCCACTACTGAGCATGTCTGTGATTTTTCTAAACTCCATCACCGTGCCGAAGCAGTCATTTGCAGTGTGTTCTGTGGAAGGTTTGCGCTCATTTTCATTGCTTGTAGGGACCTATATATATTCACTACAATACTGATCCCATGGCGAAAGCAGTTATACAGATACTCTAGGCTTGTACGAACTGTCGCGGCGCCGTTGTGCTCTCGCGGTATCGACGGCGCATGCGCTGGCCGGGTGCGCAGCTTTAGAAGGACTCTAGAGACTAGCAGTGGGTCCGGCTGCAAAAACGACGAATCCAAGATGGCGCACCATCCCGCTCCTCACAATCGGCTCTGACGAAGCCTAGGATGCACTCTGGCTTTTGCTGCTGGCGCGAGCTCTGTACGCAAACACATTAGCGTTTCTGCTGAGCAGCCGTGTGCATGACCACACGATTGCGCATGCACTTGCCCGACGGCAGCCGCAGCGCTAGAACCGGTATAACCCAGTGGCTGTGGCATTGCACTGTTGAGCTCGAGGTCGTGGGTGTGATTCATTTCGATATCGGTGAAATGCAAAAAATGCTTGTGTACTTAGATTTAGGTGTGCGTTAAAGAACCCAAGTGCTGCTGGTAAAATATGTTGGTAGACTACAGCGCACACCCTAATCTAATTGTTGTTTTCACATGTAAAACTCACAGAACTTACTTTTAGCCTTTGTTTGCTTTCGGGGCGGGGTTGGATGACCGGATGGGGCAGCTAACGTCAGGCCAAACTTATGGAATACTTTCACCGTGCGCACAATCTCCGGCGGTTACCCGTCGTTCTCAATTCGTGCAAAAATGAGGTGCCAAGTCTGTAACGCTGTTACCGGCGTTTCTAATCGCGTAAGCGTAGTGACACGCCTGTGATCCGCTTAGGCATTCTTCGTGTTTCGCGTCTGCAGTCTTTTCGCGTGCTGCGTCGCGCCAGGTCCCCTCCGCTTTTTGTTAGAACACCGTGGGTTGAGTTCGAGCACGACGCTAACCATTGCTACTGCGTCGAATGCTTCGCTTTTGTTACATACAGGATAGACGCAAGACAAGCACGCAACTTTTTGCAATGGAACTAGGAGCTTACTAATATTGCAAATTTTTAATTAATTCGAAGGCATTATATAGCCCATTACGCAAAATTGGTACCGAAAGATGGTACGAAAAATAGGCGATGGCGCAAAGAGCAACAACACGTGAAAGAATGCTCGAATTGCTGTCAACTTTCTCAGGTAGGTTGCTGTAACCAAAGTAAATAATGCATCGATAAGAAAATTTTGTACATTTCGGCTTTCCAGGGAATAGAACCCGGGCCTCCTGGGTGCGAGACGAGCACACTTCACCGACCCACTGGTGGTTCCATGGTTCTGGCTGACTAAAGGTCTGCCTAGTGAGTGCTTTCATGAGCGCCTTCACACGTGCAATGAGCGCATTCACGACTTTGCGAAGTCTACAAACAGCAGAATGCTTTCGCATTCCCACGCGTAAGCAGCCTTAAGTGTATCTGCCGAATTATTGATAACAGCATATGTGTCGAGCTCTAGGACTCGTCGGCTAGTGTTGCATTCACAACATTGGCTTTGTCTTTGCTTCTGGATTCACTCTATAGCAAGTAATTTGGTTTTTAATACAATTGCAGTTCAACAATGAACATTGTAATGACTCGACACATGTAATGTAGACTGATAAGTTGCACTAGACGAATTTTTTGCAGTTTCTCAAGCTCGGCTTCGAAAAGAGAGAGAGAGACAGAAGAAAAGGGAAAGGCAGGGAGGTTAACGAGATGGGAAGGTCCGGTATGCTACCCTACGCTGGGGAGAGAAGGAAGGGGGAGGTAATGTTACACGGAAGTAGATATTGAGAAAGAAAGAAGCACAGATACACAATCACAGTCGGTCACTGTCACCGCACAACACAGTAGCACTTCCAGTACTATAAACGTCTGTTCAGGCTACAGCCGCTTGTCCATGTTTGTTCCCCTTTAAAAACTGCAACAGTGCCTCGTCGCCATCCGCTGCGATGGCTTGTGGTGTAGGAATTCTAAAAGATCGTATTATTGGTTTTTGGTCAAACCGCGTCATCGCGATCGCGAGCGATCGTCTCTGTAAATTGTAGCCAGGACAGTCGCAGAGAACGTGTTGAAGTCTCCTCGTTACCACAGTCATCACACGAGGCATCGTCGGCTCATCCGATTCGAGATGCAAAACACTCAGTAAAGGCCACTCCTAGACATATTCGAGAAAGCAGGGCAGCTTCGCGATGGCAGAGTCCAGCTGGAATGCGAAGGCGTAGCGAAGAGTATAGGTGGTGCAGCCGGTTGCTGTGAAAACGTCCTGTGTTCCACATGAAGAACGTGATATAACGGGTGAGCATTCAAAGTTTTCTAGCGGCATCTGTCCTTGAAAGCGGAATCGACTCCACTTCATCGCCTTGAAGGGCCGACCGAGCAGCCTTATCGGCGTGTTCGTTTCCTATGACGCCGCAGTGACTTGGAAGCCACTGAAATGTCACGTGGTGTCCTTGCTCAGTCAAGGTACGGATAAGTTCTCTTATCTCGAATACTAGGGCCGGTATTTTGTAGCAATGCCTTTAAAGTAACAATGCCTTTCGCGCTTATCGCGCTTTGTCAGTGGTCAGAGCGACGGTCCGCTCACAATATCAACGTTGATAACGCGAGCGGACCGTCGCTCTGACCACTGACAAAGCGCGATAAGCGCGAAAAGGCATTATTACTTTAAAGGCATCGCTACAAAATACCGGTCCAGTTGTCCGTGTGGTACACGCCGCAGGGCTGATAACAAAGACTGCAGTGCTGCCTTCGAGTCACTGAATATTGACCATCTTCGAGGTGGTTCTTGGCTGAAGAGACGGAGCGCACCACGAAGAGCGGCAAGTTCCGCAGCCATCGATGTCGTTGGGTGGCACGTCTTGAAGCTGATGGTGGTGACTTTCGCTGGGAAGACCACGGCTCCAGAGGAACACTTGGGAGTTGCCGATTCATCAGTATAAATATGTACGTGGTCAGCGTACCTCTCTTGCAAAAGGAGCAGAGTTAGTTGTTTAAGAACAGGTGAAGACAGCTCAGATTTCCCCCCAGATTCCTGGTACGGTGAGGTGCACGGCAGACCAAGTCAAACACCATGCAGGAATCGGTGGCTTAGCTGCTCGGGTGAAGCCTGATGGAAGGCGGTTCTAATAATCCCAAACCTTAACACAGAATGATGCCAGCGGCATTTCTGCCGGTAGTGCTGCAAGATGATGGGAACGGGCTCGAGCAAAACACCCAATGTGCACTCTCAGCCCTTCCACCGCAATGTGTGTTTGTATTGGTTGGTCCCGGGCGATTGCAATAGCCGCCACTGTTGATGTGCCTGTAGGTAAACCCAGACAAACCCGGAGAGTCCGAGCTTGAATAGCCGGTAGAGCATGAAGATAGGTCTTGCAAGTGTTGGTCAGTCCGGGCAAACTGTATCTCGAAAAGCCCAGAAAAAGAGCCCCGAAAAATTCAAAAATTGCATGCGCTGACATTCCCCAAGTCTTTCAGCCCACAAACTTGAAAAGTTGGGAGATTGCTATTAGGCGCTGTTTCCAGTAGGTCACATGCGAGTGCCATGAGAGATCTCTATCAATGATTATGCCACGATATCTGTGAGTCTTCTGAAAACAAATTATCTGTCTAAATATAGAGATGGCCCAGCGTGTCATTGGTTTGCTAGTGAAGGCCACCAGTGCGCATTTGTCTAACGAGATTTCAAGACCCTGGTTGCGGAGGCATACAGCTGTCAGAGTAGCGGCTTTTTGAAGCTTTGCATGTATCTAAGAAACGTGTTACATGTGAAGTCTATATACATATCTCGTCTGTGAACATTGATATCTTGATCGCTGCTGGCAGATGTTCAACGAGACCAATGAGTGTGAGGCTGAATAGGGTGGGGCTTAGCAGTGCGCGCTTCGCCTTGAGGAACACCTCGGTAGGTGTAGTGTCGTACGGTTTGACCATCGCCAGTACACACAACGAACGATCTCGTAAATAGGTAACGACAAATCCATTGGAAAACTCGACCCCCTAGGCCAGCCATCTCAAGAGCATCGAGATACCTCGTGAGATACGTTATCGTATGCCCCTTTGACATCTTTTTTTTAATTTTTGACGCTTTCGGCTTAGAAAAGTGAGCATTAAGCATTCGAACTCTTTTTTTAATAGGCTGGCACTTGTTAACATGCACCACACTTTATCGCCATGTGAGTAAGAAAATAACGTACGTATCATTAATAAGAAGTGGGACTTACGCGATCCTTCGTATGATATTTTTTTGCGTAGAATACCTCAATGACTCTGAAAGAATGTTTAAAAACGTACCTATTATTGCATTCGCTTTGCGGTACGTCTCGCTTCACGTGCAGGCTGCTCACCCTGTATTCGGCGTAGAAAAACGCGTTCAGTTTTGCATCGAAGTTTGTGTCGGCCTTGCTTGTGACCGTACTGAATGTGAGTACGCCGAAGGGAAGTGCGTGTTATATAGCAGTCGGCGAGTCGGTAGAGATGTGGCGAAAACATGCTGCAATAACCATTGGGAGAACCAATCCACTTACAAATACAGACAGCTCAGGTTACGAGTGTCACCGTTAGCAGCGGTCTGCGCTTGATATGGTGCAAGCGGATGTTTTTTTTCTCCTTTTCGTTTTTTTCTTTTGCCACGCCGCTGTTATCAATCTGGATACAAGCGGCTCGCAAACAGTTCTGGTAAGACAGCCTGCAATACAGCCTTGCCGGTACTAAATAGAGGTCACTTAACTGTCGTGTTTAGTTTATTTTGTCAGACTTAAACAAGTCATGACGTGACGGACCGTGCCTGGCTTGCGGGTCCTAAGCACCGCCGCAGCCTCGGCCGAGACCGAGCCGGCCAGAAAGGCCATCGCCGCCGACCTGGAGTCCGTGAAGATCTGGGTGGGTCCGGGATCGCACAGAGCCAGTGCCACTGCGAGTTGCTCTGCGAAGGACGCCGTCGAATGTTGGATGGGCTCTGCCTTCAGGATTTTGCCCTGGGGGCCAACCACCGTGGCCGCGTACGAATTTGATCTGGGATACTGCGCCGCGTAGACAAAGGACGCGAGCTCGGGAATCTGCAGGGCAGCCTTGATGAGTGCTCGGGCCCTGGCTGCGCGCCGGGCCTCGTTGTGTTGTGGGTGAACGTTCCTCGGGAATGTGGAGGCTCGAAAGGTGCCCCTTTCTTCCTGGTGGTGTCGGCTCACATGAGCCGGAACGGCTCTCCTGGCTCGATCATACCCCAATGAGCTGGCCCACGACCAGGCTCGAGGTCTCGTCAACCGCGCTGGTCTGAGGGGCCCGGTTTCGCAGGGGATCGATCAGACCACGGACCCGCTGCTTACTTTCCACGACATCCCGGCTCACTACCAGCTGGGATGCAGGCAGTTCCCGGCTTCTCACCTGAAGCTCGGCAGACTGCTGCAGACGGGCTCATTTCCGTCTCGATCTAGGCTGAGCCACTACGCTCCGGGTGTGGATCCCCGCTGCCCCGACTGCGGCGAGGAAAGGTCCACCTTTAATCACATGCTGTGGCAATGTTCAGCATTGCACCACTCGCCTTTCAACAGGCAAGAAGACTGAAGCCGTCAAGAGCGACGACCTTCAAGTCAAGCTTCGGGCTGTCCAAAGGGCCTGCAAAATGGCTGAAGATCACGGTCTTCTGCCGCCGGTGAAGGTGCGGCCCGCGACTACGACAAAGTAGTCCCTTAGGACAAAATAAAGTTTCTTGTCTGTCTAGTTTGTTGTTATACGACAAAGTAGTCCTTTAGGACAATATAAAGTTTCCGGTCTGTCTCTGTGTGTCTGCCAGACTAAACAATTTACACATCCATAAATCGGCCATCAATAACGACACTCTGCGGCTTCCCCAATCAAGGCGGGCCTTGTTTGCGGACAACTCTGTAAGCGACAAAGCTATCAACTTTTTCGTATACACAGTCCTTTCTCTCGTACGCACTCTGCTTAATTTGTGGAGAATTATGTTTGATGCAGGGTGAAAGCGGCGAACGGCCTTTGGCTGTCATGCGATGAAGTGTAGGTGTGGCGAAAACATCCGGCAATAACCATTGGAAGAAACAATCCGGCCACTTTAGTTACAAATACAGACAAATGCAGTGACCGGATGAACCGGCCACTGCCAGAAAGTTTGGTGTCGCGAGCATTCACTGTGACTAAAAAGTGCGTTGTATTCACATATGTGAGCACGTTGTTGGGCTTGTGCAAGTAGACCAATGTTTATTGATACAAAAGGGCTGTTTGCTCACGCGCAAGAAAAAAAAAAGAACACACAGCAATTTTGAAACCACGTTTATTGCGAAAAATAGCGGAAGAAAAGCTCTTTAATAACTGGCGTGCTTCGAGGGGCACAACTTAGGAGTAGAGGAATTTTAAATCCAACAAAAGTATCAGGCAATGCTCCACAATATTTCTGAATATTCATATCGGTAGGAGGACAGAGAAAAATGTGCAGCTGGTTAATAACAATACAAAGTGTAGCACCGGTTGCGAAAAAGAAATGATATGTAAAATATTATATAAGTAGAAAATATATTACGAAATCATTATGAACATAGTATAAATTGTTAAACTGTACAACATATGGCGCTGTTCGTTATAAACTCATATAAAACCTCAAACAACATTTTGACTGCGACGACGAAACGCTCCCATACACTTTTACAAAAAAAAAAATACTCACGCTCTAAACAGTGCACTAAGGCTGTCTGAAAGGAATCAGTTTCGGTTACTTCGGCAAAGTTTGCAGATGGAATATTTCATTGTTCTATTCACAGTGACAGTCTTATTGTTTAGTTGTATACGGCATATTAGGATTTATATAAACAGAATCTGAAGCTCTTTTCTAGTCTTCACTTCCCTTTGCACCCCAGCACGTTGAATTTCACTTGTCCCGTACGTTCTTTCTAGTTTTTTCTTACCTTGACTGGGTCGTATAGATATGCTTCGTGTCAAATAAAACCATATTTGTGAGTTTGATACCTGACCTGTTCCTCGCTTTGTGCGGAGGCTTTCACAAGATAATTCACCATGCACGTGCATGGATTCCCCTCTTTGTGGACAAAATTGTTTCAGTGGTTCAGTTTATTTCACTAAGCATGCGAGTGCTACCAAGCACGCGATCGTTCTTGAGCAGCTAGCTGCGCAACTTTCGGGAAATTGGTCAGCGAACACTGTTGCCAGCTGTGTAGGAGTTGTGTTGGTCTCAAGAAAAAAACCAACCATGGAACATGCTAACGCAAGGCGGCATAGCTGGCAGCAGCTGCACATCAGCAGCCGAAACATGCTGTAGCTCAGAAAAAAAAATATGAAGGATGGTTCGGCCTAAAGGTCAACCACAACGAATTTCTCTTGGGATAAATTGGCTATAAATGAGCAGTAGAAATTACTGAATCAATCTTGGAAAAGTTAAATGGCTGCTAATTGTTTAATTACCTTAACAGCACCTTTTAAATAACAACCAAGCAGTCTACGTGTGCAGATTGGGGTTAGCGAATATGACGGAAGTCCGAGCACGCCACCGTCTCCAAGATTTGTATGCGCGGTGCTGGAAGCCGCGGGCGGCGCTTAAAGGGCCCCTCACCAGGCCACATAGCAAATTTTGGTTATACACTGGAAGTTGTAATGTGCCCTCTAGGGAGCGTTATATCACAAGAAGCTTTCAAATTGGTTCATTAATAGCCGAGATAGAAATATTTCAGTGCCGTGAAACCATGCTTTCAAGAGGCGAGCGCCAATGCCAAGAGAGACACTCTCTCGGCGTCTAGCCTCCGCAAGCCAAATTACTTCCCCGCGTTATCTCATGCCGAAGCTGGAGAATTGCGTGACGCATACGTCACGGGCCGCGCCTCTTTTTTTTTTCTTTCTCGAGTTTTTTTTGCTGCGCTGCGCACTTCCGGTGACGGTCAAGAGCGCGAGCTGTTGCGTTTGTTTTGAATCGGTCAGCGCACGATTTTGCGCACTGTGCACGAGAACACCCGAGTATCAGTATAAGTCAGTGCTGCACGAACACTGAGACAGCCACAAGCGTATCACAGAGCATGATAGCGCGCTGGAACATGGTCGAAAATGGCATGATTTCGATGTCAGCGTGCTTGACAGCACGACGTGGGAACAAGCAGACGAAACGAAAGTACATCTCTCTTGCTGCGGTGCCAAGTAAAACAAGAACACGCAGTCATTCGGTTTGTATGCTTTATTATTTCTCTAAACTTTAATTCAACTAATGAAGCAACAGATTACACAAATACCGGATGTTGCCTTGAATAAATCTCGAAGTCACGCGTCACTACGAGCGACCTCACAGCACTGCGATCTACGTAGGCGCACTTGTGCGATATACGTCGACTCGACCCGTCTGGAAGCGCGGCGCCCGCGAGGAGATGGGTGAACGGCGTTTAGTTTGAAATTTAACCTGTTTCCGCGGCGAATAGCGGTGTAATACTTAGCAGACGCGATCGTTTGCGCGCACTGTATGCACTGCGCTTGTCAGCTCAAAAGGACCAGACCTGATGAGGGGCCCTTTAAACTCGGATTTCAAGTAGAAAGACCGCACCTTCTGGGCAGCTTTGTACACGCTACAGAAAAAAAAATGTAACCGATGACAATTAAAATTACCTAATTCAACTTTTTTTCATTACAGTGGCTAATTATTGTCCCTCGAAAGTAATTAAGGAATCACTCAAGAGTAACGAATTACTTTTAGGCAAATTTCCACTGATCTTTTATTAACATTGTATCGACGCAATAAATCGAAACAGCTGCCCTAGCCCTTTTTAGCGCATCCTGTGCAGCCCTTCGTAGATTGCTTATCTGCACTGGCGATCGCATTAAAAAAGTGTTTCTCATCGTTCCCCGTTTTATTGAGAAGACATCAGCAGCGGCACTGATGACTTCCTGGAGGAGGAAAAAGAGCGAGAAATGCATGAAGGCTAGCCAGTTTGCTCAATGTACGCGTTGACGGGTAGAACAGTGTTGTTACGTATGCGGAATCTTGCACACAATATTGTGGATACTCAGCTTCTGAGGCCTCTGTGAAGCGCAGCGCTTCAATGTTGCTGGGATTAGCGATGCTGGGAAGCGTTCAGTAGACTTGCATAAGCTAGCGACTTAGGTAAGCTAAAGCGAAGTAACAGCCGTGCCAAAGAATGATTACGCATTAGCAGATAATTATTCAAACTGCTGTATAATTTTTGTTGATCCCTTGGTCATTGTGAAACGCCATGATCAGAGTGTGAGTTAAATTGCGCAGGCGTGCAATATTATGGAATTGTCAATTCCTTCGATTTCTCTATCTTACGACCAAATCGCCCTTATTGCTAATTCTTGAGTGGTAACATTTTTGATAACGTTTATGCTAAACCTTTTGCTAACGAACTGTTCGCCTGTAGGAACGTGGTTTGCCCGCTTCACTTTTGTACGCTCCTTGTTTGAGGGTTTGATCAAGAAGCTTAGAGAAAATTGGGCCCCCCTTCGCTCGTCCACACCAACGCATACATTTTGCTCTTACATTTAGCCCTACGCCGTGGCTCTCCTCGATTGACTTTGTTCCGTCCACGATTGTCTTTGTTCCCTGGCGCAGTAAAGATATTCATAGACATACGTGGGGCAAACACTGCCATTCTCTGATAATGACATGTCTGCCCGACTCTTGGTGACATCATCATAGCGCTCGATGAAGCAAGTCTTCTCAAATCTTGGCTTGAAGAATGACGATCATTTTCGACAGACGCTGGCCCGTCCTGCTTAAGAGCCTCAACATTGGTATACCAGTGCCATTGAGATTTTTCAGTACACCAATTGCCCAGCTCTCGACGACATACCAAACGTACTGATACACTGCCAAGTCTGTACAGCCAGTGGGAAACTGTGCATGATACGAGCGTATAGTGTTTTGTGTTCGTTATATCTAACTGTGTACATTTGCGCCGGTAACCATATAGGGAACAATGGAGGATTAAAGTACCAGTGTCTGTCTTAATCGTAGTCGTTCTAATCCACTCAATCTGTACTTCACGATGCGCGAAACTCGCAGCCCACTCTCCTTTATATTGCTACTCATAAAGCTATAGACAAATATCTCAGCGGCCCTAAATCTTCCAATCCCACGTCTACCAGTCATCCTTCACGGTCGCGCGTAATACGGCTGGAAATATTTTTTCATCGTAAACGCAGCTGCTTGAGGCAGGGAAACAAGTCAGCCTCTCAATGTGGGAGTGGCTTGTCTTTTTAAAAAGTACGTTTCTAAGTTTTACTGTGCTGTAGGAAGGTGGCATACGCGGGCTGTGCTATTGTGAATAACGTCAAGGGAAAGGCATCGAATGATGCATATATATATATAAATATATATATATATATATATATATATACAAATATCTGACACTTGATATACAATATCTGATCGAATGATGCATATATATATATATATATATATATATATATATATATACACAAGCCTCGGGTGATGACGCCTCCTTTGCTACAAGGCAAGCAATGCGGGCGTCATTTGACACGCAATGCAGTTTGGATGAGTTTCGACGTCGGCGTTGGCGTTGGTTTATGTAAGTTGCGCTGCCACGTAAGCAAGAAACGAACACAGATATTGTGCACTAGCAACTGTTTATTCCTTCCTTTGACTCTGGTGATACATGTATACACTTGACCGATTGACTTATGACGGCTGCGTCAAACTCCTACATGAAATGTTTTGCGCAGAATCATAACTTGCGCTTTGTCTTTGATGCACGTGTTCCGTGTGCCTTGTATAGTTTAGTTGGTGGTTTCGCATCAAAACTACATAGACAGAAAAATAAGGTGAGAAACACAGGGAGGATAACCGGCTGGGAAGTTGGTTTGCTAACCCACATTAGGGGTAACAGTAAGGGGAGGAAAGAAAGACGGAAAGAATAGCGAAAAAAATTGTCGCAGTTTCACCCGAAAGGCGAAGCATCAATTGCGATAGCAAATTAGTAGAGAGCTATACGGAGTAAGGATAGTGGTTTTATCAGTTGTATAAACTTGGACATGCAGCAGCACCAGCAACGCGCAGAAAGGTTGTCGACGCCGTCGGTGTTTTGCCCGCGTTCGCACCGAACGCGCGCGGCGTTGGTGACTGTTGCCTCTGCTCTGGGGGCGGCTCGGAGGTTTGCGACGAGATGAGAACGGGACACTCGTCGCGCAGCGTCGGAAATCTTACCCACCCTCTCGCCTCACAACGTTTTTATATAAATACGCATTTGGTGCCGCAGCTAAACGTCAGAATGCTACAAACAGACACATACCCCACGCAAAACAAACTACACCACTACATGCCTGAGCTCTACGACAAGTCTTATTGCACCAATTGTAATACATCCCTTAACGTCTATCATTTACTCTGGCCGTGCTCGCAAGCTCACATAAACTCCAAACCGGACAAGCGCAAGTTTGAAGAAGCAATCCGGAGCGAAGAACTCGCTCCCCAACTCTGGGCCGTCCAGCAGGTCCACGACGCCGCCAGGAAGCTCAACCTCCCGGTTCCGTCGTGGGAGACGCCCGCTCCATGAGAGCCCCAAAGCTCTCGTGGCCTGCAGGACCTTTAATAAAGTTGATTTACTTCCTTCCTAAACGTCGGCTCCCCTCCCTCCCTCCCTCCCTCCCTCCCTCCCTCCTGTCCCCCCACGGCCTCTCGCGCGATAGAAGAAGTCGCGTTTGCTCTTTATATATGGAAAGGATGGATGGATGGATGGAGAACTTTATTTGGTCCTGCAAGGCTATGGGGTGACCCATAGAAGGGCTAATCCCACGTCGGGACCGGAAGACTGAGCTTCAAGGCCGCGTCGTGGGCTTGCTGGACTGCCCAAGTTGTTCAACCAGATCCGGACTGCGAATGGCAGCCTCGAACCTGGCCAGGTCCTGAGTGTAATCGGCATTGGTAGTTCGGTCGCATGGCCAGAGCATATGTTTGAGGTCAAGTGTTTCATTACAGTTCGCGCACTGTGTACAGGGGAATGGTTCCGCCATGTAGTAGTGTAGGCGTTTGGGTGTGGGGTATGTATTGGTTTGAAGTAGTCTCAAAGTGAGTGCTTGTGGTCTCTTGAGTGTGGGATGTGGTGTAGCAAATTCCCTTCGGCTGAGGTAGAAGTGTTTAGTGATCTCGTTATATGTCAGTGGGGCGTCCCTGTTCTCTTGGAAATGGTCCGGACCCGTGAGGGCGGCGCTGCGGAGGGTTAGTTCTCGCGCGCTCTTATGGGCCATCTCGTTGAGATTCAGGGGGGGGGGGGGGGGCTGCTCTATGTTTCCCAGGTGTGCAGGGAACCAGCAGATTGAATGGAAGTGGATTTTGCTCTTTTGTATGATATGTAAGGCTTGCTGCGAGATTACACCTTTCTGAAAGGCTCTGACTGCACTACGAGAATCACGGTATATGTATGGCCTCCGGGTATCCGTTAACGCCAAGGCGATTGCTGTCTGCTCGGCAATCTATGGGTTGTTTGTGATAACCGTGGCTGAGTTGACGGTCTTGCCCGTGTTGTCCACGAGAGCTACCGTGAAAGCTTATCTGTCTGTATGTCTTGCTGCATAGACAAAACAAGCGCTGTGCTTTTCTTTATGAATTTTGCGGAGAAGACTAGCGCCCCGGTATAGTCGCCTTTCTGTGTTGTCTTCCGGATTCATATTGCGAGGTAGCGGTTTGACTTCGAAGCGTTTACGCGTGTCCAACGGGATGTCTGTGTTCAGTGAATTGATTTTAGGTTCGTCGAAGCCTAACTCCTGGAGCAGGGCACGACCAGACCTGGTACCCGCCAGTCTAGCCAACTGAGCTCTTTCCTGTGCCTCTGCGATCTCCTCAAGTGTGTTATGTGTGCCAAGCTGCATTAGGCGTTCCGTGCTCGTGCAACTCGGGACACCCAGTGCCTGCTTGGTGATCTTTCTAAGTTGGATATTTAGCTTTTCTTTTTTACAGGATTTCCATTTGTGCATCGCCGCCACATATGTGAAGTGGCATAAGGCGAATGCATGTACGAGCCTGAGTAAATTGTCCTCTTTGAGACCTTGTTGTCTATTGGCGACTCTTTTGATTAGCCTCATGGCGTTGTCTGTCTTAGTGATAAGCTTCTTCATAGCCTTGGTATTAGCGCCATTGGCCTCAATTGTCATACCTAGAATTTTGATTGACTCTACTATGGGAATCACTCCTCCGCTTTTAGTGTGAAGTTTGATGTCCCAGTCTTTGGCGTAGACCCAGCCCTTTGGTTTGGGTCCAGGTATAATTGGTGTATAAAGGAGAAGCTCTGACTTCGTTGGGGAGCATTTAAGTCCCGTGGGCTCTAGGTAATCCTCGATCGTATTAAGAGTACTTTGTAATGTCGATTCGATGTGGCAATCGCTGCCACCGTTACACCATATAGTGACATCGTCAGCATATATTGTGTACTTGATGCCTTCGATGGCGCTGAGCTTCCTGCCTAAGCATATTAGGGCTAGGTTGAAGAGGGTAGGAGAGATAACGGACCCTTGTGGTGTCCCCTTGTTGGCTAGCGTTAGAAGCTGCGACGTTAGTCCGCTAACCTTAAGCGTTGCTGTCCTGTCGGCTAGAAATGAG
Source organism: Dermacentor silvarum (assembly GCF_013339745.2). Taxonomy (NCBI): domain Eukaryota; kingdom Metazoa; phylum Arthropoda; class Arachnida; order Ixodida; family Ixodidae; genus Dermacentor; species Dermacentor silvarum. Next base: position 104,850,757 of record NC_051160.1, on the reverse strand, counting down.
CTGACATATGCGTGTAATTTGGGGCCCAGGTTGAGGGTGGAGATGGTATTGAGAATGTATTCGTGTGACAGGTTGTCGAATGCCCGCTCGAGGTCGAGTCCTAGGATAGCTTTCAGGTCTCGGGAATTGCTGTCGATGATTTGATGCCTGATGAGCTTCATAGCATCCTGCGTGGATAGCCCTGCCCGAAAGCCAATCATAGCGTGTGGATAGATCCCACTGTTTTCTAGGTGTTTGGTAAGGCGGTTGAGAATGGCATGCTCCGCGACCTTACCAACGCACGATGTGAGTGATATCGGTCTTAGATTATCTATGCTGGGGGTTTTGCCGGGCTTGGGTATTAGGACGATAAGGGATGTTTTCCACTCGGGGGGATGTTGCCCTGCTTCCAAATTGAGTTGATTTCTTTGGTGAGATATTCGATTGATTCTGTGTCTAGATTCCTAAGTGTTTTATTGCTAATGTCATCGGGGCCAGGGGCTGATTTACTATTGAGGTTGTGAAGGGCAGTACGAATTTCCTCCACCTCAAACTCTCGATCCAGTTCCAGATTATCTGTGCCCATATAGGTTGGGTATGAGCCGTTGCTGTTAGCGCCAGCCAGCGATAGATATTTGTTGGTCAGCTTGTCAATGAGGTGTGTGCGAGTGGAGTTCTGCAGCGCCACATGGATTGCCTTATCTATGACGCGATGCTGGCTAGATTTGGTGCTAGTGCTGTCTAGAAGGTGTTTAAGCAGGTTCCAGGCGCCATTGTTTCGCATCTGACCATCGATAGAATTGCAGACATCGTCCCACTGCTGCCTGGAAAGCTTAGAGCAATATTCCTCTATTTGCTTGTTGAGCTCCGAAATCTTTTTTCTCAACCTGCGGTTAAGACGCTGTCCCTTCCACCAAGATGTGAGGGACTGTTTGGCCTCGAGCATGTGGGCTGGCTGGCTGTCTACGCTGTCTATTGGCAGGTCTGTCTCTATGTCCGAGGTGGCAGCTTTGATATCATCCTTGATCTGTTTCACCCATTGTTCTAGTGTGGGTGTTGGTTGGTCTTTGAGCCAATGTTCTCTGATTTCCCTGAATTTTGCCCAATCTACGAAAGTGTGAACTTTAGGGATTCGTGTGGCTATTGGGAACGTTAATTCGTTTATGCAGTGGTCACTGCCTAGATCTTCGAGGAGATTACGCCAGCGGAATTCAGTGGCGTTCCTGACAAAGAACAGGTCGGGTGTCGTATCTCTGCATGTAGAGGTACCTGTTCTGGTAGGGAATGCCGGGTCTGTGGCGACTGTGAGATCTAGTTCGGTTGCGTTTTGCCACAGATGCTTGCCCTTAGTTGTGTCATACTTGTAGCCCCAGATGCCGCAGGGAGCATTAAAGTCTCCGGCGACTACAAGCGGGTTATCACCTGCTTTGCTACACGCTTTTTTCACGATTAGTTTGAATCTCTGTGCGTGGTCTTTGGGGCTGCTGTAAATGTTAAGAACGAATAGGCTTTTAGCCTTGAATTTCCTAGGAATTATTTCGGTCATGATATGTTCCAGATTACTAGAGGTATACGTTGAGGTCGTGTTGAATGTGGGTTAGTTTGCTACTGATTAGCGTAGCTATCCCGTTACGACCACAGGTTTTTGAAATGGTGCTATATCCTGTAAGTGCAGAGTTAGCCCTATTGATTTCCTGTAGGAGAATTACATGTGGTGCATCAGCTGTGGCGCGAATATATTGCTGTAAGGATGCTTTTTTGCAAGCATATCCCCTACAGTTCCATTGCCAGATTCTAAAAGGTTCAGAGTGATTGGCCATGTTGTTGAATGTTTGTGTCGTCAGGTGCCAAAGGTTGAACCTGACGTAGAGGGGATGTGGGCGGTCTGTTTGGTACCACCGAGGTTTCTGTTGGTTGGGTGTTCGTTTCCATGGAGCGCACCCTTTGGTCTAGGTCAGCGACTGTGCCGAGGATGTGTTCCATTTGCTCTATTAATTTATTCTGCCCAGCCCAGAGTGCGGTGAAGCTTTGAACTAATTTGTCTAAGGTATCTGTATTATCTGCTCTCGCTTTGGCTGTCTTGGTGTGCTGTGTAGCCGAGCTCGCTTTCCTTTTAGCCGGGTTTGACGCTTGTTCGACTACCGGTATGTCCATTGTTTCAATTTTAGAGTAGTTTTCTTTGGCTAATGCGGCAAGGGAAGCGCGAAGTTGCTTAATTTCATCCATGAGGCTAACGACCAATTTCCCGAGTTCTAGGTTGTCGTGCTCTAGTCTTTTGATTGTGTCGGAATTGTTGTCACGCTCTGCGGTGCGACCGAACCTACCTCTGTCGCTCGTTGTGATTGAAGTCGCTGGGCCCAGGTGGCTCCGTCTTCCCCATCCTGGCTCGCCGCCACGTGGCCATGTGGTCCGTCGGTCCGCCCCCGGACGTCGAACCGGGTCTTGGTCTCCTGCTTGTCCTTGTTGGGTCCTGGGGAGCGGCTCCGGGGTCCCCTGGATTGGCTGCGTGATGATCCTCTAAGGTCCTTGGATTTGTGTCTTGATCCCGATCTTCTGCGGGCTACGCTGCCGCTGCTTGGTTGAGATTGGGTGAGCTCAGGGAAATGTTGCTCGTTTAGCCAGAATGTGCTCTCTTGGATCCCTTGATTCGAGGTCAGCGTTGCTCTCTTCTCGATTATACGTTTTCTAACGACGTAGGGAAGTTGTAATCGTTGCCTGCATTCCTTGCCAGCCGTGATATGTTCCTCTCCGCATAGGGAGCATTGTGGGGTGCAGTTATGTGCTTCCGTGGGATTTAGTGTTCCGCAGCCCCTGCAGATGGCTCATCTGGTGATGGACCGACATACGCTCG
>NC_051160.1:104627828-104847827 GCF_013339745.2 Dermacentor silvarum | reverse complement strand
ACACGCATGTTCCGGCACAACGCAGAATCGGCGACCCTGCCATTTGAGATAGGGTGAAATTTCCGCCGCATTTTTTTATATCTTTCTTTTTTTTTCGGTCGCTCGCAACAGTGAGGGGTCTCTCCTAAGCTTTTACTCTATGGCGGTGCCGGAGCAATGCCGGTCGGAGGCGCCGCCACATGATTTGGTCGAATTAACAGGATTCGACTGTAAATTGAATGCAAATGTTCTAGCCTCATTCCTCGACTGTCGCATACGCGTGGCAGCTCGGTGCACGTTTAGCATAGGTGCGGGCCTTGAAAATTGTTGCTTTGGTGATAGTACGGTACTGGTTATAGTGCGAATATTCGCAACTTCGGGGTCTTACGTTATAAGCGGTCTACACTGTATTATTAAAGATGCAAGATGGGCGGATACTTCTTCCCTGAATGACAATGAATGGGATATAGCAGCAGTGTGGTAGGGAAAGCCATTCTAGTCTACAGCTACGCGAGGGAAAAAAAGACGAAAATGAAACAGTACATGCTGTAACACAAGCGATGAATAACGAGCATCCTGTGCAAAGTGATATTCTTGCCGGTGGTGAATTGGACGATGTGTGATTAAGAGCATTGTAAAGGAATTTGTGAAATAAAGATAGTTTGGCAATGCTACAGCTTGCCACATGTCTCTGGCAAACATGTGCTCTCAAGAAAAGCAGAGATGAGTTAACTACATTGTGCGACACATGGCTGTTGCAGGCTGCATGCAAATTACAGTATGGTCCATTCTTAAAAGGAATGCCCAGCCTTCACTTAAGGATTGTGGCTTAGCTATGACGTGTAGGCTTGCAGGCCTTACTTGCATGCACAGATGTCAATCGGACATCTTATACAAGAGCTTCTTTACTGATAAAGTTGAAGAAGTGTTGCTGTAAACTTCGCTTCATTACTGTTTAGGTGTTCCTTTCATTGCACTGTACGTTAACCTATAGCAGTATGTGTTCTGCAGGGCTTTTGTAAGGGTCTGCGACCATTACAGATAGGTCAGTAACCTATACATTAAGGTCAGTGACCTGTTGGTGTACATTGCAAAATTTATATTTCAAAAAAGGGGGGGGGAGGTGAGTTGAGCAATGGCTCTTAAATTATATATGTCTATAACAGAGCCTGTGCAACGATGCTGAGCTCTCATCCTTGGGACGGACACACTCGGTAGAAGACAGCCTGCAGTGTCTGGACCGTGCCATGCACCTATTTCCTGGCCAAGTGTCAGTGGACGTTCTTTACGGACGGCCAGGACAGACGCTTGATGGCTGGATGCAAGAAGTGCAACAGGTACGGTTGCATTGTCATTGATTTCAGGCCACACCACCCTTTGAATGCCAGGTGTCCTTAAAGTGCAGCAAACTTGATTTCTGTCTAAGTGACACATTACCGAGTTTTAAAATTCGAATGTTATTTATTGACGATATATTGCTGAACATTTTACAATTTTTTTTATTTTAAAGTTCAAATAAGCATCCCTGCGACTTTCACATCTACAGTGTAGACCGCTTCTAACGTAAGTCGCCGGAGTCGCGAATATCCGCACTATAAGCGGTACCGCACTATAACCAAAACAACAATATTCAAGGCCTGCACATATGCAAAACATGCGCACCGAGCCGCCACGCGTATGTGACAGTCGAGGAATACGGCTAGAACGTTTGCATTCAATTTACTGTCGAATCTCATTAATTCAAACAAAATCACGCGACGGCGCCTCCGACCTGCATTGCTCGGGCACCGCCATAGAATAAAAGCGTAGGAGAGACCACTCAAGGCTCAATATCATGCGCAAAAAATAAAATAGAAATTCTGCGTTGTGCCGGAACATGCGCGTACGTGCCGACGTCTCAGCCACGCTACCGTAGCCATGCGTAGAAAATGGCAGTGAACCCTTCTTTCTCCTTTATGCTTCCTCTACTTTCTAGTCACCTGTTGACCTTGCACGCTGCGGCTACAGCACAGAGGGAAGCAGCGGCACTGTCCCAACTGCCCACGCCGGCAAACGCCCGCTTCCCGATAACGGCAGAAAACGAAACTTCGGGGAGCTGGCTGCGGGGCGCACACGGTGACAGTCGAAAGTGAGGGAGCTACGAGGGAGGGCGAGGGGAGCCACCGAAGCGGCGAAGTTGCCGAGGCGAAATCCGCTTCTCTGCAGCCCTCCTCCCTCACATTCCACGGTCTCCGCGTGTGCCCTTCGCCGTGCTGTGCCGGCGCCGCCAGCTCCCTGAAGTTTGTTTACTGCCGTTATCGTGAAGTGAGCGTTGGATGGCCTTGGCAGTTCGCGGCCCTCGCTCGCTATGCGCTCCGTGATATTTCACGACTCTCACTCAAGATTCTGGTTTCAGCCTCACTGGCTGTTCGTTCGCACCACGTGCCCATCTCCTCCACTTCGTCTCTCTTCCTCGAGCACTCCTTGGGGCGCCCGTTTAAGGGGACCGTTCGCCGTCTCCGCTGACTTCCGTACTCCCAGGCAGCCGCACTATAACCGTTATTTCGTTTCCCGCAACTGCACTATAAGCGATACGTGTATACATGAAGTGCTATGGGAAAATTAACGGGAGTCTGAAAAGACCACACTATATCCGGTCCTGCACTATAAGCGGTTACGTTATAAGTGGTCTATACTGTATTTCACATGTACAGTCTCCGACCGATTTTTCGGACTCTGAAAATTCGGACTTTTTAGATATTCCGGACTTCATAAATTCACTGTCAGGGTTCCTATAGAGCTAATGCATTCTTGCGACTGATTTTTCGTACAAATTTAGGCTCCTAAGTTCGATTTTCCTAAGTTCGAATCCACTTTTCGATGGTTGATCCACTTTGCGATGGCGTATTCCTTCCGGTCAGGGTTCCACACCCACTCTTCGTGTACTCCTGTCGGACATTGGCTTTGAAGGGCTTGTTGACTGAAACGTTGAGGGATTGCAGCACTGGCGTCATGCCACCCGGAATCACAACCAAGTCGCTATTGATGTTCTGAAGCTTGGTCTTTACCTCCGGGGTCAGATGGCCGCGAAACGCGTCCGACAGAAGCATCGACCACGTGCATGTCGGTCCGCCGAGCAATGCTCAAGGGCGCTGCTGCCACACGACCCAAATCCAGTCTGTCATCAGATCGGCTGTCATCCACCCTTTTTCCTGCACTCTTACGATCACATCTTTAGGAAGACATAAATTTTTTGGCATGTTTTTTCTTTTTAGAATGATAAATGGCGGAAGCTTTTTTGGCCGTCAGCTGGTATGCACAGCATCACTGTGACACGGCGCTTCTCGCACCTTGTCGTCCTCACCTTCACTTCTCGGGCTCCTACTTCATTAACTGTGCACGCCCTCGGCATGTCAAAATAGACCGGCGTCTTATTGGCTTTGTCGATCTGGCCGAGCTCGTAGGAGTGTTCTCTGTGGAGCTTCATCACGTACCGCAGAAAAGCTATGTTTTTCTTCAAAATCCGCTGGCAGCTTCTGGCAAATTGTTGACCGGCGTCTAAAAAAAAATTTGTTTCGTCTCATCATACGCTCCACCCAGCCCCGGCTGGCACGAAACACCGTGCGGGGAATCTGCATCCTTGCTGCGATCTCCAACGCTTTCATTTGAATTGCATCAGCAGTGACAGCGAAGCCCCTGCATCGCTCGCTGCGAACGAACTCGCATACCTCTTCCATCTGCAGATGTCGGCCCTTGTGCGGTCCTGTGAATTTCTTATGCGTTGGGGCACCTTTCATAATCCGGTCCTGCTGCTTTCTCCACCTGATGATGCAGGCTCGGTCCACGCCGAATTCCGCAGCGGCAGTGTGGTTGCCATTGTCTTCGGCAAACACGATTGCAGTTCGCTTGAACTTCAAGCTGTAGGCAGCCCTCTTTGCATTCATCACTTCGTTAGGGCTGTCAAAAACAACCGACACCAAACAAAGCAACGCGCACCCACGATGTCCGCGAAACCTGCCGAGCGCTGCTGATACCAGGCCCACGTGACATGCTGATACAGTTATTGGGGTTGCTTTGGACCAGTTTTTGACGTCCTGTGCCGCCATCTGTCGTATAGCGTAGGAACGCAGCAACGGCAAGCATGGCCGGACTGGAGAGGTGCGCGCGCGGCTTGTGGGCCTCACAAGTCCTCGCGCCTCTGCAGTCCGGCTGTACGGTGCACTCGTGCCGCAGACGCTTTGCCACCTTGGTACTCCGACGGCCGCGGCTCACGGGCGTCACAAGTCCGCGCGCGTTGGCTGTGCGGCAAGATCGCGCCGCAGATGCCGTGCCACCTCGGGACTCCGACGGCTCCGGCTCAATGATAGAGTGAGCAAGCGCGCTTGGGGGCGGCCTTGGCTACGTGCTCTTCCTAACAAATAGGGCGTGCTTAAATTCGCATGCAAACTTTTTTTCCCAATTTTTTTGCGAAAATAGAAGGGGGGTGCTTAGAATCGCGAAAATACGGTAATATGGGTGAATGAAAGCCGTTTATGTAGATTTTTTTTAAGAGCGCGTTATTTGTGTAGCAATATCCACGTTTTAGACGAAGCCTCGTTCAACACCAGCCAACACAAGCCTCTCAGACACATATCCCGTCATTCCTATGATGGCACAGCACCCTTTAAGAAACTCGCATAGATGGTGGCGCCAGATTACCCTCTAGGTGTAATAGTCAGAAACTCTATGCACGAGAGCGCGCCCCATCTTCCAGTCTCGGAGGCCATACCCGCTCTTCCTTAGCTGACAAAACTCTTTAGGGGACGGCACTTTTTTCTTTTATTCAGTCAGCACTATCGTCTTATCACTTTTTGTGAAATCCTTTTTATTATTTTATTAAGTTCGGTTGCTATGTTGCACGTAATGTGCGCACCTCGGAGACGTGCGGCTACGCATTTGTGCGATCGGCGCCACCTCCTGTGCCTTGACGAGAGCCAAGTGGTGTGAAGCGTAGCCTCTGCAATCAGCTCCGGCAGCGCGCCGGAGCTGATCCACACTTCTCCGCTGGGCTACGGGCGGAATGGGAAGGCCGGAGCAAATGACGCGCTGCCGCAGCTGATCGCAGAGGTCACGTGCGAAGTAACGGCGCTCATTTCTTCGATCTCAGTAGCGATCTCCGCTAGCAGAGATCGCCAACGCGGGGACGCTCTTGTCGACTGTATGCGGAGACGACGTCAGTCTTGCGCAAATCCGAGCAAATCTGATCACCTCCAAGCATAGTATGAGGCAGGGCATTATTAAATATTTTTTTATGCCACTCTACGCCTAATAAATTTTCTTTTTTCGGGTGAACGAGTTTTTTGGACTGTTCAATTTTTCGGACTATTTTTCGGTCCCCGCAAAGTTCGAAATATCGGTCGGCGACTGTACGTGAATGGGTAAAACGGAGTCTTTTGTGTGCCTTGTTTCATCCTCATCTGTATTCGCTACAGTAGTTTTCCAGCATGTGTTACCAACAAGCCCGCATTGCAACCCAAGCTAAAGCTTAGAGGAAGCTTTAGCCCGGGGCCAACTCCAATGCCACCTATTCAAATTCGTGTAAAATGCATAAATGCTTTTATAAGGCAACCACTGGATCGTTTGGAATTAAATTTGCTGCACTCAATAGAGAAAGTTAAATGCTAGTGACTGTAAGAAGCGGAATTAAAATTTTGTTCTTGTATCTTTTCACAAAAATAGGCAAATAAAAAGAAGAAAATAGAAGCACGAAGTTCAGAAATTCATTACTCTGTACCGAAAACACACATCACAGTTTTGTAAGCTGCATTCATTAGAGCATGGGTTCTCAAAGTGGGTTCCGCGGAACCTGGGGGTTCCGCAGGCCCCTGCTCGGGGTTCCGCGAGCCACTGATAAATTTTCAGTGGTCCCGTGCTCACCAAGTGGCGAAAACGGCGAACACGAGGTGCGCTTGATCCACAGAACCTCAATTACCTATGCCCGAGTGTCAAAAAGCACATCACAGTGCGTAACGGCACTGTGATGTGCTAACGCGCGAACTGCGCAATAAATCCGCAAGCAGCTTGTAGCCACCCAATCTCCGAAAACGGGCAGCCATGGGCAGCGCGCCTAAGCTTTTGCACTTGAATCTCGGAGGCTCTAACTTACCACCGTGCGCATTTCTCCCATTTGTAGATAGGGTAGGTGCCGATAGCGTACGTGCGCACTGATGTTATACTGATGTTATTCGGAGGAATAAAAAAAACTGATGCGCGGAGCACCACAAGTGCGCGCCGCAAAAGAGCTAAAACGGCGCTAGCGTCCAAAAACGAAGCGATGCAGTCCTCATTGGTATGGTCCTCAGCGGCAATCGTACGCTATACGTGACTGACAGCAACGCCGGAACTCTTCGTGCCTAATTGTGTCCTCAAAGCCTTTATTCTTGCGTTAATCGCCGCGCGTAACACCGCGTTGGCGGCTAGCCGCGTGCCTTCATAAGTGCGTAATCGCGATCTATGATCGAGTCGATAACCAGCACAGTTTCGTCCGCAGCAGCAGTTGCGGTAAATAGTAGTTTCGTTTTGACGGTGCGCGCGTCGGCTGCGTGCCTTTCGCAGCTGCGTAGTCGCCATCCATGATCGCGTCGATAGCGACCGCGGTTTCGTGCGCACTTGTTGCAGCAAACGGTAGTTTCGTTTAAACTTGGTGAGTGCGTCGGCTATGGCGTCGGCCGCCTGCCTTCTGAACCGCAAGGTCGCCGACCATGATCTCGTCGATAACGGCCGCGGTTTTCTCCGCAGCGGTTGCGGTAAGCAGTAGTTTCGCTTTGACTCAGTGCAAAGCTGTCGAAGATGAAGAGCACCGGGTATACATCGCGATGGGCGGGCAATTTGTTGGCGACCAGCTCACTAGCGAAAAAATAATCGGAATGTGCGCGCGGTAGTGAAAAGCGTGTCTCAAATGAAGACGCGCGCCGCAGCCGCGCTGCGAAGGATGTCGCGAGGCCTTCGCCGCTGCTAGCTCAAATAAGTCATGAGATGACGAGAACTTCAGCTTCCGCACTGCTCTTCTTCTTTCTAGGGTTTTACGTGCCAAAACCAGTTCTGACTGTGAGGTACGCCGTAGTGGAGGGCTCCGGATTAATTTTGACCACCTGCGGTTCTTTAACATGCACTACAACGCAAGCACGTACACGGCCAAAAGTTTTTGCATTTCGCTTCCATCGAAATGAGGCCGCCGCGGCCGGGATTCGATCCCGTGACCTCGTGCCCAGCCACGAAACGCCTTTGCTAACTGAGCCACCGCAGCGGGTGCCGCACTGCTCTTGTGCAAAATAGAAAGAAGATTTGCTAATTCATTCAGTAAATAAAAGCCTGTTGACGTAGTAAGCATTCATTTATTGTTTTCTTGATACCTTGGGGAATTCGACATTCGTTTAATCTTTTTAATTTTAATTCGGTTGAATGGGGGCGGGGGTTCCTTGGCGCTTCATTGAGCTTAGCAGGGCTCCCTGAAACGAACATGCTTGAGAACCCCTGCATTAGAGCATCTAAACTGTAAGAATTTGATGTATTAGTTGTTTATATCTAAGGTGAATTCGTTACAATGCTTACGAGGGGATAGTAAAAGTCCCATTCATATATTAGTACTGTATTTGTGAGAGCCATGTATAATACATCAATTTCGTCTGTGTCAGATTTACTATTAGATTCAGTTTACGTAATTGTGATATCGTTTTTCATTGCTGAGTTAGCGTTGGAAACTTCAGTTTTGTTTTATGAAAATTTGCAATTTTCAACAATTTGTGTAAAAATACTTCTGCCCTAAATCTATATTTCCCTTCCAACAATCACTATAATTTAATAATTTTTCTTTTAAATGCAACAAACCGCATGCAGCTTCGTGCAGTGGTTGCTGAGAAAAACAATTTTTTGCCCATGTATTTGTATAGGTGCCCCCAAGGTAAAGCTTCCTCTTAAGCCTGAACCCTGTACTACTACATCTGTTAAAGCCCCTGTATCACTTTGGCGTGTGAAGCCCGATCACTCTATCAATCAGGGGCGGGGGGCACATAAAACAGCCTGTTGTGCTAAGCATTCCTTGTTCGAGCATGTATCACGATAGAATATTTCGGTTTCTTGTGAATTATCAGGGTCACAAGGAACACAGGGCTTGTGTTCACGAGTGTGGACTAGGCTATCCACTGAGCGAGGTCACTAATATCGCACTTCCACGATGCAGGTGGTGCAGCTTGGCACAGCGCATGTTTCTCTGTACGAGCTCACCCTGGAGAGGGGCACCCAACTCTTCAAGGAGGTACAGGCAGGCTTACAAGTGCGTGCACTTCTGTGTACTTCCTCTTTATGCAAAGATATTGCCATGTTGTAGTGATGGTGGAGAACCAAACACCACATAAGTGTGACTTAAAGGGACACTAACGGGAAAAATGATTTGTTCTGTATCAGTAGATTACCCTTCCACAATTCCAAAAACACCACTCTTACCGCGAGAAGCCGCTTGGTGAGCCAGAAAGGAACGAAAAGAACAGAAGGCAAGTGGCGACGTCACCTTGAAGTTCCCGCACAAGCTCACCGTGACATCATGGATTTCGACAGTGTCTCCAAGGTCTCAGTTAATTATTTAGCGGTAAAGATTGACTGCATTGTGTTCTAAAGGATCCCAAGACTGCGTATGGCAAGTTTCGCGAACTTTTACTAAGCCAACTCTGCCCAAATACGAAAAATAACTTTAGAAGTCGTGACGTCACACTGAAGTGCTGACGTTGGGGTTTCCCCGCGAAATTCAAAAAAGTTAACTTTGAGCTTCATTTTCTCTTCTAATAATTGACCTATTGCAGTGTAATTAACGATCACAGCGTTTTCGAAGAATACTTTATCAGTCCAAGTTGATTTAATGTTTTGCTTTAGTGTCTCTTTAAGAATCTTAATTCTTTATTGGTCGAACTTGTGCTGAGAAAGACGAGCAACGCTTGAATCCCAACCATAGTGGTCGTCGGTTGTCAAATCTAATCCCATGGGTTGTGTTCTTCTGCTATTGATGCATGTCTCGCTACATTCCAGTTTAATTACTGGTGCTCATGTGAACAGTCAATCCTGGGTATATCAAACTCGGATATATAGAATTATTGTCTATATCGAACAGTGTAAGATCCCCTTGAGAATGCCATGCAAAAATATAGCGATGGAGCGAGCTTTATGCAAGCTTACCATGACCCTGCAGATTTAAGAACAGGTGGCAAATCACGCCAAACTTCAGAATAAAATGGCGCGGACTGCACCTGCTCTTTACTGTCGGCACCAGCTACACACGGAGCGGTGATCGAGTCATGGGATGTGCAGTCCTTTCATTTGTCCCGCAGATTGGCTCTTACGATGACCCATCTGCCTTAAAGTTGGGATAGCCCTTCTGTATTTTAGAGAAAAACTAGAAAGCCAAACTTCTATTCTATAAATAAAAGATTGCTGCAAAGCCCAGGTCCACTATTGAACTGACACTCATTGGTGTTCAGTACAGCAGAACATCATCATTGATTCGTTAGTTTCAGAGGAAACACGGTCTTGATTCTATTGAACAGAAATTCTATTGATAAAAAATATTTTCCAGACCTCCAGGCCTTCATCACTGGAACGGAGCTGTAATCAGTGCTGGCATACTAATTTGGTGTTCGCTTTAGTATTAGTGACCGTACTATATATCTTGATTTCTATGTACCTAAGTTACTGATAGCTTGCTACATTCTTGTTCTGCAATGCTCGGAGACTCCTGAGCATGTGCAGCACCATTATTTTCTTGCCTAAAGCTTGTAAGCATTAAATTTTGTGAAAATTTTATTGATATTCGATGATATTCAGCTTTTCTTTCTTAGTTCGATTCAATATTCAGTTCAAAATCTACTGTTCGGTATTTGCACACCCCTAAATAAAAAACAAACATTGACAAAAGTAGAGATTGACGTTGAAGACAAGGACTTCCTTCAGGCCAGTGTTTTGTATGAATGGGTTAACCCTGAACCTAGACCTACTCATTAACAGCACATGCTCATTCTACAGTCGAACCTCGATATATCGAACACGGATATATCGAATTATTGCCTATATCGAACGGTTCCTATATCACGCGGGAAATCGCATTCATTTTAAATTTTTTATTTCGAACGATGTTTGACGCATAATGGATATATCGAACTCGGCCACCCCAGACCGCCCGCGCTCCGTTGACAGGCGGCGAGCTTTCCCGCAACACTTTCGAAACTAGCGGCAGCGCGGTGGGCGTTTACGACCACTGCACACATCGATGGCGCCGAGAGCGCCACTTGAACGTAGCGGCGTGCGCACGCCGCATCCTTGCAGCGTCGACGGGTCGACGCACTGCACTTGTTGGACTAGCTCCTCCCCGTCGTCGCATCCCTGGTCGCATCGATCGTTGCGCTCGTAGCCTCGTTGTGTTCGTGTGTGTGGAGTTAGGCCTGTCGCACGTCGTGGTGTGTGTAACGATGGCTGCAAACGCTAAGAAACGGACGACTCTGACTTTTGCTGCTAAACTAGAAGCAATCCAGCGCGTCGAGAATGGCGAGAAGAAGTCGAGCGTCGCAGAAGCGTTTGGCATACCAAGGAGCACATTGAGTACGACAGCACTGGTACAACAGCAGAGCGGACAGATGTGGAGATCGTCGCCAAAGTTACTGCTGAGCAGCCAAATAAAAACGCTGCCGAGATGGATCCCGCAAGCGCTGATGATGCCCCGCTCCCTACATCAGCTGAGGTCATAGCTGCTCTGGCCCTTGTGGCGGTGGCGGCGCGATTGAAGGCACCGGCCTATCACTTGTGGATCGCCTGGATTACAGGTCCGTTCGATTCGCCTGCACCACTGTGAACCAGTTCACGGTGGTTCACGAGAAGTTCAGAAATTGTGCAGCTCGATTTCTGTGGTGCAGGCACAGCGCGACACTCGAAACGAATGCCAAGGTGCAGACGCGGTGCAGGCGTTATGTTATGTCCGACTAATGTGCACGGAGTGCGTAAGTTTAGAGGTCCTGAACTGCAGATATGATCGAATTCTGGGGCGTAAATACACACCACACTTGCGTAGACACATCAGACGTGCATAAGCGGGGTTTTAACGGCGCTCGCGCCCATGTGCTGTGTCGTCTGCTGCGCTGCTGCCGCGCACCTGTACGCCTGCACCAAGGCGGCACCGACAGTGGAGTGGGTGCAGCAAAATCATGAACCAGCCCTGCACCTTTCATGCACCTTTTGAAACGAACGGCGTGGTTCAGCGGGCGCCATTGCTGCACCGCTGAAACGAATGGCAAGGTGCAGCACCTCGTGAACTGGTTCAGGCGGTGCAGGCGAATCGAACGTACCTGTAAGGTACGTTCGCAGTCGTCAAACACGCCATCACGCAGTCGTCAAACACGCCATTGCAAACAAAAAGCAGGCTACCCTTTTTCAGTATTTTAAGCGGACGCAATAAATGCTTTGTTTGAATCCTCAAGTGAGTACTTACTGCACCATGATTGGTTCATTGGTTGTGTTCCACAAGTTTTTGACGCATTTTTTACTTGATTTTTTTATATCGAATTCTGGATATATCGAACTATTTCGCGATTGCCGCGCCGTTCGATATATCGAGGTTCGACTGTATATCACAGTGATTCCACGCCTGCGCCAACTGCGCCAAAGTGCGCCAATTGGGATTTACTGCGCCATCCTGATACAATCGACGAAAACTGCGCCTAACTGCGCCAAACAGTCTCGGATTTGACGGCGTCTATCGCCAATTGCACCACCGGGGAATTACAATGTTCAACGTGACGATAGGGCGAGCCTTAGTTGCAACCTTAGCTGCAAACAGGAGACGAGAAAGCTCTAGCGCGTACGTCCCAATTAAGGTCATTGGAACCTGGAAAGTACCGCAGCCTTTTTCTCTTAGCCGCCGCGCCGCCGATTGGTAAGTTGCCGTCAGGTGATCACTTTCCACTATAGATGGCGGATCTAAGCCGCGCCGGAGGAGATAAGCAGACAGACATCGCTCGCACACGCCGCCCATACGAGTCATCAACGAGGTCAGTTTTGCATTTTGTATAATTCAGTGTATATTTAACTTTCGTAGACTTAAAACGAAAGGAAATGCCCGGGTGCTACACGTTCGGGTGCAGCAACCGCCGGGAGTCCGGGAAAGCGCTTTTCGCGATACCAGTTAAGCGGAAAGAGCGACAGCAAGCGCCGTGCTATCTCTGGCTGCACCGGATAAAGAGCGACAAGTTCACTCCCACCTGGTGAACTTGTCGATATCGCAAAGCTGAGAAGCTCCTTGCGGTATTTCATCGAACTCCCTTAATGCCATAATGTGATGGAAAAGCTTCTTCGCGCATTTGCTTTGAAGACTGCGGTTTGCCTTGAGTAAACAAAGCGAGGAGATGCTCAGAAATATGCAGAACCGAGCAAAATGTGGCTCGAAGAGCGACGGAATACTGTGTCAAAAATAACAAAGTGTAGTGACGATCGACCTGTCAATGTTGAAAATTCAAATATAGATTTTATCGTGTGTTGTTTAAAACAACACGAACATGACCTGGTTAATTTTGTTTTAGCATCCCTTTTCTTATAGTGCAGTCAGGGACCATTTATTTTCGTAGAAGTCGATCTGTATGAAACATTTCGTGCGCGGCTAAATCAGTAGCCACGTTAGAAAGCGATAATATCCGCGCGTATAAAAGATTTTGTGGCAGCGCTTGATACCTAGTCATCCGAAAAAAATATTGTGTGACACACGAGCATGGAGATCGCTTTGCATTTAGAACGGGTGGGCGCACAGTTGAATGCTTCACTTTCCGAGTGCAGTAGCCGATCGATTTTCCGGACTTCGCGGGGACTAAAAAATCGAGCAATCCGAAAAACCGAACAGTCCGAAAAACTCGCCCCCCCCCCCCCCCCCCAAGAGAAAAAAATTATGAGGCTTAGAGCGGCTTAAGAAAAATGTCGCACTTTCGCCCAAAAGGCGGAGCATCGATTACGATAGCCAATTTATAGACAGCGATACGAAGTATAGATGTTAGTTTTATCGGCTGTATAAAATTGTAAATATGCGCTTACTAACTAAATAAGCACGGTGTCACGCGCGCACAGGTTACATGAACACATCTCGCTCGATGACCGCGGGCATATTGACCTTCGCGCTGTCTATTCTCTCGCTTCAACGCGAACGTCGAAATAAAAAAAAACGGGGCATACGAAGCTAGTGGCACTCGGCGCACGCCCTTTGTACCCATCGCTGATCGCGGGCGCACACTTCATAGCAGATCGCTTTCAAGATACGGCGCCTGCGCGGCAGCTCCGTCGGCAGCCGCAAGAGCAGAATGCAACTCCCCACCGTCTCCGCCGCCTTCTCCCCGTGCCCCGCGAGCGCCCCCGGCCGCCTTCCTCTCTCGCTTGCGTGAGAATAAATTGCGGTTGCTGGCTGACCCTCGCAAGCTTTCACCCGCACACAGCGTACGGACCGAACAAAAGAAGAAAAAAAAAAGCAAGTGCAGCTTTTTAAAACGTTTTGTCGGCCAAGGAAGAGCGCGCATGGCCTCGGAGACGAGGGGATAGCGTGCGTTTACTGATCTTGAAGGCTATACAGGGGGGCAGTGGAAGCCAAGCCAGCGGAAAATCCAACATGGCGGCCTCCTAGATCGGGTAGCGTGGCTCGGAGCGAGCGATTTAGTCCGGCAAATCGAACATTGGCTCCTAGATTCGTCCGAAAAATCGCTCGCGAAAATGCATTAGCTCTATGGGAATCCTGCCGGTACATCTATGAAGTCCGGAATATCCAACAAGTCCGAATTTTTGGAGTCCGAAAAATCCGTCGGCTACTGTACTTGTAATTTACATCGTATCTAGCTAAACGAAATGCGGTTTTGTTTGTGGATTTCACAGGGCCCACTGCGACAGCCATCGTGCTGTTCTTCACTGTAGCAAGCCTAGAAAACCCGAGGAAGAGCTGCTCGTCTTTTCCGCGCAGTGTTGCCTGCGCAGTGTTGCCTGCGCTCGCTCCGGTGGTTGCGGTACTTTCAAAGTTCCAGGTTCCAGTGACTTTAGCAATGCCACGCACGGCGCCGACGCGGCGTCTGCCTTGCAAGGTGGCTCGACGGCAAAGTGCGGTTGCTGCCGAGGCTCGCGGCTTCAAGGTTAATTGGCGATTCATCGGCGTACGTCATCTACTCCGGAAACGCCGCTAGTAGCTTGTTTGAAGCGTAGCATGACGTGGTTATAATAACCGCGTGCCGCCAATGTGTCCATCATTTCTGTTTCTGGATATCACCGATGACATCTGGGAAAACTAGCAATATACTAAATGATATCAATTTGTGTCTGTGTGTGTCGCATGCACACAAGTGCATTTTTTTCTCCGCGAGATGTGCAATAGATGGAAATGCTTACGAAGCTTCTCGTGAGAACATAAGAATTATTCAGGTAATTGAATGTAAATTGCAACTCGCTTTTTCGAAATACTTCAGGATGTGAAAAATCAGCTGCTCCAAGATGCTCCGAAATGCCAAATTGCCTGCTCCAAAGTGCTCCAAAATGAAATTTTTGATGCTCCAAAAATTGCTCCAAATCATAAGTCCGCAGTAGCATCACTGATATCAGCCACTTCATATGTTGCGAATGTTCTTCCCTGCAGTCCCTGCCAGACAGTGAGACGTGCTCCCAGATGTACCTGGCTGCCGTTAAGGTGAGGACCCAGCTGTGCGAATAACTGATGTGCTCTGTGTGTTTGTTAGGGGCACACAAATATTTGAAGTTATAAATATATGAGTCCAGGGTTGTTTTTTTTAATTCCTTCTGATTCAGTGAGCCCTGGCGGATTAAGAGGTTTTCAAGGTCTGTTCACATTAATAGAGTTTATTGGTGGAGAAAACAAGGTCTGCGGCACATACCATGAGCTTCAACTGACAATTTATTCTTCTAGCTCTCTTTATTTATAGCTGATGCACTACTTAACAGACATGTCTGTCATCATACATGAAGAAGAAAAAAAAAATAGTGCAGTTGTCTTCCGTTATTTGAACCTGACCGGACCTACGAAATTGGTCGAATTAAACAAGCGGAAGGAAAAAGACCAAATACACGGCTGAATCATTTGGCAGTACAGTAAAACCTCGATAATTCGAAGGTCATCAGACCACGAAAATTCTTCGAATTAAGCGGATTTTCGAATTAACCGAAATGAATAAAAAAATAAAAGAAAACAAGCAAGAACTTGCCGTAAAAAGAAACCACCTTTATTTTCCATGTCCGAGAAAGATTACTCGAAGTAATCACTGATGCGGGATTACTTGACGCAGTAGTTCGCCGCCCCTAGTGCCATGCTCTCCAGCTGGCTCACAGCACATAGCATACAAATATCACCCACACTGCACTCAACAAAGTTGCGGACGATGTTCACGGAATCGATAACTGCCGTGAAAGCGGGCGTGGGGGTGTTTGACTACAACAATTTGGACTTGCTGGATATTCCGGACTTCAAAAATGCACCGTCAGATGAGTTCATGCAATTTCGCACCCA
This sequence comes from Dermacentor silvarum, assembly GCF_013339745.2. Classification (NCBI taxonomy): domain Eukaryota; kingdom Metazoa; phylum Arthropoda; class Arachnida; order Ixodida; family Ixodidae; genus Dermacentor; species Dermacentor silvarum. The sequence goes on along the minus strand of NC_051160.1, from coordinate 104,832,319 downwards.
ATTTTTCGGACGAATTGAGACCCCAAAGTTCGATTTTCCGGACTAAATCGCTCTTTCCGAGCCACACTACCCAATCTTGGAGGCCGCCATGTTGGCTTTTGCATTAGCTTGGATTCCAGTGGCTCGCTGTATAGCCTCCAAGATTGGAAGGCGCGTGCTCGCGCCATCCTCCCGTCTCGGAGGAAATGGCCGCTCTTCCTTGGCTGACAAAACGGTCCAGAGTACTGCACTTTTTCCCTTCTAGTATATGCGCTCAGCACTATCGTTGTAACCATTTATTGTGGGATGTATTTTTTTTTTTTATTGTCGCGCGCCCGCTGTATGTGCGAGTGACAGCGCGCTCCATGGAGAGCGAATGCATGGCGGAGCGTAAACACGACTTCCTTCCTCGCGCGAGAGGCCGTGGGGAGGGGAGGAGTGCGACTCGGGTTCTCGCGCGCACCGTATCTTGAAAGCGATCTCCAGACGGCCCTGACCTTCGCTGACGGCCCTGATTGCCCTGTTCTTTCGCTGCTCAGTTTCCGTTGAAGCGATAGACCGCATGAACCTTCGCTCGCTGCGGCGGCCGCGCACGTACGCGCTGACTCCACGCTTGTTAATTCAGCGAGTTTTTTTTTTCTCTAAAGTTTCGGTTACTATTTTGAACACGGCGTGTACATTGAGCAGGTGTCTCGGAGACCCATGTCTCGGTGATCGGCGCTACCTCCTGTGCCTTCGTGAGAGCTAAGCGGTGCGAAGCTCGTTTCTTGGATCTCCATGGCGAACTCCGCTGGCGGAGATTGACAACGCCGTGACGTTTGTGTCGACTGTACACAGAGACGATGTCACTGCTGCGAAAATCCAAGCAAGTCGATCCCCTCCAAGCGTAGTATGAGGCAGGGCACTATTAGCGTTTTTTTTTTTTTTCTTTAAGGGGGGACACGGCTCTTTGGGACGAAAAAATCGCAAAAAAATCGACTTTTGGAAAATGAAATTTTTGAAATCTGCAGGTATTTTCCCCCAACTACACTAAGTTTCTTCACCCTTGAATCAATATCTTAGCCACAACATCACTTTATTTTGTCGATACCTGCAGAATTACAACCGAAGTTATCTCAAAAACGGTACTTTTTTCGCCAAGCGCAGTTGCCGTTTCACGCATCGTAGCGCGGACATTTTGGTGTCATTTGAAAGGGTGATCTTTCGTCTTGAAATTCGCGCCAACTCCGGTACCATGCTGCCATTGGCTTTCTCAAAGTACCGCGCCGAAAAAAAGTCCCAGCGCGGCCCCTTATTGGCTGTTTAGCGCACGTGACCTGTGCTCGGCATACGATTGGCGGAATTCCTTTCTCGTCGTCTGCATGCGCTCATCCGCGCGGTCGGGTGTGCGCCATCTTGTCCGAGCGTCGAGTCATTGACAAGTGAATTGACACCGTGCTACGCGATGGCCCGTAAGAAATTCCATACGAAGAATACGTTCGGTGCAAAGAAGGTGCGATGTGCACTTATCAACAACTTCAAGAAGCGTAGCGCAACACATCCGGACGTCGAAGTCGTCGCGTCCCCCTCTGAACCCGCCTCTGCTGACACCGCCGATGTAGGCCTAGGCCTAACAAGCCCGTCGCCGTGCGAAGGTGTCGAAGGTCGCGTTCGTCATGATACGAAGTTTCTGAAGCCCGCAGAAGTGGAAGAGAGCAAAAAAAGAACCAAAGAAAAGCTTCAGCAGCTGTCGTCCACTCCCGCGACGGAAAGGAAGCGTTATCTCCTGACTGATAACACCGATGCCGCAGCTGAACCCGTTGATCCGCTTGATGGGACCGTGTTTACTATAGTAAGTTTAGATGCGGTGAACATTCTGCTTGCGCGAATGAATTGCAACGAATGCAGTGGCGGGGATATGAAAATCATCACAGGTGAGCACGAATACGGACTCTCTGTCAAGTTAATTCTTATGTGCGGGAACTGTGGTGATGTTACGTCGACGTGGAGCTCGCCGCGCATCCGCGGTGAACAGAAATCGAACCCGTTCGTTGTGAACGTTCTCGCTGCTCGAGCAATGCAAGCAACGGGAAACCGGCAAACAGCCCTCAATGATGTGTTTTCCACGATGAACATTAGCCGTCGCGGACTTCACACGAAGACGTGGCAACGCTACGTCAAGGAAAAGCTGACTCCCGCCGCCGATCGTGCTGCCCGAAACGTGACAAGCGAGTGCGCGCGCTCGGTTCGCAAACTTTACGGTGAATTGTGCCTCAACAACCCCGGGAACATCACGGTGTCGTACGATGGGTCGTGGATGACCCGCGGACACACCTCTCACATCGGCATCGGCGCCGTGATCGAACTGTTTACTGGTCTTTGTTTAGATTACGTTGTCTTGAGTAATTTTTGCGCGGGATGCGAGACGGGCCCAAATGAAAATGAGCCTTCTTTCGGAAACTGGAAGAAGAATCACCAGTGCCAGAAGAACACCGAGAAAAAATCGGGAGAAATGGAAGTGGAGGCCGCCCTCATTTTGTTCAAAAGGTCCCTCGAACGGCACAACCTCCGTTACACCACTATATTGAGTGATGGGGATAGCCGTACCTATCTTGCACTGCAAGAGGAAAAAGTTTACGGTTATTTGCAAATAGACAAGGAGGATTGCGTAAACCACGTCCAGAAACGGATGGGTACGGCGTTGCGCAATCTTGTTTCTAAAAACAAAGCTTCTGGCCTTCAGAGCCTCGGTGGAAAGGGTCGGCTCACAGCAGACCTAATTACGAGACTAAGCTCGTATTACGGATGGGCGCTAAAAACGCATAAAGGAGACGTAGATGCCATGCACAAGGCAGTGATGGCAACTTACTACCACATCACCTCCAATGACTTTGACTCAAACCACACATTTTGCCCAACAGGCCCCAATTCGTGGTGCCGTCAAAATGCCGCAGATGCTAGGGGCGAGCCGGCCCCAAAACATCCCCGAAACCTGCCTCCTCATGTTTGCCAGGCCTTGCTGCCTATTTACGAGCGTTTGAGTGAAAAGAAGTTGCTTGAGAGGTGCCAGAGGGGAAAGACCCAAAACAGCAACGAGAGCCTCCACTCTGTTATCTGGTCTCTTGCACCAAAGGATCGCCATGCCTCCCTGTTCACCGTACAGGCAGCTGTGGCAGAAGCAGTGCTGAAGTTTAACGCAGGGAACGTCAAAGCGTCTGCATCTATAATGCAAGAGCTAAGCCTCAACCCCAGCTCATTTTGCAGTGATCGCATGGCTGAAAAAGATCGGCGGCAATTGAAAGCTTCAGCTCAAAAGCGTGCATCAGCTGAAAACATGCATCAGGCCCTCAAAAAACGTCACACGGGCAACAATTCCCAAAATGACTATGTGCCATGGGGATACTAGCCAGTTACAGCTGGTAACTTGTAAACATTTTGCCATATTTCTGAATAAATCGAGCTGTTTTCGTTTTTCTTGATTTTCTCAGAACTAGCTTTTTACTCACCCTGCCCGTTCAGAGCAACGATATCTCAAGCTGTAGGACACCTGCAGCTGTATTTTTTTTTTGCTATACGCAGCTAAATGAATAAATCTTGAAATGCTGCAAGCACATTCTTATTTTTCTATCTCTGCAATTTTTTATTCGCTTTCTTTTTTTTTTAATTAGTAGCTGTGCTGTAAACACTGAACTTTCATAAGCTGTTAAATTGCTATTTGTTGTTGGATTGGAAAACTGCTTGCAGCAATGCAATCCTTATACATTCTGCTTTCCACACATGCAATAAATATAACTTTCTGGCCAGTATATTTTTATCTATTGTTTCACTAAATAATAATAATTAACATTTAATTATCTCATTAATTACTTGAGCCACAAAAAAAGTAATTGCATTTTTAAAATCAGCACAAGAAAATACATAGATCTGTGCATTTAGGTTGAATTTGCTCAATAAATAAATTAAGAAACCTTCAGATGCCATGTCCCCCCTTAAGCCGCACGAATAATTTTCTTTTTTTCGGCCTAACGAGTTTTTTGGACTATTTTTCAGTCCCCACGAGCTCGGAAAATCGGTTGGCGACTGTACCGAGCCGCCCTAACCTAACCGCCGCACATTGCTACAAGCCGGAAACTTCGAATTATCCTAATAAAGCTACGCGGGCCATTCAAATTATTCGGTAGAATTTGCATTGAGAATGACGGGACCGCTCAAATTCTTCGAATTAACTGAAATTTCGAATTAACTGAGTTCGAATTATCGAGGTTTTACTGTATTCAAACACCATTTCACGACTCGCACGAACAGTGCGAGTCGTGAAATATCGCGGCGTGCAAGCGTATAGCGAGCGCAGCAGCCCACACTGGCCAACGCTCGGTTCCCGATAACGGCTGAAAACGAAACTTCAGGGAGCGAACGGCGCTGCCATGGCGATGGGCGGGCACGCGCGATGACCGTTGAAGGTGGGGGCGGAGGGCGGCAGGGAAGCGCATTTGGCCTTGGCAACTCCGCTGCTTTGGTGGCAGTTTGGTGGATCCCCTCGCCCTCTCTCTCAACTCCCTCGCAGCACCCTTGCTTTCTTCGTGCGTGCCCCCGCCAGTACAGCCGGCCCGGCGCAGATTAGCCCACGCCCTGAAGTTTCGTTTTCTGTCGTTATTGGGAAGTGAGCGTTTGCCGGCGTGGGCAGTTTCGTTGACCGGACTGGGTGGGCCTCTGCCGCTGCATTAAGGGGTCTCGCCTAAGCTTTTCCTCTATGGCGATGTCGGAGCAATTCCGGTCGGAGGCGCCGCCGCGTTATTTGGCGTGCTGCTGAGAGTGTTGTCGGTCTGCGGTATGTTCGAATTAACCGTTGCAAATGCTTTCACGTTCGAATTACCGTGTTTTCGCCCATTGAAATACACGTAACTTTGACGGGACCACAGTGTCAGTTCGAATAAACCGGCAGTTCGAATTAACGAGATTCGACTGTAGCTACTCTAGTTCAAAATGCATTAAAGTCTGAAAATAAATTTCATGAATACTTCTTATGGGGCTTTTTGGCAATTTCTCCTTGTTAAAGACAAAAAGTAAGTGCATGACTTTAATGTCAAAGGCTTGCTCTAGGGGGTGATGCTATTTTTATTTGTTTGGAAGCATTCTAACAGTAAGAAAGCAGATCATCACTGACTGTGAATACATTTTTCTTATTTTCACTCATCATTACTTTTGCTTGTAATTTATAAAATGATGCTAGAGTAACAGAAATAGCATCACTCTCTAGATCATTTCAATAGGAATACACTGATGCCAAACTTGTTATTGTCACACCACAACATCACAGAAAAAAGCCCCGTAAAACTGAGTGCGGTGTGAAAAAACATCGAACTAAGAAAAATGCATTTGAAGTTTAGGCAGCTGCCACATTTTCTGGAATCCAGCTACAGCAATATTAATGACATCATTTTGTAGCTCTATTCTTCACGAGAATTACTATATGAAATATATGACTGTACCCTGCCAGAAAACTGGGAAAAGCTTGTCATAAAGCCATGTACTGCCCCTAAACCAGCATGAGAAACCACATTTACCACTTCATGTGCCCGCTCCAGTGGCCTGCAAGCTTAATGAATACAAAAGTTGTATAATAAAGTAGCCTTTCCATAAACAAATAAACTTGCACAATGTTGAAGTCAAAAGCACACAAGCATTGAATATTTATTGAATGACCTTAATTGATTATTGTCATTCAACAACGCTTCGCTCTACAGCATGCCAGGGCTGTATATGCAGGGTCCTTTGCTGGCTTGTGCTGTTTTGAAAGCCTAACCTTGGTAGTACTACTGTCTAGATGCTCATTTTGCAACTTCCAAAGCTTTTGCGACCAGCAGCTTGAATTTCCGCTTTGTTGCGCACTGTGATGCCAGACACTCCAAGATTGCCGCACTTCTCGCGCGCTCAGCCAACTCTCACCCACTGAGTAGTATGCCTTATCAAAGCGGTCTTGGATGCCGCTGGATGCGCTGGCTGACGATCCGATGACATCAGATGGGCCCAGTAGAATCAACATAGATCAACATAGCTGCCCAGTAGAATCAACGGCGATGTTAAATGTGCCGCTTCGGACGTGGTAGTTCCGGCCGTTCAGGCAGCGCGCCTTCGTCCACGATCTCCAGCCGTGCATTCCATGGACGCTTTCGTTTCTTTCTGTAAGATTAACGCGTCATCTTTAGACGATTGCTAGACAAAAAGACGGTGCGTGAGCTGCGTGAACGCAAGCGTAGCAGACGACCACGAGAAACCGGGAGCAACGGAGGACTGATACGGCGGCGCACGCAAAACAAAAATACAAAGCAAAATGGCCGCCTCGGTGGCCGCGCCAGCCAGTTGGAGGCGCGAGAAGGGGGGCTCGCCTTGCGCGCTTGCACTCCGCCCAATCAGAGGCCCGGAACCACCTTTCGGAAAAGTGGCTAGAGCGGTCATTCAGCTTGAGCGGCACCATTTTGAGCTGGCACAAAATGCTCACAGAGAAAACAGCTACAAAACAACCCCAAGATGGCGGCTGGCGCCCAGGAAGTTTCAACAAATTTTGCCTGCTGCAGGTCATTTCGTGGCTCCCGTGGCATTCTGAAAGCCGATTTTTTCCTATCTACCGATCGAAATCAGGATTAATAATTTGAGGGCAGGTGCTTGAAGGCCCTAAAATGCGTTTTTCCAAAAATTAATTTTCCGGCCGTTTTATACCATTCTAGACCCGCGTTCCCCCAAATGACTCTGCAACATTCGCAATCAGGTTGGTGGCCCACCGTAGACTAACCATTTTGCTAGTTCGTCCAGCAACGCATGCAATTCTCCGTGACGGCTCCTCCTCCCACTAGCCTAACATGTAAAACCACCTATCGTTGGAATGTGCTTCCATAAGCAGACTGGAAGTGGCGTGTCATCGTCTTCATGCTATGTGAGAATTCGTTTTGTCGCCATTCATGGCCACTATCTTATTATGGGGATCATGATCACACTCGCTAGGCTGGCTCTGATGGTAGGCTGTTGCAAATGGGGTTTTGGTTTTGTATCAGATTGCACAGCCCAAGCAGTTTTGAGAGAAATGTTTTGGTGAAAAAAAGGCGCGCATTGGAATCGGGTGAATACTGTAATCATTACTTGTGAGCTACCGTTTTCGCTCTAAAGTTATTCTGGGACAGGCAGAAAATAGGCATTTTCGACAGGAGATGACGTGTGTTCAATGCGTTCACTGCACTCTAAGCGCTGCCAAGACGGACGCTGCCGCTGTTGGTGTCACCACTAGGGTCAGGCACGTGCGATGACTTGCTAGTTTGAATTGTCCGGTGAAGGCTAACTTCAGCATCGAAAAAAATGAATGTCCTTACCCCCAGGTAAGGACATAGCAGGCGGCTTTCTACTCTGGCATCAACTGCGTACTGTGCGGCGGCGCGCGGTTGCGTGCGCCATTATCTTAAAGTAATCTGGCATTGGGGGCAGAGTCTATTCAGGGTAGGTGCGTTGGTGGCTCCTAGCTTTGTGCGTGCTGTGCTCGGGCTGCGATAAAACGACAGGCAGCACGAAGGTCACATCGCTCGCTGCTGCTGCGACGCTTCCTCACGCCAGGTTTGACAGTGCGTGTTTGTGCGCATCGAGTGGGATGTGTTCTTGTTTGCCTGTGCGTGCGGACACCATGCTTATTAATATAGTTTATGAGCGAAAGTTTATACGGACGATAAAACTACTATCCTTACTTTGTATAGCTGTATACTAATTTGGTATCGCAATCGATGCTTCGGCTTTTGGGTGAAACTGCGACTTTTTTTCGCTCATAAGAATTTAAATAAAATTGTGTGCAGTTCATCACTGCTTTCATTTCTCAATTTGTCCTGGTTCTCGGCTCTTGCGTTTCCGGCTCTTCCGTGTTTTTTTTTTTTTTTTTACGGTACCGTGAAAAATGTGTCAGCGGGGTTCTACTGTACATACTGTCCCTTCTCACTCGTAGTATGCTTCACCACAATACTTCGCGTGTGCTTCACCGCGTAACACAGCTGTATTGTGGCGAAGGAAACTTTCGTGAACTGACATTATGTAATGAGTCATGCCTTCCGAGCTTCAAAGCCAGTGGTGAAGATTACGAAGGTCTAGGGATGGGCAAATAGTGAATTTGAGGTTCGAAGTGAATAGTGATTTGGTCGAATAATTTCGAATAGAATAGTTCGAATAGTATATATCACATATTACAGTAAAACCTAGTTAATTCGAATTTCACGGGACCGAAAAAAAAAAAGGTCCGAATTAACCGAATGCCGAATTATCAGGATATCCAGAAAACAATAAGCAAATGCTTACCACGTTAGCACGATTTTATTAGTGTAGTGGATGAGCAAATCCTTTTGCTATTTTGCGCAAAAGCAGTGCGGAAGCTGCAATTCTCATCATCTCGTGACTGATTGGCTCTCGCAGCGGCGATCGAGGCCTCGCGACTTCCTTTGCAGCACGGCCGCGGCACGCGCCATCATTTGTGACATGCTTTGCAACACCGCGCGCACACCCCGATAATTTTTTTGCCAGTAAGCTGACCGCCAACAGATCGCACGTCCATCGCGATGTAGTCGGTGCTCTTCATCCTTGACAGCTTTGCACCAAGTCAAACCGAAACACCTGTTTGTCGCAACTGCGGCCACTATCGACACGATTATGAACGGCGATTTTGCGGAGCTTAAGGCACGTGACCGACGCACGCACCGAGTCAGAACGAAACTACGGTTCGCTGCAACACCTGCAGACGAAATCGCGGTCGCTATTTATGCAATCATGGATGGCCACTACACAACTTTTTAGGCATGCGGCCGACATGCATATTGAGTCAAAACGAAACTACTTTTTGCCGCAAACGCTGTGAAAGCAACCGCGGCAGCTATCGACGCGACCATGGATGACGACTGTGAAATCCCCCGGCCAACGCGTTGTTATGCGCGGCGGTAAACGCAATGAAGGCACGAAGCGTTCTGTTGTTGCTGTCATTCGGTCATTCCCGTACGATTTCCGCTGATGACTATGGCGATGCGGATTCTGCCACTTCGTTTCGGTTGTACGCTAGCGCCGTTCCTGCTCTTGCGTCACACATTTCCGGCTCTTTAATGCAAAAACGTATAGCCTTCGAGATGTATGGTTGGTGTATGGCAGCCATGACGTGAAGCATAGCCTCCAAGATGTGTACCGGCCATCCGTTGCTTCTGGCTGCCTATTCGGGAGCGCCGAATGATTCGAAAATATCAGATACCTGACTTCGAATTCAAGCAAATAACGAATATAGAATTATCGATAGAATATTCGACAATACCGAATATTCGCCCATCCCTACAAAGGTGGAGTCGGTGCCATTTGCATTCTAAATGAAAGTTCTTTTAGCTACAGTCGACTCTCATTACAATGGTCCCTCATAATCCAGCAAAATGTGTCTGTTTTATCCGAAGTCCTTAATATCTGAAATGCGTCACTTCCGAAACTGTGGTTGCGATGTCTAACAATGCTATTGCGCAAAGAGGGAGTGACGAACGTCCAAATGCGATGTTTAACAACGTATTGCCCGAAAGGCGAAGCATCGATTGCGATAGCAGGTTAGTAGACAGCTATACGAAGTAAGGATGGTAGATTTGTTGGCTGTGTAAAGTTGTAAACATTCGCCTACTAACTAAATTAACAAGCACAGTGTCACGCGCACACAGGTAAACATCAGCACGTCTCGCTCGATGGCCGCGGAAAGTCGTTGTCAAAACGCTGCAGTCAGGAAGTGTGGTAGCAGCAGCGAGCAAACTAAACGTTGAAAGCACAGCGCATACGAAGCTACCGGCACTGAGTGCACTTTGTCCTTTCAAGATAAGATTGCTTTCAAGATACGACGGCCATGCCGTAACGCAGCCGCCGGAGGTGAACGCACCCTCCCTCTCTCTCGCCCCCCCTATTTGTGCCTTTTTGCGCCTTTAAAGCCTTTACCGCCGCGCATAGCACCACGTCGGCCGCGTGCCTTCATAACTGAGTAGTCGCCATCTATGACCGCCTCGATAGCGACCGCAGTTTCGTCTGCAGTTGCAGCAAACAGTTGTTTCGATGCGACTCACTGCGTGCGTAGGCCGTGCGCCTTCATAACAGCAAGGTCGCTGTCCATTTTCGCGCCAACAGTGACCTCAGTTGCGGCAAACAATACTTTCGTTTTCACTCAATGCAAAGTTGTCGAGGGTGAAGAGCACCATCTACATCGCGATGGGCGGCTAACTGGCGGCACAAGCGAAAATATAATTGGGATGTGCGCGCGGTAGTGAAAAGCGTGTCTCAGACCAAGACGCGCGCCACGGCTGGGCTGTGACAGAAGTCACGAGGCCTTCACCGCTGCGAGTGCTAATCAGTCGCGAGATGACGAGGATTGCAGCTTCCGCACTGCTTTAGTGCAAAACAAACAGGGTTGTGCTGATTCATTCAGTAAATAAAAGCGGGTTGACGTAGCAAGTATTTGTTTATTGTTTCCTTGATACCCTCGATAATTCGGTTAAATTGGCCATTGTTTTGATCCCATGAAATCCAAATTAACGAGGTTTTACTATAGCAGTGCCATTCTTGAACGCCGACAGCCGCAACTTGTTAAACGCGATTGGAGCGTGCAGGAAGCAGAGTTGGAGTCAACACGATCAGCAGCCGGATGGAGGAAGATGGTGGGGAGGGGCACTGGCCTCCCCGCCATCGTGGTTTTCTCATAACAGCTCTGCCATTCCCCCCCCCCCCTTTTTTTTTTCGTGCAACCCGGTTATAACAATGATCGGTTATAACAGTGGAATTTTTGTGGCACTTGAATATTGTTATAAGTGGGTTTGACTGTATTCAAATGGGAAATAGCATGAAAGTAAAAATCCAACATTCTTGAACTACATCTAAGAAGTGGGGGGGTTTAAAACATAACGCACCATTCTTTCTATACACCTGCCTGACTGAAGCAACTTGTACTTGCATTATAATATTAAGGCTGTGAAAAATCCACTCATACTCTTGCATTTACTGCTACAACAAAACACTGCATAATGGATACATCTTCAGAATGCCAGGTTATATGCCACTTGACTTTTGCCATTTAATTTGCCCTTTGAATCCTCTTTTAGGTCTTGGAGCGTGAAGGACTGCTACGCTACGAGGTTTCCAACTTTGCCCACAAGGTACACATGTTTCTTTGTCGAACAATTATAAAAGTACCGTATTTACTCGAATCTAGGCCGACTCCGATTCTAAGCCGACCCCCCAAAAGTTCGAAGTCAGAAAAAAAAAAAACTTACCTCAAATGTAGGCCGAACAAAAAAGCGAGGACAGCATTCGCAAAATGAAATAGCATTTATTAAATTTGAACATGCCGAGCTCATTCTATGTCACCATCGCTGCTAGCCTCGTCGCTATCTTCCTTACTGCTGACATCTTCAAACAGTGCGCTATGTTCAGTACCACCCAGCGCATTAGAGATGCTGCATTTTTGGAAGGAGCGCACGTTGCGGCGCACGCAAAAACCATCTCCCGTGGCCCCCTCCAACGACAGACCGATGCCTAAGTTCCGCCCGGCTTGAACGTTTGACGATGCCTCTGCGGCTAGCACAACTACCGTATTTACTCGATTCTCACGCTTCCTCAATTGTAACGCGCACCCGTTTTTCATGAGAAAAAAAAGTCCTTTACCAGTAGCGCGCACCTCATGCTTTCAAACAGAAATACAACTTTCTGTCATTTGGAAAAATAGATTTCCTCCCGATGCACTGAAGTTGCGATAAATAAAAAAAAGTCGCAGTTTCGCCCGACAGGCGATGCATCGAATGCGATAGCAAATTAGTAGACCGCTATTAACAAGCGGTGTCACGCGCGCACAAGCAAACATGAACACATCTCGCTCGTTGACCGCGGAAACGAACTGTCAGAACGCTGGAGACAAAGCGCGCCTTCGTGCTAGCATGCCTCTCGCTTCAACGCGGCGAAAACATGGCGCGCAGCGAACTTTACCCGTCGCAGATTGCTTTCAAGATAGGGCCAAGGCGATCGTATCGCCGGAGTGGATCGTCGCAGATTACGTCCTGCTTTGGTCCACTGAAACCGTTCCGCATTGCTTTGCTGGCGAAAATCCTCCTTCTGTTTGCGCCAGTCCCGCTTGCAAGTTTCGGATTCTCCGAACGCCCGTGATGCGGCCCGATTTCCGTCCGTCTCGGCACAGATGATCACTTTCCTTTTAAATGCGGCATCATGATGAACTCGGTACTTCATGCTGATAGATAGAGCAGACGCTGAGAACGTGAAGACAGACGGTAGACTATTGCCTAAGCACGTGTACTGCAACACACGGAGGAAGCTTCCGCATGCTACTGTAGCTAGGCTCGACGCGCATGTGAGGCGCCCATTTTGAAATGCCGACACAGATTTAGGGTCGTGTTGAAAGTGCGCGTTAGATACGAGTAATTATAGTATTCGTTTAGAAAGCGGCACTATAGTGGCATCGCCCATTTGGTGCCATTACGATAACGCCACACCGCGCGCCGATGCTGCACTATACCGATACTACCGATACGACGCAGGCATAGAATAAAGACCACGCAGGTCAAAATGGCGACGTCGCTCGTGTACTTCAGTTGGCTACTGGCGCGGCTAGTAGCGGCTGCGATACTGTCTTTTCTAGATGGCGCTAACTATGCACCATATTTATCAGTTTCAGTTAAAAACTGGCGCGTTTTTTTAAATCCTCGAATCTAAGCCGACCCTAGAGTTTCGTATGTGATTATTTGAAAAAAACTATCGGCCTAGATTCGAATAAATACGGTAGTCTTTTTTTTTTAATCTTGGCAGCCGCAAACCAATTGCTACCATAGGCAAATGAGACCTGGACTTGAAAATTCAAATCAGAGTGACAGAAGACATGTTTACTATACATGCAGATGTGTTGGTGTGCTTGATTAGAACATCAATGTGGGAGATAACATTCTTTGTAGTGGAAAATGGACCCTGTGTTAATCACATTTTGTCAGTTAGAACTCTTGAATTTTTCGGGTATGAGTTGCTGTGTTTGTAAATCATTTGTCCAAAATACTATTACCTGCATTTTCTTCTAACAATCTTGAAAGAAGATTTTTTTGCTTGTCGCTGCATTGTTTTTCTTATACATTTAAACCTCGCTATAACGAACATCACTATAATGAAATTCTCTATATAACGAAGTATTTTGTCAATTAGTATTTTTTTTGCCTTTATTTGCTTTGATTAAAGAATGCCAGTAGCATAGGTTTTGTTGACTGCATTCTATGGCATGATGCCTCACCTGCATATAGTGCATATTGTTTTGCAGGAAGTAGATGACGGCTTGCAAAAGCAAGGTATTGCTTCCGCTGCTTCGAAGTTTTGAATAAACTTGCCGATATTTCCTTACGTCACCACTCAAATGGCCTTCACTGTAGTATATTGCCTGAACTGGTAGCATGCGCACATATTGTGTAATTAAGCAGGTTTTCATTGCGATAGCAGTCGTATGGACACTTGAGACGCGCTCATGCCGCTGCCACTAGGCTGTCTCGGTATTGATGGTGCGTGCACTGCATGTGCACTCAATGTTGTAGGCCACATGGCCTGCTGTTCGGATGAGAGCAAGAAGTTGATGCAAGAAGGCTGCTTCCTTGTTTGATAAACATGTTAGAAGGTCTCGGGAGACTTGAGCGACATGCAGTACATTTGGCTGTAAGAAAGTACAAAGCCAGCTTGACGCAGCATCACACTCTGCTCAGTCAGCTCGGTAGTGGAGCCAGGGTATCATTCTGCCTTTCGCTGCTGGCATGGGCGTTGTGCGCACGCACACTGGTGTTCCTGCAGCTGTGTGCATACACTGGTCTGAGTAGGACAGACAGTGTACATCAAACTAGGGCAAACTAGGGATGGCTGCAATGCCACTGTCAGTGCTACATGTTACACCAGCATTCTGAGACACCTGGTAGCTCCCAGGGCACTGTTTCTGTTGCGGAGCACCAGTTGCTTCATGTGCTGCATCTAGCTGACATGTTCCTCCCGCATATTGTCGTAACACCATCCAGGGAGCTTGAGCGCTATGCTAAACCTTGCATCTTGTGAGCAAAACTTACAAATTGTTCAATGCACAGGTATGAGGAATGATTATTATATGTGCATGTTGTACGAGAAGTGTTTGACCGGAATCCTATCGTGCGTGTGTATGTACTGTCTAAAGCAGGGGTTCTCAAGTACGTTCATCCCAGGGAACCCTACTAAGCTCCATAATGTGCCAAGGAACCCCCCCCCCCCCCCCTTCGAATTAACCGAATGTCGAGGGTATCAAGAAAACAAACAATGCTTCACTACGTCAACACGCTTTTATTTACTCTACGAATCGTCAAATCTTGTTTCTATTTAGCACAAGACCAGTGCAGGAAGCTGAAATTCTCTTCATCTCATGACTGATTAGCGCTAGCAGCGGCGAAGGCCTCGCGACATCCTTCGCGGCGCGCGTTTTCATCCGAGACGCGCTTTGCACCAACGGGCACACATCCCGATTATTTTGTCGCCACTCAGGTGCTCGGCAACAAATTGTCCGTCCATCGCGATGTAGCCGGTGCTTTTTATCTTCGACAGCTTTGCACTGAGTCAATGCGAAACTACTGCTTGCCGCAACCGCTGCGGACGAAACCGCGGCCGCTGTCGACGCGATCATGGACGGCGACCTTGCGGTTTAGAAGGCAGGCGGCTGACACACGCACCAAGTCAAAACGAAACTACCTTTCTCTGCAAGACGTGCGGACGAAACTGCGGTCGCTATCGACGCTGCCATGGGAGGCGACTACGCAGTTGTGAAGGCACGCAGCCGACGCGCGCATCGAGTGAAAACGAAACTACTATTTGCCGCAACCGCTGCGGACGAAACTGCGGAGGTTATCGACACGATCAGAGATAGCTACTACGCACTTGCGGAGGCACGCGGCTAGCCGCCAACGCGCTGTTACGCGTGGTGATAAACCCAAGAATAAAGGCTTTCAAGGCACAATTAGGCACGAAGCGCTTCGGCGTTGCTGTCAGTCACGTGCCGCGTACGATTGCCGCTCAGGACCACAGCGATGCGGACTGCGCCGCTTCGTTTCGGTTGGACGTTACGCTGTTCTTGCTCTCCTGCGGCGCGCATTTGCAGTGCTCCACGCTTTTGTTTTTGTTTTTTTTTTAATTTTTCCTCCAGCGTATAGGTCAGTGCGCACGCTATCGGCACCTACCCTATCTACAAATAAAATAGGCGCATGGTGGTAAGCTACGGCCTCCGAGATTCAAGTGCGAAAGCTTAGGCGCGCTGCCCGGTCTCAGAGGTTGGGTGGCTACAAGCTGGTTGCGTATTTATTGCGCAGTTCGCGCGTTGCTGTTACGCACTGTGATGTGCTTTTTGACACTCGGGCATGGGTAATGGAGGTTCTTTGGATCAAGCGCACCTCGTGTTCGCCGTTTTAGACACTTGTCGAGAGCGGGACCAGGGAAAATTTATCAGTGGCTCGCGGAACCCCAAGCAGGGGCCTGCGTAACCCGTAGGTTCCGCGGAACCCACTTTGAGAACCCATGGTCTAAAGCCTTTGCCCTTTGGCCCATGCAGGGCCATGAGTGCAAGCACAACCAGGCTTGCTGGAGAGGGTTGCAGTATCTGGGCATAGGGCCAGGTAGGTAGTTCCCACTTCTAATCGAAGCTTTTTGCATCATGTAGTCGAATACAATATAATGTTGGTCCAATCCTGAGAGTGATGCTTTCCTGGCTTTTACAGAGTGTTTGAAGGGACCCAGCAGCGGCGCTGGTCCCCATAGGGAGAGAGTGTTGGTGTGGTAAGGGGAAATTGGTTGAAATATTGAGAAATTTCATTGACTGGAGTACATAGGGAGATATGGGAAATTTATATATTTGAATTTTATGAGAAACTCGCCTTCAGAGGTTGGAAGCACTGCCTGGTGCAAAGCTTATGAAAACCTAGCTCTCTGGCAACATTTTTCTTTTCTTTGTCTATACAGGGCCTGAAATTTATTTATTTTATTTATTCATATGGCAGCCCACGTGGGCTATAGCAGGAGTGGGGGAAAAACAAACGAAACATAAATACATCGGCTGCGCACCTAATACAATGTCGTCATAACACACAAAAAGTAAACATAAGAAGTCAAAACTTGCAGAACAGTAAATAAGAGATATTCAATTATAAATGCAGTGGTACAAACTGAGAGGTAAATCATATTGTGCCAGAGCACTGTCTTACCGTGTTAAGTGATGGAACAGCTGTGTCAATTGCACCAAATTGATGCCAGAGGGTCCTTTGTGCCATCCTGCTCCAAAACAGCACTACAGCAGGAAATTGTGCCAAGCCTGTGCCAAATCAACCATAAAAATTTAAATGAAAACCTCTTTACATTGATGCTGCCTCTGTAGTAAAAGTGAAGCCCAAACCTAAGGCAGGCTGTCATCGGCATCATCATCTTGTAAGTCAACGGGGGACGTATTCTTGGACGATCACTTTCGGCGATATCGTCTCAGCCATCAGGCGTGCGCTGATTGGCTGATCAGAAATACCGGATGAGCGGATTGTCTGTTTGAGCACTACATCCTGCGAAGGTGATAGTGTTGCCGAAAGTGATCGTCTGAGAATATGTTCCCTGAGTGGCTATAGCCGTGGACATACCCAATGCTGCTGGTTCTCCATTCGCTATTTCTGCCCTTTTGTTGCGTCCCTCTTCGAAAGATCTGTCAATGTACTGCTGCTGTGCTGTGTTTGTGTCATTTGTGCTGCAGATCGGCATTCCTCTTGCCAGCGTGGCGTGTGGCTCGCTCAAGGAAGATGCCGGATCAAAAAGAGCAATTTTTTTTACTACAGGTTTCGAGAACCTGCACGCTTTCCCACTGAAGGCCTTCCTCTGTTCGTTGTCGCGACCTCCCCTTTCTGCTTCAAGTTGCAGCTATCTGCTCGCTTGCCATGCTCTTAGGTGTACTGACAACTTTGATCTTAAATGCAGCTTTGTTACGCTCCACCTCTGGTTGCTTTCCAGGTGCGCACAGCCGTGTACTTGTGGGTGAAGGTCACTGGGAGGCACGGGTGCAGACCCTGGAGCCCAACCCGTGGATGCACGAGGTCTCGCAGCGAGGTCACGGGACACGCCTCACACGACCACTGTCGACGCAGGACCGGTGAGTCAGCACCCAAGCCCTGCTCAGAGCTGTTGTCTTGCATGCTGCTTGTGTCTTTGGCATTGAGTGCACTTCTCAAAGATGCCAAACTTGGTTATTGTCATGGAGCCAAGAGAGATTGAAATATGGTAAAACCTCGTTAATTCGGATTTCACAGGACCGAAAAAAATGTCCGAATGAATTTAATGTTAATTTATCGAGGGTATCCAGAAAACAATAAGCAAATGCTTACTACATCAACATGCCTTTATTTTGTGAATGAATGAGCAATTCCTGTTGCTATTTTGCACATCAGTAGAGCAGAAGGTGGAATTCTCGTCATCTCCTTACTCATTGGCTCTTCCAGCGGCAATCGAGGCCTCGCGACTTCCTTCGCAGCACGGCCGCGGTGCGCGCCTTCATTTGCGACATTCTTTGCACTACCGCACGCACATCCTGATTATGTTTTCGCCACTGAGCTGATCGCCAACAGATCGTCCGTCTATCGCAATGTAGCCGCTGCTCCTCATCCTCGACAGCTTTGCACCGAGTCAAAATGAAACAACTTTTTGCCGCAACCGCTGCGGAGAAAACCGTGGCCGCTATTGACGCGATTATGAACTGCGACTTTGCAGTGCTAAAGGCACGCGGCCGACACATACCCTGATTCAGATTGAAACTACCGTTCGCTGCAACAACTGCAGACGAAACCGTGGTTGCTATCCATGCAAACATGGATGGCGACTATGCAGGCTTTTAGGCACGCGGCCGACGCGCGTATCGAGTTAAAACGAAACTGCTGTTTGCCGCAATCGTTGTGGAAGAAACTGCGGTTGCTATCGACGCGATCATGGAAGGCGACTACGCAATTACGAAAGCCCATGGCGAATGCGGTGGTAAACGCAAGAATAAAGGCTTTAAAGACACAAGTAGGCACGAAGTGTTCCGGTGTTGATGTCATTCACGTACAATTTCCGCTGATGAATATGGCGACGCGGACTAAGTGGCTTCGTTTCGGTTTGGGGCTAGCGCCGTTTTTGCTCATTTGCGTCGCACATGTGTGGCGCTCCTCGTTCGACGATCTCCGAAAGTTGTCCGAATTAATCAATGTGTGGCCAAATAAATCCGAATTAACGAGAGTTTGATTGCAGTGAATAATGCATATGCTGGCCGGGACCAGAGGTCTAGTCCGAGTTATCCAATTTTTCTAATTAACGAGCGTTGAATTAACGACGTTTTACTGTCATTTTGCTTCATTTGGAACCCGCCGTGGTAGAGCAGTGGCTATGGCGTGCTGCTGGAGCTCAAGGTCACGGGTTTGGACCCAGCCACAGCGGCCGCATTCCAATGGGGCGAAATGCAAGAATGCTTGTGCACATAGATTTGGGTGCAAATTAATCAGAAGCCCTCCAGTACAGTGTGACGCTTAGCCCCAGTGTTGCTTTGGTATGTCCAACCCTATAACTCGATTTGATAATGAAAACCTGAGTGTAAAAAGATTGGCCGATTCGCCTGAAGGGAGAAGCACTGAGAGGAATAGCAAGGTTTATAGTTGTGCTTGAACTTCTCGATGCTGTTTTACTTATACGTAGGTGCGACTGTACACGGATACGACATACGCAGGAGCGCCAGAATTTCTGTTAAAAGCTTTTAAGACAGGGCCTGTGATGACACTGCTTAAGCACCATTGTGTTGCTGAAAAAGAGCGGTGCCAGTGAAATCGCTTTCGGATTGAGAGTACAAACATTTTTTTGCAGTTACAGTAGAACCTCGCTGATACATTCCTGCTTAATACAATTACCCGGCTCCTACGTTCGCAATCGCGAAAAATAAACATAACCCCATAGAGGAATGTGTTAATACGTTCTGGTTAATACGTTCCCGGAAAATACGATTGTTCGGCATCAACGTTCAGCATTGCAGCAAACTGCAGTCTTATGATACGCTCTGCAGCGAAAAATTATCATTCAGGTGTGCAAAAAGGCCGCTCTCATGTGCTTGTGAAGCGCGAAGTGGCAGACGGCCGCCGTGCGGCTTCTCTGCAGTGGTCAGTACCCCCCCCTCCTCGCGCGACTTCTCCGCATTGCTCGTTCGCCAGAAGTGACGAAGTGCAGCAGCAGCGGCAAGCGAATATACCTTTGCGCTACCTCGCTCCTCGCTTCAACGCGAACTACTAAGTGGCGAAAACAGGTGGACGCCGCGCGCGGCGCTACGACTTGCCGAGATTGCAGCAGAGGTGGTGGCGGACGAGGCGCCTGAAGAAGGCGGCGAGAACGAAGGCTTGCGCCCACCGGCTATCTTCGCTGAAGCCCTTGCTGGCCTGGAAGCCTAACAAAGCTTCTTTCGCACGAAAGACAACGAAAATGCGGACACGGGTCTGCAATGTGTGCAAAAGGAGTTGTTCCTGTCCAAGGGTGTGACGCACCAGCAGAAAATACAGTCGAATCTCGATAATTCGAACTCGAAGGGGCCCAAAAATTTGTTTGAATTAAGAGAAGTTCGAATTAAAAGAAGGATTTATTTTTGATGTATTTGTGCACCATAGCGCTGCATACAAACGGTGCGAGTCGTGAAATATCGCGGCGCGTAAGCACATAGCGAGTGAGGGCCACGAAACTACCCACGTTGGCCAACGCTCGCATCCTGATAGCGCCTCTTCCTCTTCACAACCACAATCTCTCTATTTCGCATCCCGATAATGGCAGTGAACGAAACAGTGAACGGAGACCGTCAAAGGTGAGGGAGGAGGGCGGCAGGGAAGCGCTTCAGTGGCTCTCCTCGCCCTCCCTCTCAACTCCCTCGTAGCACCCTCACCTTCGACTGTCTCCATGTACGCGCGCCACCGCTCCCGCCGGCCCGGCGCCAGCTTAGCCCGCTCCCCTAAGTTTCGTTTTCTGCCGTTGAAGCGAGCGTTGCCCGGTGTGGGCAGTTTCGTTGGCCGGACTGGGCATCCGCGTTGCTTCCTTCTGCGCCGCAGCTGCAGCGTTGGCTGAGGCGTCGGCACGTACACGCGTGTTCCGGCACGACGCAGAAATGGCGACCTTGCCATTTGAGAGAGTGAAATTTTCTCCGCGGTATTTTTTTATTTCTCTGTGCGGCGTTGAGGGGTCTCTCATAAGGTTTTGCTTTATGGGGGTGTCAGAGCAATGCCAGTCGGAGACGCCGCCACGTGATTTGGCGTGCTGCTGAGAGCATTGTCGGTGCGCGGTTATGTTTGAATTAGCCGTCGCAAATGCTTTCGCGTTCGCCATTGGAATACACATAACTTTGACGGCACCACAGCGTCAGTTCGAATTAACGAGATTCGACTGTAACTATGTTTTGCAAAAAAATAAATGTTTTCTGCCCTTGCACCTCAATATGGGCTTGTCAGCTTCAATTATTACTGGATTCGGATTGTATGTTTTCCCGGATCGTACACTTATTTTTTGCATTTTTTTTTTGAAAACGTATGAACGAGGTTCTACTGTATTATTAGTCTGGGAAGATAAAAGTGCAGTTCACTTATAACGATATCAAAAAGAACGAAAAATACTATCACTGTAACCGATCATCACTATATCTGGGCTGTCATAAAAAAAGTTGCCGAACATGCCTTCATACTCTGAACCCAAATTTGCCATTTGTGTTAAAGAACGGACGTAGAAAATCGGCTATGAAAATGAAACCTTTATTTATACTTCTAAACAGTTTGTTTCATACAACGAAAAGATGCAACACACCAAGGAAAAGACAGGTTTCCTTTTCGCCTTTCTTTTCCTCGGTGTGTTGCGTCTTTTCGTTGTATGAAGCATATAAACAACGAGTTTTATTAAGATAAACACTTTGTCATGCGTTAGGCATGCTGAAATAGTCGGACATTTGCACTTGCTATCGCGGCAGTTTCAGGTTTACAACCACCACGTGCATCGCGTCCAGCTGCTGTGCGAACATTGGCGGCAATCCTTTGGCGTGCTGCTTTGGAGCTGCTTCCGTGGCACATTTTCGCCATAGTTTCCATGCTCGCTGAGAGAGAGAGGCGGGCGCCACCGCACTGCTTCGCTTTGCACATTTAGGTTTTTCTCTTTCTCCGGACACGGACGTGCTGGTGCTTAAGCAGCTGGTGCCATCTTGTGGCGCACCACGCCAACTTGCAATGTTCTCCATGGCTTTTGCAGCCAGCACGTTGGCGGAACACCAACGTGCTGATACAACGTGATGATTGCGGCAGATACAAACTTGCGTAGTGAAACTTTTCGCCCCGTTTTGGCCTCATTCGTTTAAAGGGAACTTAGCAAAGCAAATGTCAAGCTCTGTGTGCATGTAAGACGTCGTACAGAAGGCAAAACTTTTATCGTTGTATGTGATTTGCTGTCATAACATATCGTTATAAAGTCAACGAGCGATTTTCCGGATGCCCGATTTTTTCGGACATGCCCGGTAATTCGGACGCCTTCGCGGCACCGCCATGTACCTCATATCCCTTATATTCAATATGCGGTGAATAACATATCGTTATATATGTTTTTTTTTTCTCATAGCCCTAATGCATAACTTGACAATCTTAAGTCGACTCATCGTTATCACCGATATATCGTTATACAGTATAGACCACTTATAACGTAACCGCTTACAGGACCGGATATAGTGCGGTCTTTTCAGACTCCCGTTAATTTTTTCATAGCACTCCATGTATACACGTATCGCTTATAGTGCAGTTGCGGGAAATGAAATACCGGTTACAGTGCGGCTGCCTGGAAGTACGGAAGTCAGCGGAGACGCGAACGCTCCCCTCAAACGGGCGCCCCGAGTGCTCGAGGAAGAGAGACGAAGTGGAGGAGAAGGGCACGTGGTGCGAACGAACAGCCAGTGAGGCTGAAACCAAAATCTTGAGTGTGAGTCGTGAAATATCACGGCGCGCATAGCGAGCGAGGCGACGAAACTGCCAACGCTGGCCAACGCACTCGGAGACCATGGAATGTGAGGGAGGAGGGCGGCAGGGAAGCGGATTTCGCCTCGGCAACTCCGCCGCTTTGGTGGCTCCCCTCGCCCTCCCTCGTAGCTCCCTCACTTTCAACTGTCAGTGACCCGTTCGCGCCCGCCTCCGTGTAGGTGCCGCCGCTCCAGCTGGCCCGGCACCAGCTCCCCGAAATTTCGTTTTCTGCCGTTATCAGGAAGCACCCGTTTGCCGGCATGGGCAGTTTCGTTAACCAGCCTGAGACAGCGCCGCTGCTTCCCTCTGTGCCGTAGCCGCAGCGTGCAAGGTCAACATGTGACTTGAAAGTAGAGGAAGCATAAAGGAGAAAGAAGGGTTCACTGCCATGTTCTACGCGTGGCTACGGTAGCGTGGCTGAGACGTCAGCACGTACACGCATCTTCCGGCGCAACGCAGAATCGGCGACCTTGCCATTTGAGAGAGGGTGAAATTTCTGCCGCATTTTTTTTTCTTTTTTTTTGTTCGCGCGCGACATTGAGGGGTCTCTCCTAAGCTTTTACTCTATGACGGTGCCGGAGCAATGCCGGTCGGAGGCGCCGCCGCATGAATTATTTCGAATTAACGAGATTCAACTGTAAATTCAATGCAAACGTTCTAGCTGCATTCCTCGACTGTCGCATACGCGTGGCGGCTCGGTGCACATGTTTTGCATATGTGCGGGCCTTGAAAATTGTTGCTTTGGTTATAGTGCGGTACCGCTTATAGTGCGGATATTCGCGACTCCGGCGACTTACGTTATAAGCGGTCTACACTGTATGTGGTATCGTTGTAGCTGGACTGTACTGTATGCCCTACCTGCTGCATCAAAGTATCACAGGCTTGCAATTTAAAAATGAAATAGGAGGTTAGTTAAAGTATGCTGAAAGAAAATATTAATATAAAAATAAAGGTCTGCCATAAAAGGCAGAACCACGGCTGAGCAGATGGGTGGAAGGGAGCTTTATTACTGACAACTGTGAATTTACAAGTGAGTAGTGTTTGAAAGAATACAAAGATTAACAGTGAGTATCATGAAAAGTCATCTTGACTAACAACATTCATACCTGCCAACTCTTCCGAATTTTCCGTAAAGGGTATGAGTTTGGACCCGTCTTACGATTTTACGAATGTCCGCTCAATTTTTATGGAAAAGTGGTTATATTCACGAAATATTTTAAAAAATTCCTAATAAAGTCACACCGTTGCTATTGGGCGGAGACGCCACTTACATAGGGACGCATAGCGATGGGGGTGTGCGCCGTAACCTTTATTGTCTGTAGAGTAAGGACATTGTTTACTCTGTGACGTTGCCTCCATCATCGGATCGTTGGACGACCTGACGATGGCCGAAAGTCACTGGTTGTCGTTACGGTCAACATAGAGACCAACATAGAGACGACGGCGATTTCGTGTCGATGCGGCAGGCACAGTTTCTGTATTGAAGGCTGTGGCTTGTCGTCCGGCCTGTTACCTTTGCTAGGCCTTTTTCGCGAGTATGACCTGTTTTGTGGGCCTCGCTTTTATTTTTTTGTGCGATGTGCTGCTGCATCGGATGCAGTGCGACTCCGGCACTCTGGTGTTTTGTAGCCGTAGCGGCTGCGAAGTGTGATAGCATGCTCAAAGCCTCGTCAGTACTAGAATCTATCAGTACTTCCAGGTGTGTGTGAAGTCGTACTCCTCGGCAGAATTCTTGTGCCCCCCCGGTCATGAGTTTACGAGTTTGAAAGTCTTGAGGGTGGCAGGTATGCAACATTTTTCTTCTGTACGAGCAAGGGTGTAAGTGTTTTTGCTGCAGTCTTGACAAAGAAGGAGTGAAAGGCTCAGTGTTTGTTCTTTCCATTTCAGCAAACCTTCTGTGTTAGTGCACCCGGTTGCATAACCTGAGCTGAAGGACTTGTTGCCCAATGACTCAAACCATGACTGTGGATTAATGGAGGTGTCTATGCATTGCAGCCTGGAAGAGCTTCTGATGATGGGACTGCGTACTGCACAGGGAATTAGTGACAAGGTAATGAAGGCCACCTTTATTCAAGTCTTCGGTTTATCGTTTAGCCCTTTCTGGTCCAATGATTTCTGCAGGCATCATAGTGCTCTTTGAGCACATTCGGCATGGAACAAGCTATACACAAAACTAGGCTGGTATGACGTAAAACTGTTCCGATCTGCTGTTACTCCAAATTGGCCATTAGCCCTCCGTGACAGGTCAAAATGGCTCTAGCTCTGCCCGTATGGGCAAGACCCAAACCAGTCAAAGAATACACATGGCACGTGCTGACATCTTGCACCACGAAATCAATCTACCTGTGAAAGTATGTGTGAGTCAGCCATGGATTGCACTGACGGAAAGAGATTTATTTTCGAAGATGTTATCAAAATTCAGTACAATAGTTAGGAACGTCTTCCATGTCTTGATAGCCTTTCGTTGTGTTGCCGTTGTGTTGCCATCATGCCTAATGTTTAGTGTTTCTATAGTCACAAGAATAGCCTTGCTGCAAAAGCACTAGAACGATTTGCATGAAGTTAAGCAATGTTGAGCGGCTTCGATAATAAGGCCAAGGTACATCACGACCTCTGCAACCTTTCCATTTTTTTACCCCACAATATCTTTCTTTCTGCTCGGTCTCCGTTCATTTTTATGGGCAGTCTTGTGCTCTCTGAATTTCTCAAGTATTTTTGAATTGTTCATGTTGCTGGCTATTTCTGATTTCTGTGCTGCAGGCACTACGCGCATGAGAAATTACCTCTGCTAGTGGGGAGAACGGCCCCTGCGAGATAATGCATTTGTTTAGGTTTTCAGCAGTTGTGGCATGCACCGTTATACTTTGTAGACATGATCATCAGCATCTGTTTACAATGCTTAAACTTGGCTTTAACTTGCTCACAATTAATGTGCAAGTCGAGTTAAACCTGCATCAAATGGACAACAGTATGGGAGGAGCGAGGGAAGTTATAATTGTGACTGCACTCTCTGCTTTGCCTAAGGACTGGCGAGCTGTGTCCGGTGGCGTCAGCTTGGTTGACACCTTCACCGACTGTGCTGAAACGACACAGCTGCTAGATACTGGTCTGCTGCTGCTTGATGAGAGGTAAGTCAAAGCTGCTGCCTGTGCTCTAGAAAGCTAGAAACGTTGATCCAGTGGAATCCGGTTATACCGAATTGCAATATGCACCACAAATAGTTTGATATATCCAATTTAGTTTGATAGAGCCTAACCCGCGTATAGTGAATTATTTTATTGCGATAGCAATTATATGGACACTCCAAAGCAGATTTCTGCCGTCGCCGTGAGGTTCCGTATGACGTCAATGGAGATGAAATCGTCGCCGCGCGCCGCCGAACGCTGTATGTGCGAGTGAAAGGGCGCGAGGGACGCGCGCTTTCACGGGGAGTGAACGCACGGCGGAGAACAAACGCGCGTTCTGTGCCGTGCTCCCTTAAGGGCTGCAGAAGTAGGCGTCTCTTTCCTCCTTTACAATCACCATATATGTAGAGCAAACGCGCCTTCTTCTGACGCACGAAAGGCCCTGGAGGGGGGCAGGGAAGGGAGGCGACGTTTAGCTGCGGCACCAAGTGCCTATTTATATCAGAGGCTCCGGCAACAGTCACCAACGCCGCACGCATTTTGTGCGAACGCGGGCAAAACGCCGACGGCGTCGACAACAGTACTGTGTGTTGCCGGTGCTGCTGCATGTCCAAGTTTGCACAGCGGATAAAACTACTATCCTTACTCCGTATAGCTCTCTACTAAGTTGCTATCGCAATTGATGCTTCGCCTTTCGGGTGAAACTGCGACAACTTTTTGTTACAAGTTCACTGTACATGCAATAATTCCCCACACAGGAAAAGAAAAACTGTCAAATACAATCGACAGCTAATTATATTTGGACGCCTATAATTCAGACATATTCAATAATTGCCACTTACCATGCATGAGAAAAATCAATCTATTGCAAGAAATTTAGCTACTTAGCACAAAAGGCGATGTTTTTTGCTTGCGTTTATGGCTTAGGTGCGTCCGTGAGCACAGCATCCTTGATACAGGGACATGGTTCTTGGTACAAGGTGCCAGCATTTCCAGCATGTTGATGGTGGCCATGTCACCACGTGCGACCACGCTTTGTTCAGTCAGCGAGGCACAAGATGGGCACAGTCCTACCTCCCGAAAGATAATGTGCTATGGATGCATGTGAGGTGAGCTTCGTCAAGACCGGATCACGTGGGCTGGATAGACTTGGTGAGCACGCGATCACGTGATCGGTGCGCACGTAAGCCTTATCTGCCCAATGCGCCCGCAGTCAACTCCACACGGGGACCACCTCCGCGAGAAAACCAACTTGGCCCCCCTTTTTTCGACTGGCTTCCTGCATTGCCAAAATGCAGCATTGTGGGGAAGCCAGCTGCAAGCAATTTTGGGGGTACTCGTAGATGCACGGAATTCAATATATCAAATGTGCACTTTGTTATAAGGAATATATTTGTGTTATTTTCATTAGGGATTTTCTTTTACTTGATATATAATTTTCACAGATATAGCGAAGCCAATGGAGTGTGTAGCGTATGTATAACGCATATCAGATGTAACGAAGGTATTTTTTTGTCAGATTCAACTTCATTTTAACGAGGTTCAACTGTAGAATCATAAGTCTATGGGATGTTTAACAGCATTCTTTAGGATGATTCCTAGTATTTATTGCAGACTGCTGACAGATGGCGTTGAGTATTTTTTTGTAACACACAAAAAGGGTTGTGTTTTAAGACCAAGAAGGACGTAGTTATCTGAGGAGTGAGGGTTAGAGACTGGCATTGCAGGAAGTTGCTCAAGAAAGACTAGGGTTGACGCGCTGAATAAATTGTGTGGTTGTATTGTTAATGGTATTACAGTCGAATCCCAGCACAACGAAGGCCACTTCAACGAAATTTTCACCACAACGAAGATTTTTTCATTCCCCTGTCGATGTCCTATAGAACATAATGCATTGAAATTCCCTCCAAAACAAACTACTTCACGGATACGTTTTCACTTCAAAAAAAAGTTTTTATGAAGCAGATGTGGGCAAAATTATTTAAACGGCAGCTCGCCAAAACCCCTAAAATTCTTTTTTCATGCCTTAACAAACCATCGACCTTCATAACATAAAAAACACAAACTTGAGCTGCTCAGGCTGCTTGGGCTGCAACGTAAACAAAACAAAGCCACCATGCTGTGTTAGTGATGGCGATGCAACGCGCTCGTATGGAGGAGCATCCGAGCTCCAAAGAAACGTTTTGAATCATATTTGTTAGGAAATAGTGTGCATATAAATAACATACATGCAATAATTTTATTTTCATCGTATGTCTAATTATTCATTTTCTATAAAGTTTAGTGAGAATTTCTCTGGTGTGCAACACCAATTACTATACGAAGTTGCGGTGGCGAGGCGAAATCCCGGTAGGGTGCGCCAAGGCGCTCAGGCGACGCACGTTTGACAAGTGATTGCACGCCAGTTGGTCATTGTCCCCCGACGGTGTCGAATCGGTATCCAGCGAAGCATCTCGCAGCCGCCAAAGAAATGCAAGTTTTTGTTGCCAGTAGAGAAGGCCCAGGCTGAAGCTGGAAAGAAAAAGTCAATCATCGCAGTAGAAATTTCGATTCCGGCGAGCTTCCTTTCTACAATATTGTTACGCGAATGAAGAATTAAGTACAGGAGACTATTTACAAGTATATTTACAAAAGATAGCTGCAGCGCTGGCCAGATCAGCCGATAGCTCGAGAGCCCAGAGCAGTTCGTCTTCTTCATCTAGGCGCCCGCGCGCCTCGTTCAAACAACCAAATACCACACGCGTGTAGCATAATCCCCCGGAGGCAGAAGCGATGTCCCGGAGCGTCTAAATGTCATCACTGGGAGGGTGATACTGCTTCAGTCGTGTAACGTGCACGATATCACTGGACTGGGAAGCAGATAGGGCGTCAGGGGCGATCTCGTAGGTGACGGGAGTCACGGCACGAATCACTCAGTAGGGGCCTGGGTAACGAGACAGCAGTTTTTCTGACAGGCCGACCTGACGCGACGGAGACCATAGAAGCACCAAAGAACCAGGCGGGAAGTGCACGTCGCGGTGTCGCTGGTCGTACAAACGCTGTTGACTCTCTTGGGAGTGCAGAAGGCGGCCACGGGCAATTTCCCTTGCGTGGGCAGCGCGGGCGATGGCGTCAAATGCATATTCACTGGTGGGTGCTGCGTGAACAGGGATGCTTGTGTCGAGGGGCAGTGCTGGTTCTCGGCCGAACAGAAGGAAAAATGGCGAATAACCGGCTGTGTCGTGGCCCGAGGAATTATACGCAAAGGTGACAAACGGTAGAGCGAGGTCCCAGTCAGTGTGGTCGGAAGACACATACTTCGCGAGCATGTCTGTGAGAGTGCGATTAAGACGCTCCGTGAGGCCATTCGTTTGCGGATGGTATGACATGGATAGCTTGTGCCTCGTGGCACAGGACTGCAGGATGTCCGCGATAACTTTTGACAGGAATGTCCGGCCATGGTCTGTGAGAAGTTGTCGCGGAGCTCCATGTAATAAAATCACGTCGCGTAGAAGAAAATCGGCAACATCTGTGGCGCAGCTTGTAGGGAGCGCTCGGATGATGGCGTAGCGCGTGGCGTAATCTGTGGCCACAGCGATCCACCTGTTCCAGAGGTAGAAAGAGGAAAAGGACCAAGTAAATCTAAACCAACCCGAAAGAATGGTTCCGCGGGAATGTCAATTGGTTTAAGGTACCCAGCAGGGAGCGTCGACGGTGTCTTGCGTCGCTGGCATTTCTCACACGCAGCTACGTATCTTCGAACGGAGCGAGCAAGCCTTGGCCAAAAGAAGCGTCGGTGGATCAGGTCGTAGGTACGTGACACACTGAGGTGACCGGCAGTGGGGAGGTCGTGAAGTTCGTGGAGAACAGCCGAGCGAAGGTGTTTAGGGATCACAAGGAGTAATGGTGGGCCGTCGGGGTGAATGTTGTGGCGGTAGAGGACGCCATCTTGAAGTGTGAATAAGCGAAGGGAGCTGTCGGCAAGTGACGATTCCAGGCGGTCAATGATGACACGCAAGGACGGGTCACGGCGCTGCTCGTCGGCGACATGGACCAGTGGAAAAACAGAGAGAACGCAGGCGTTGGTGTCAGTATCAGACGTAGAGGTCGGGTCTTGGACTGGATAGCGAGAGAGGCAATCTGCGTCCTGGTGTTGGCGTCCCGACTTGTACGTCACTGTGTAGGGATATTCTTGTAGTCGGAGAGCCCAACGACCGAGCCTACCAGTAGGATCCTTGAGCGACGAAAGCCAACACAGCGCATGATGGTCTGTGATTACTGAGAAGGGCTTGCCATATAAATATGGGCGGAACTTTGAAACAGCCCAGACGAGAGCAAGACATTCGCGCTCGGTAATCAAATAGTTTCGCTCTGCAGTTGTCAGGAGCCGGCTAGCGTAGGCTGTAATGCGGTTGTGTCCGTGTTGTCGTTGCGCTAAGACTGCGCCGATCCCATAACCACTGGCATCGGTTCGGACCTCTGTAGGTGCGGACGGGTCAAAGTGGGCCAAGATCGGTGGATTGGTCAGAATCGTGATAAGGCGTGAAAATGCGGCAGCCTGAGGGGAACCCCACGTAAAAGGCACGTCTTTCTTCAGAAGTTCAGTGAGTGGTCGAGCGATTGCTGCGAAATCTTTCACAAACCGTCTGAAATAAGAGCAGAGCCCCACAAAACTCCGGACGTCTTTGACAGACTGAGGTACAGGAAAAGCTGTTACTGCTCGAACCTTCTCCGGGTCGGGTTGTACTCCGGAAGCATCGACGAGATGGCCGAGCACTGTAATCTGTCGGCGCCCGAAGTGGCACTTCGATGAGTTTAATTGGAGCCCAGCCTTGCGGAAGACGTCAAGGATAGCTGCGACGCGCTCAAGGTGCGTCTCAAACGTAGGAGAAAACACAAGGACGTCGTCGAGGTAACAAAGGCAAGTTGACCATTTGAAACCTTGAAGCAGAGAGTCCATCATCCGTTCGAACGTGGCGGGGGCATTGCATAAACCAAACGGCATAACCTTAAATTGGTAGAGGCCATCTGGAGTGACGAAAGCGGTCTTTTCTTGGTCTTGGTCATCGACGGAAATCTGCCAATAACCAGATCGAAGGTCAGTGGACGAAAAGAATTTGGCACCGTGAAGACAATCAAGAGCGTCGTCTATTCGTGGTAACGGGTAAACGTCCTTTTTAGTGATTCCGTTTAGGTGGCGGTAATCAACACAGAAACGCCACGTGCCATCATTCTTTTTGACGAGCACCACCGGCGACGCCCAAGGGCTCGACGAGGGCTCAACAATGCCTTTGGCGAGCATCTTGTTGACTTCCTGCTGAATAACTTGCCGCTCTGCCGTGGGCACGCGATACGGTCGGCGATGAATGGGAACAGCATCACCAGTGTTTATCCGATGCTTAACAAGGGACGTCTGACCAAGTGGGCGATTGTCAGTGTCAAATATGTCGTGATAGGAAAGCAAAAGGCGATATAGGGCAGCTGCTTGGCCAGGGGCGAGGTCCGGAGCGACCATGGGACGTAATGGGCCGTCGAGGTTCAAGGCATCCTGCGGGTTGTCAGGAGGATCTGGAGACGCGTCGGCTGCAAAAGCAGTGAGGTGGTCGTCTGTCACTGACCGGAGCGTGGCCACCGCTATGCCTTCAGGTAACACTTGCTTCGTCAAGCCAAAATTGACACCGGGTAGACACATCCGATTAGCGGCAAGGGTAACGACGGAGTGTGGCACAGAGATGTCGCGCGCCAGGAGGACATCACGAATAGGGGCGACGACATAGTTGCCATCAGGCACGGTTGCCGTTGAGGCCAATTCGACGAAGGTTAGGGCTTTTGGAGGTAACCGAACAAACGCTGTAGTGCATAGGGTGTGCGGTTGTTCGGGGCGAACGTCGTAAACAAGAGGAAGCTCGAGGCACAGCGTTCCGGTGGAACAGTCGATGAGGGCAGAATGCGTCGTCAGAAAGTCGAGCCCGAAGATTAGGTCATGAGGGCAACTGGTCAGCACGGAGAACAGGACGGGAACTTGGCGGCCAGCAATTCCTACGCGAGCAGTGCACATACCACAGACGGCAACAGTGGCGCCATTGGCGACGCGTACGGCTCGAGTGACGGCAGGCGTAAGAACTTTTTTGAGGCGACGACATAGGTTAGCGCTCATTATGGACACTTGGGCTCCAGTATCAATCAATGCCGTCAACGGGACACCATCTACATCTACTTCAATTAGGTTCGTGTTCGTGAGGAGCGTCAACGGAGGATTTGGACAGGACGAACGTGATGCAGCACTACCTCCAAGAGCTGCATGGCCTAGTTTTCCGTCCGGGAGGGTTCATAATTGGTCGGCGACGAATAGCGGCGTGGCTGGGGCGACGGGGACCGACGGCGCTGAGGTGACGGCGAGCGAGTGGGACGACTGTCATCGACGGATACGCGAGAGCTAGAAGGCTTACAGCGAGGCGAGTAGGGGCGAGGGTCGGTATATGGGCGAGGAGACGGGGAAAAGTAGCTCGAATACGGCAATGTCCAGGAGGTGCGGCAGTGGCGAGCGACGTGGCCAATGCGGTGGCAACGAAAGCAAATGGGCTTGTCGTCCGGAGTTCTCCACTCTGTAGGGTTGCGGTATCTGGGACGGGAATACAGATCGCTGCGAGGCGCAGCAGTCGGCACCAGTCGGGCGTCAGCTCGGGAGATGGAGCAGGCAGCAGGAAAACCAAGGTTGGCAAACTCTTGCCGCACAACCTCCTGAATGAGGGAGATCGCTGGGGCTGGTTGGTCAATGGTGGGGTCAAGTGGGCGCGGAAGGAATGTGGCAGGACTGGCAGCCTCGAGCTCGCGGTGAACAATACGCGTGACGGTCTCATTGGAGGGGGGTGAAGCGGTAAGGGCGACGCAGGACGACGTCGCAGCCGTGTTAGGGAGCCGGGAGAACTGTGGAATGACGCGGCGGCTTTTGGCGAGCTCAAAGCGGCGGCATTCCTTGACAATGACGTCGATGGTAGACACATTGTTGAAGATCAACAAGTTGAACGCGTCGTCCGCGATCCCCTTGAGAACGTGGCCAACCTTGTCAACTTCGACCATGTTCTCGTCGACTTTCCGGCAAAGAGCTAGCACGTCTTGTATGTACGAGACATCCGATTCAGTGGAAGACTGTGCTCGTGTAGCAAGCTCTTTTCTTGCAGCCTGCTGCCGACCGGTCGGATTGCCAAAGAGGTCGCGGAGCTTCTCCTTGAAAGCGTCCCAGCTAGAGATCTCCTCCTCGTGTGTCCGGAACCAGACACGAGGTGTTCCGTCCAAGTAGAAGAGGACATTAGCTAGCATTATGGTAGGGTCCCAGTGGTTGTTGCGGCTAACAAGCTCATACATGTGTAGCCAGTCATCAACGTCAACATTATCTTGGCCGGAGAATAAGCCAGGATCGCGGGGAGTGGCAACCGTGACGTACGTTGTGGTTGGAGTTGCAGTAGTAGCAGCAGACGAGTTGTCGTCACCGGGAGCCATGGCGGAAAGCTGGACGGTGCGGCCGCTGCGGAGCTCCGTGGTGAGGACGGGGAACGGCATGCTCCACCAAAAATGTTACGCGAACGAAGAATTAAGTACAGGAGACTATTTACAAGTATATTTACAAAAGATAGCTGCAGCGCTGGCCAGATCAGCCGATAGCTCGAGAGCCCAGAGCAGTTCGTCTTCTTCGTCTAGGTGCCCGCGCGCCTCGTTCAAACAACCAAATACCACACGCGTGTAGCAATATCGAAGAGCAAGGACACTATACCCAAAGCGCTAGCTTCAGGGACGTCGGCAAAACACAAAAAAAGTGACTCAGCAGGTGCACGAGGACTTTGACAAGGCAGTTTACACCTGGTTTGTGGTGCTGGTTAGGCCTAGCGGCCTAGGCAGTGCGGCCTGCGGAGTGGCTATTGACAAGCCGCCGTGAAATGGTTGTCCTCAATATGTTCGCACTTGTAGACCTTATTGGTGATTGAGCATGAGATCAAACGCTAGGGCTAGACTGACGGTCGTAGTGGTGGAGTATGGATTCACATGAGGTCCTTTCCATGGCCAGAAGTGTCAGCTTATACAGTAGAACCCCACTGATACGTTTTTAACGGGACCATAAAAAAAAACCCGTAACAGCTGGGAAAGGCAAGAGCCGGGAAACAGGAAAAAATGAGAAATGGGGGAGTAGTGTTGAACTGCAAAACAATATTATTTTAATTTTTACGTATGAAACAAAAAATAGTTGTGCCCGACAGCCGAAGTATCGATTGCGATAGCAAATTAGTAGACAGCTATACAAAATAAGAATAGTAGTTTTATCGTCCATGGAAACTTGTAAACATTCGATTATTAACTATATTAACCCTTTGCGGTCCGAAACTTTTACCCACTTTCCGGCTGTCCTGGTCAGAAACTATTTTGCCACTTTGTGGCACCGCGACAAAAACCACAAACTGTGGAAGAAAAACTCGCAGGATATTTATTTTTTCTTTTGCATTCTGCAAGCAACTCCTCTACTGATATTTGAGCAGCGTGTGATACCACTCGAAGCATTCTCCTAGGTGCAGGCCAGGGTTGTTACTGCAGGTTTTGCAGAAAAACAGTTTCCCTCCTGCCTCCGTTTGTTTTTTGATCACTACAAGCAGCACAGTCCTTGCTGCTTTGGCCTGGGAGCTTGTAGATGAAATGGCTCCTTCCATCTAGCCTTTCCTCGCACTCCTTCCGCGCAGACGGGCCCCACTTTTTAGCTCTAGCCCTCACGTCACCCACCTGCTGTAGGATGAGGTTGCGGCGGTACTGCAGGTGTCGCTGTTCTTTCTCACCATGATTCTGCAGCTGTGTGTGCCTCAAAATAAAGTTATTGACAATGGAAGCTTTCACTAAATGCACCACCGTAAAACGCACGTGGCGAAAAAGTGTTCATGCTTCTCAGCGAACCGCGCAAATGTGCGTTTCTGCGCACAAGTGAGAACGCTATGGTATCCAGAAAGCGTGCTGAACATTGTGCTGCACCCTCGTGCAGAAAGAAGTAAACTTCCACAAAGTTTATTTATCCCTCAAGAGATCATGTATACGAAGAATGCGCACGAATCGCAGTGAGAAAAACCGAGAAATTTAATCCCCGAACACCTTTGTCGGGAACGGACCACAAAGGGTTATTGTGTCAGCGCCCACAGGCAAATATGAACACATCACACTCGATGAGCGCGGACATGCGCTGTCAAATGCTGACGTGAGGACTTTAAGTGCCGCTGCAGAAGCGAGCGAAGTGACCTTTGTGCTGTTGTCTATCGCTTCAACGCAAACGGAGCGCCGAGAACACACAGCATAACAAAGCTACGAGGCGCCGACGCAATACGCAGTTGATGCCAGAGCACAACGCTGCCCGCTATTCCTCCCCCTCGCCGGTGCCTCGAGCGCAACGGTAGAAGGTGCGCTTCCTCCCTATTTTCTTTCTTTCGCGTGCGAGATTTAGACGTGGTCGTCGGCTCCCCTCGCACGCTTTCACTCGCACATACCGCATACGGCGCGCGGCGACGGCGTTATCGCACTTAGACTTATACTGAACATCTATGAGCCAAAACCAATTTTAGGGTCGCAACGCCTCATAGACACCATCTTTAGATAGCAAATACGGATCTCAAGGGCCATACTTTTGCTGGCAGCAACCGAAAATATGTCATAAGTGTCGCCCCCGGCACTTTGGGCAGCCAATGCCATCGTCAAGCTACCAAGCCAAGCGACATGAAAAGTCAAAATGGCCGCTCGGGCCGGCGCGGGGTGGCAGTTCGCAATTTATAATGCGGGAACGGTTCCACAGTTTCGACGTAACGGCGGGGTTACCAATGCATTGGGTTCTATGGGAGCTGTGCCTGGACCGGCCGAAAACGACGTAATAGCCGGGAAAATGCAGCACCCAGGAATGTAGCAGCGGGGTTCTACTGTATTGGGCATTTGCTAAAAGCCTCAAAACTAGGAGCAGAGATGAGTGAAGCATCAATTGTTTCTTCTAGGATTTTTGTCTCTGTGGTGCCCTTTTCTGTTTGTTTTCTTGTTTTGTGAGAGTTTTTACCAGTAAGCTTAGACATTTCCAAATTACACATGCATGAAATGTTCAACTATCACAATGATGGACATGTAGGAAAGACAATAAATACTTTTGCCTCTATTTTTGCAGCTGCCTGCGTGCCACGAAAGTTGGGATGAATGTCGCAGACAGCCTTGTCTCCTCCATGCTGCCATGGCTGAGGGAGAGAAGCAGCTAAACTGCCTAGCTGCTTCCCCACATGACGTCTCCTTCTCTGCACCTGTGCATTGTGGATTTCATAGCTGCATTCAGACTGAACATGCAAAACTCGGTAAGTCGGAGCAGCTGTCTGCAGTAAGGGGGGACACCCCACTTAAACATTTTTTTTTTACTTATGGGCACAATTTGATCAAACAATTTGATCAAACTTTGATCGCTTATGTATTTTGACATGCTTATATCAAATACAGTAAAACTGTATTTGATATAAGCATGTCAAAACTGTAAACCACAGGATCTCACAGGATCTCACAAAAAAAAAAAAGGCCGTCGCATGGAGAAGCAGCGGGGGAAAAAAAAACATCAGCATAGAATTGCTACTTTATTCACACCAAACGGCTCATCACTGATCAATAAACAGCGCACCAGCTGGTGGCTCACTTCGTAGAAAAAAAGTCCTTGATAGATTTTTGCCGTGTCTTCTTCAGGCGAACGATGGATTTTTCAGCTGCAGCCGCTATTTCGAGTTCGTCCTCGCTGTCAGCGCCAAAGAAGCATGTCTGCCGCATCTAGCACTTGTGCGGACCTCGGGTTCGCCAACATTAGGCTCCGGGCTGTCGTCGACACATTCGTAACTGTCGTCTTTAGGCACCCCCATCATTGCGCGCACAATTTCTGCCTCCGTTAGCTCTGCGGTGGTCACCGCGTCAGCATCGGCACGGACGTACTTGCAGAAGGTGTCGCAGCCGGGCACAACGCCGGCGTCAAGGACAGTGTCCCACGACGCTAGGGCTTGGTCGCCCACGGCACCCTCATTGGCGGTAGCACCAAGATCTTCGCTGTAACCGCCGCTGCTGATGCCAAATGAGGCATGCCAGATACAATTGGCAATCATGCTTGCTGGTACAGCCATCCAGACAGCGTGTAGCATCTCAGTCATGTACAGGTCGATCGTGGTGTCGTGCTTCATGCTCATAATGAGCAGAATTCGGTTGATCACATGCTTGCAGCAGCCCGACTTAAGGGGGACATGGGTTGTGGAGATAATGTCCTGCATCTTATGGCCAATTCTGATAAAAATAAACAGGCTTGCTCAGTTTTTTGTTTATTTTAAATATGCAATAATTTTTATTGTAGGTCCATTTGTTCAGGAGATACACAAATCTGCCACTCTATTGTTTCCGGAGACAATAAAAAAACTGCTCAGTAGAAAGTGAATATTATTTCATAGCTAGATACTATAATATGCAATAACTGCAACGCTGCAAACAGTTTTCAAATTAAATAATAATTAGCCATTCTGCAGGTGATCAAATTTCTTTCCTTGTCCTATGGCTACCACAACAAAAGAAATTTAATAAAATGAAAATATACATATGCAGAAATTTGAAATTCTGCTCTCAGCACTTTGTTATATGCAGATTAGGCTATCTGCTGAAGAAAGAATTATTGCTCTAGCTGTTCCAGATCATGAGATATCACTCTGATAATCTGGTGAAGTCACCCAATAACAAGTTTTGAGAAAAGTGAGAAAACGCAAAACCTTTTTTATTTACAAATATACAGCTTGAACAGCTCAGTAGGCACCAGGCATATAGTCCTGCTGATTTCCAGCCCCTGTGTGCCGCCTTTTCAGGGACTGGCGCAAGTTTTCTGTTGCTTTGCGCTTCTTATCTGATGCTGCCATTTGACGCCCATCTTTCTCGGCCATGCGGCTGCGACATTGCTGGTTCGGATTTAGACACATTTCTTTCATTATGTCCCCTGAGGCCCTTGCATTGCATGCATTAAACTTTAATACTGCCTTTGCCACAGCAGCCTCCACCGTGAACAAAGAAGCGTGCCGGTCTTTTGGCGCCAGTGCCCAGATCATTGAGTGTAGGCTTTCGTTGTTATTTTGTGTTTTCCCACGCTGGCAGCGTTGAATCAGCTTCTTATCTGACAGACGTTCATAAATGGGAAGTAAAGCCCGACACACATGAGGAGGAAGCTTTCGCGGATGTTTAGGAACCGGCTCACCCTTGGCCACTGAAGCATTTTGCTTGCACCAGGAGTTTGGGCCTGGTGGACAAAGAGTGTGATTAGCCACATCATCATTTGATGTAATGTGATGATATGTGGCCATCACTGCTCTTTAAGGGGAGACACTGGTGTTCGAAATTTTTTTTAATTTTTGCCATATACAAACGAAATGTTCAGGCAAGGTATACATTAGCCTGCTAGAAGCATATATGCAATCTATTTTTTCTTATGTCAAGTCATTTTGGAGATATTTAATACTTTCTGAAAATCAATTTGCCCAACTTTTCAACAATTTTACCACAGAATATCAGAGAAAAATTTATATTTGCATGTTCTAGAACAATCAGAGGTCACAATTAGACCATCACTGTAATTTTAGCTCAATTGTTACAAAAGTTATAGCCATATCTAATATGAGGGTTATGAAGCTCAAAATTCTTATCTGTTGTATTGCCACATAAAAAATTCCTGCATAAAGGATATCATATATTATTAGTTTTGTTGTGTGTAGAAACTCATAAGCTTTTAAATGCAACAAGAATAATTGAAATCGGACTATTACATGAAAAGATACTGTGGGCAACAGCATGTGTCATAGGAGAAATGCAGCTTTTGAGAAAATGCAAAAAGAAGTTCCAGGACATGATCAAGGTTTATTCTTAGCAATTGAAGCTAGAAATTCACGTCCACCTTGCACTAGAAGCCACCAGGCTCATAATCACCATCATTCTCTTTCATGCGCCTCTTCTTTATGGCATGCATGAACTTTTCTGCTCTGGTGTGCTTCTTGTCAGATGCGACTAGCCGGTGCTGGTCTTTTTCAGCACATCTTTGAGCTGCTGTGCTGCCTTGGCTCAAGTGTAGCTCCTTCAAGATGGCCTCAGAGGCATGTTTTGTCCCAGCATTAAACCTGGCGATTGCTTCAGCAGCAGCAGTTTCCACAGTGAAAAGTGAGGCATGTTTGCTTTTAGGCACAAGGGACCAGATGACCGAATGGAGGCTCTCGTTTGAGTTTTGAGTTTTACCTCGCTGACATCGGTTTAACAACTTTCGGTCAGAGAGGCGAGTATACACTGGCAGGAGGGCTTCTGCAACATGTGCAGGAAGATTGTAGCGATGCTTAGGTGGAGCCTGCTGCCTTGCCACAGCCTTGTTGTATGTGCACCGCGATTCTTCACCCTTTGGGCACCGTGAATGATTTGGCTTTGCATCGGTGGAAGTCACATGGTCATAAGTGGCAAGGACAGCATTCTCCATCTCTTCAATATGCCCTGGTGTTCCTTGAGTGCCCAGCCATAATAATTTGTGAGTTTTGCCACAAGCTCACCTGTAAGCTTCCCTTTGCCACCAAGGCTTGGCCTACCTTCTCCCTTATTTTTCTGCAGGAGGTTTCGGAGTGCAGCACCCATCCGTTTGTGCACATGATTTACACAATCCTCCTTTGAAATTGCTATGTAGCCATATACCTTCTCCTCCTGGAGGCTGTTAAAAGTGCGGCTATCGCCGTCACACAACATAGTTGTGTATCGGAGTCCATGTTTCTCCAATGACCGGCCAAACAGAATTTTCGCAGCCTCTACCTACATTTGGCCAGGCTTGCTCGAAGTGTTTTTTTTTGGCACTTATGTCGAACTCGCCATTCACTATATTCAGGGTCATCATCCTTGGGGCCGAGCTCGCATCCCAGACAGAAGTTGGAGAGAACTTGAAAGTCCAGCACATGGCCAGAAAAAATTTCTATCACAGTTCCCACACAAATGTGTGACAGGTGTCCACGAGTCAGCCAAGTCCCGTCAAACGAAACTGCTATGTTTCCGGGATTGCCAAAGTTCAGTTCAGAATAAATAGACTTCACAGCTGCCGCGCACTTGGTCATAACACCCGCGGATGCGTTCAGGGCGGCGGGGTTCATCTTATTTTTTACGTAGTCTTGGTATGTTTTGGTATGTATACCACGAGAGGAAATGTTGAGAGCCGCGAAAATATCGTTTAGTACAGTCTGTCCGTTGCCTGTGCTCATAACAGCACGAGCCGCGAGCACATTCACCTCGAAAGGGTTGCAGGTCGCATTCCCACCTGTTCTTGGCGAGCTCCATCCGGTGCTTATGTCGCCGCAAATGGCACAGTTCACCACTAGTTTTACGGCCACTCCATATTCCCGGTCGCCCTTTGTCACGGTCAAGGGGCCACGGCAGAATTCGCATTTCGCGCACCGAAGCAGTTGATTTAGAGCCGCTAGGCTTAGAATCGTAAACGCGGTCCCGCTCGCCGCCGCTTCCGGGGAATCTCCAATAAGCGACTGCTTTCGGCGGGTTGCTGATAACGAAGACAGCTTCTGTCATTCCTCCTCCGCGAGACGTTCAATTGCCACTTGTTCGGCTTCTGTGATGAGAAGCGTGTCGACGCGCGTTGCCCTCGACGTGTCGTTGACCGCAGGCATCGCATGTGCGGCCGTAGCTTCGGTAGCTGCCGTACGCTCGCTGGCGCATACCGCTGTGCTGGTCGTCGTCACTGCCGATTCATCCGAAGGTACTTGGGGTATCCGAGAACATCGCTTGCGTTTTTTCCCGAAGGCATGAGCCGTCGCGAACTTCCGTCGACCGCCAGCCATCGTTGCGTTGCTACGGCGCACTAGACTCCGTCCAAACCACGTCTAAAATGGCGTCTCGCATTGTCGGAGAAACGAAACTCCCGGTCGTCCAATCAGAGGTCAGGATTTACCCCACAAGGTACAAAGGCGCCAATGGCGTGCGAGTATTCCCCCTTTTTTCGAAAGCGTGTACCTTCACAGTAGCCAGACTAAGTGCCCCTTTCCCGCTAAAAACGGAATGTAGAAGAATCCAGGTTTCGAATGATTCCAAAATGGCCGCGCTGCGGGTAACAGTTGGCGTAGACGAAGGCATTGAATTCGCCTCTTTTCGAGGGGCGTTTGCGAACAAAAACGGTGATGAAGCTGACTTTAGAGCGCAATAATAAAATAAGTACTCATTAGAACGCGTTAATATTGCAGCAATAGCTTCTCTAGGACGTCTAGATTGCGAAAAAAATTGTTAGGAAAAGTCGATTTTTTTTAGATTTTTTGGGCCAGAAGACCCGTGTCTCCCCTTAAGTGGCATCTACATCTCCTTTGTGGGTCTTGAGAGCCCATCCATAGTAAGAGGTTAGCTTGGAGATCAGGTCTGCTGTCAAACTGCCCTTTCCACCAAGACTCTCATGTCCAGGGCCTTTGTGTTTTGCCACCAAGTTGCACAAACCTGTCCCCATGTACTTTTGCACGTGGTTCACGCAGTCCTGCTTTTCAATTGGGATATACCCATACACTGCGGCTGTCCCCGTCACAAAGTACCATTGTATACCGCAAATTGTGCCGCTCCAGTGATCGTCTGAAAAGGATGAGGGCAGCTTCCACCTCCCTCTCCTCAGCTTTCTTATTAGTGTTCTTCTGACACTTGTGGCCATCCTTCCACGCTCCATAAGAATGGTCACCCTCCTTAGGCCCCGACTCGCACCCAGCACAGAAATTGCTCAGCACAACAAAGTCGAGCATAAGTCCGCTGAATAACTCGATCACGGTGCCGACGCCGATATGGGACGTTATGACCGTGGGCCATCCATGACCCATCATACAACACCGCAATGTTCCCGATGTGACCCACGTTCAGTTCGGCGTGAAGTTTGCGAACCGACCGTGCGCAGTTGCTTGTTAGATTACGCGCCGCGCGATCGGCCGCGGGCGTCAGCTTTGTCTTCACGTAGCTCTGCCACGTTTTCATGGGAAGAGCCCGACGACTGATGCCCATCAACGAGAAAATGTCATTGAATGCGGGCTGTCGGTTCCCCATTGCCTGCATGGTACGTGTAGCCAAAACGTTCACAGCGAAGGGGTTCATTCACACTATCAACGCGCGGCGAACTCCACACCGACGTAGTCTCTCCACAGTTTGCACTTATAAAACGCAGCTTCACAGCAAGTCCGTATTCCCGCTCGTCTCAGACGATTTCGAAAGCACCACAGCAGATTTTGCACGTCGTTAACGTTAATAAACTGTTCACAGCACTCAAATCCACAATCGTGAACGTAGTCCCATCAGCCGGGTGAAGTGCATCGTTGTTACTGTCACCCACGAACTCGCGTTTACTCTCCGTCGCTGGAGCTGAAGATAACAGCGATAGCTTCGCTTCGGCTTTTGCTGCTTCCTCCTCCAGCTCGGAGGGTTGCCGGTAGATCGTATCTTGCCTTGCGTGAGCAAAGGTCGAAGGCTTGGCGGCAGACGGACTTTGAATCACAGTATCCGCAGTAGCCGATGCGGTCGTTAGGCCTATCGTTACTACATCGACGATTTAGGCATCGGACGCTGAGGTTGTGGCGTCCTGGGCGTTTTGCAGCGTCAAGCAGTGTTCTTTGAAGTTTTCGATGAGCGTCCGTCGCACTTCTTTAGCACCAAACTTGTGCCGCATGCGAAATTTGCGCTCCTTTTTTTGACATCGCGGCATGCTTCCTCGCTGACACTGGGGCAAGATGGTGCGCCTCAATGCGCGTCTCCAAGCGTGGAGCAGACGATGGTCATGCAGTTCCGCCAATCGGGGGGCAAGCTCGTCACATGCACCAAGTGATGAATAGGAGGCCGTTTTAGTACCTTTTTTTGCCGCACATTTTTAAAGTGGCCAATGGCTGAATGGGACCCGTTCTGGCGGGAATTTGAAGGGAAAAAGCGGCTCTTTCAAATGAGACTAAAATGTCCACGCTAGCACACGTGGAAGAGAAGGCGCGCATTTCGGAAAATGTGCTGTTTCAGCGTCAGTTTCGCCTGAAATTTAGCTAGTACATGTCGTATAAGGTGTCATTTTGGATAAAATTTTGACATTATCGGTATGAAATTAACAATATAGGTGCAATAATAGCCATACATTCCAACAATGCAATTTAAAAAAATCTAGTTCTTTCGCAATTTGTGGTCGCCACAACCCATGTAGGGGGGACACTGCATCAAAATATTACTTGCGTATTTCTCAACTGAACTTGGTGAAATTTGGTAAACTTGTTCAGTTTCTTTTGCAGATTCTGAAAATGCGATTCTTTCTAGCTTGCATAGTTAGATGATTAAAAATCAATTGTCATTTTGTGTGAAAGCAATTAAAGATTAATCACTTGTTAAAATTTGCTACATACATGTTTTTAGACTCTGTAAAGCATAAGGGACACAACAATGCAAGCAGATTTTAGTTTGTGAAATTACCGTATTTACTCGATTCTAATCCTCGATTGTAACGCGCACCCGTTTTCCGTGACGACAAAAAAAAGTTCTTTACAGTACCGCGCACCTCATGTTTGAAACAGAAATACAACATTCTCTCATTTGAAAAAACAGATTTCCTCCCGATGCACTGAAGTTGCGATAAATAAAAGAAGTCGCAGTTTTGCCCGAAAGGCGAAGCATCAAATGCAATAGCAAATTAGTAGACTGCTATATGAAGTAAGCATAACAGTTTTATCGGCCATATAAACTTGCAAGCATTCGCTTACTAAATATAAATTAACAAGCACGGTGTCACGCGCGCACAAGCAAACATGAACACATCTTGCTCGTTGACCGTGGAAACGAACTGTCATAACGCTCCAGTGACAAAGCGCGGTGGGCGAATTGACCTTCGTGCTATCATGCCTCTCGCTTCAATGCGACCTATAAGCGGCGAAAATACAGTGCGCGGCGGACTTTCCCCGTCGCAGATTGCTTTCGAGATAGGGCCAAGGCGATCGTATCGCCGAAGTGGATCGTCGCAGATTATGTCCTGAAACCGTTCCGCATTGCTTTGCTGGCGAAAATCCTCTCCTTCTGTTCACGCCAGTTGCGAATGCAAGTTTCGGATTCTCCAAATGCCCGTGATGCAGCCCGATTTCCGTCTGTCTCTGCACACATGATCACTTTCCTTTTAAATGCGGCGTCATGATGAACTCGGTACTTCATGCTGATAGAGCAGACACAGAGAACGTGAAGACAGACGGTAGACTATTGCCTAAGCACGTGTTCTGCAGCCACCGTCACTGCAGCACATGGAGGAAGCTACGGTAGCTAGGCTCGAAGCGCGTGTGAGGCGGCCATTTTGAAATGCCGACGTAACGCACATTTCGGGTCGTACTCGATTCTAATGCGCACGCAATTTTTGGACCTGTTTTATCGGAAAAAAAGTGCGTGTTAGATTCGAGTAAATATGGTATGTCCAATATTAAGGGGGGACACTGTACTTGAGAGAGAAATGTCTAATTTTTTGTATCTATTAAAAAACAAACTTGACAGTATGACTGAGCTTTTTATGCTGATTTCAAAAATGTGATGATTTTTTTTGTAAGTCAATAAGTGTTGGAGATAATTAAAATTAATTATCTATTGTTTGAAGGTGGAATAACAGCAGAAAATTCTTATTAGAGAGCTACTATATTGGCACATGTCTAGATACTAAAAAGCATAAGCTTCACAATGGTAGGAGTACTTTTTTGATATGATGATTTTTAGCCGAGCTGTAGCAGTTTGAGTTTCAATGTTGCAGACACACCCACATTATGCTTCAATTTAGTGGAAAATTTAAAAAATTTAGAGACGTTTTTTGAAAATTCACTCCTACAATTGTGTGCTCTACAGATAGAGCTACATGTCACAACAAAAATAGCAGTGCTAGCTGCTCTGAAGGCAGAGTTATTCGTTCTTCAAGTTTGCAATTTCATCAAAATTGGGATTTTGAGAAATCATTGAAAAACAAAACAAGTCTAATTTGAGCCAGCTGAAGCAAAATTGTAGAATATTTACAATGATTTGCAATTTTAATATTGTCAGTAGGCACCAGGCATATAGTCCTTCTGTTTGGAATCGCCTAAATGCCGTTTTTTCAGTGCCCGCTGCATGCTCTCTGCAGAGACGCGCTTGCGAGCTGACGCTGTTGCTCTGCGGTGGTCCTTTTCTGCCATGCGTTTAGTGACTAGGAGTCCAGGATTGACCTTCAGTTCCTTCAGGATTGCTGATGAGGCTGCTTCATTTCCTGCATTGAATTTCAATACAGTCTCAGCCACAGCACCTTGCACAGAAAACAACGACGCATGGCGCTCTTTTGGTGAATGCGCCCATACAACGGAGTGGAGACTCGTTGCTGTTCTGCGTTTTACCCCTCTGGCACCGCTTGAGAAGCTTCTCATCCAACAAACGTTCGTAGATGGGAGAAAGGGCCTTGCAGACATGTGGTGGCAGGTTATATCGATGCTTGGGGATTGGCTCGCCTTTTGCTTGGGCTGCATTTTGCCAACACCACGAGTTTTGGCCTGTTGGGCACAAACTGTGATTTGAGACTTGGTCATTAGAGGTGACATGGTGATAGGTGGCCATGACA
Organism: Dermacentor silvarum; assembly: GCF_013339745.2. NCBI lineage: Eukaryota > Metazoa > Arthropoda > Arachnida > Ixodida > Ixodidae > Dermacentor > Dermacentor silvarum. Next base: position 104,787,530 of record NC_051160.1, on the reverse strand, counting down.
GCTCTGTGCATGGCCTTTATGTCACCTTTGTTTGACTTCAAAGCCCAGCCGTAGTATGAAGTAAGCTTGGCAACCAGGTCACCAGTCAGTTTTCCCCTGCCACCAAGGCTTTCAGTTCCAGTCCCCTTTTGCTTGGAAATCAGGTTACGCAGCGCAGTTCCCATTCTTTTCTCAACGTGGTTGACACAGTCTTCCTTGCTGATGGGAATACAGCCATACACTTTGGCTTCCTGTAGGGCGAGGAAGGTGCGGCTGTCGCCGTCCGAGAGTATTGTGGTATACCTGAGGTTGTGTTTTTTCAGTGACCTTTCAAAGAGCATTAGTCCAGCTTCAACTTCCGTTTCTCCAGATTTTTTGCTTGAGTTTTTTTTGGCATACATGCCTCTCCTTCCACGACTGATACGTTGGATCTCCTTCTTTCGGTCCCCGTTCGCATGCCGCGCAAAAATTGCTCAGAACAACGTAGTCAAGGACCAACCCCGTAAAAAGCTCGATGACGGCGCCGACGCAGATATGTGAGGAATGGCCACGCGTCATCCAGGACCCATCATAGGAAACGGCTATGTTTCCTGGGTCGCCGAGCTTCAGTTCGTTGTACAGATTGCGCACAGCGAGCGCGCTCTCGGCATTGCGATGCATTTATCGGCAGCTGCAGTCGCAGCGGGCGTCAGCTTTGACTTCTGGTGCGCCTGCCATGTCTTGGTGTGCATGCCGCGGGTAGACACATTCATGATCGCGAAAATGTAATTCAGCGCCGTTTGCTGATTGCCAGTGCTTTTCATAGCGCGCGCGGCAAGAATGTTCACGACGAATGGGTTGCACGTCGTTCCGCTGTTCGCGCGCGGCGAGCTCCACACCGACACGCTATCACCGCAGATCTCGCACGAGACAACCATCTTTATCGCGAGGCCGTAATCGCGTTCACCTTTGCTCATCGACGCATCGCTACCACACACTTTGCACTTGAAAAACGACAGCAGAGCGTTTATAGCGGCAAGGCTCACCATGGCGAAGCGCATATTCATCACATCCGAGCCTTCTGCGGCGGCGTCCGAGGCCGCGGCGGCGTCGGCAGCACAAACGAGAAGCTCCGATTTCGCCGTTCCGTCTGGGCGGGGGGCGCTGTAGCGCCAACTGACGCCGCAACGCAGCGACCCTAAGATCGCCGCTCTCGGCTTGACAGCCGAGGAGAATAAAGTTGGGCGGCGCGTGCTAACGGCGCAAGCATGGCACGTGCCAGTCCGTTCTAAAGGTCTGCTGAGCTGGTCCTCTTGGTCGGGCGCTCCGCGGCGACCCCTCGGTTTCTTACAAATCCACATTATCATGGGTCTTCAGGGCCCAGCCATAGTATGAGCTCAACTTGTTGATGAGATTGGCAGTCAGCCGGTCTTTTCTAGAGAGGCTCTCCAAACCAGGGCTTTTGTGCTTGGAAACTAAATTGCGCAAGGCCATGCCCATCTGCTTTTTCACGTGATTTATGCAGTCCTCCTTGGCAACGGGGATGTAGCCATACACCTTCTCTTATTGTAATGCAACATACGTTCGGCTGTCGCCATCCGAGAGCACAATTGTGTATCGGAGGTTATGGAGCTCCAGGGACCACTTGAACAAAGTAAGCCCAGCCTCTATCTCCATCTCACCAGATTTCTTTGTCGTGTTTCGCTGGCACGCATGGTCCTCTTTCCACTTTACGTAAGAGGGGTCACCCTCCTTCGGGCCCCATTCACACCCGGCACAAAAGTTGCTGAGAACGACTTAGTGTAAAACAAGGCCGCTTATGAGTTCGATCACGGTACCGACGCCGATGTGCAACGAATGTCCACGCGCCATCCACGATCCTTCATATGACACGACGATGTTTCCTGGGTTGTCCAAGTTCAGTTCCACGTAAGTCTCACGAACTGAACTTGCACACTCGATCATCAGTTTCTCGCCAGCAAGAGTAGCGGCAGGTGCAAGTTTCTTCTTTACGTACGTCTGCCACGTTTTCATATGGAGGCTGCGACGCGCAATGTTTATCGCCGCGAACACGTCGTTCAATGCAGTTTGCCTGTTGCCAGTAGCCTGCATTGCACGTGCGGTGAGCAGGTTCACGGTAAACGGGTTGATCTTTTGATCTCCATCGATGCGCGGCGAACTCCACTTTGACGATACGTCACCGCAGTTCGTACACACGAGCTGAAGCTTGACGGCAAGACCGTATTCCCGCTCACCTCTCACGATTTGCGCATCTCCCTTACAAATCTTGCACTGTAAACGCGATATCAGTGCGTTCACTGCAAGTCCACGATGGTGAAGGCCGTTCTGTCAAGGGGGGGGAGCCACGGCGTCGGCGCGTTTTGCTATAAGATTTCGCTTCTGCTCTGTCGCCGCGACGGGTGACATCTCCCGAAGTTTCTCTTCTGCTTCCTTCTTCTCATCCTCTAACTGTTGTGACTCCTTAACTTTCATGGCTAATAGATGGAGCTGTTCACCGTTCGAGGCCCTTGTGAAATAGTAGCCTACAGGAAGCCTGTAAAGAAGGTCACAGTCTTATTAAGATATAGAAGCTTTCAGACTTCATTGGTTAACGATTGTTTACATATCTATGTGTATACCTATACAGTACAACCCCGCTGTTACGTTCCCGGGTGCTGCGTTTTCCCGGCTGTTACGTCGTTTTCGGCCGGTCCCGGCACAGCTCCCATAGAACCCAATGCATGGGTAACCCCGCTGTTACGTCGCAACTGTGGGACCGTTCCCGCATCATACGTTGCGAACTGCCACACCGCGCCGGCCCGAGCGGCCATTTTGACTTTTCATGTCGCTTGGCTTGGTTGCTTGACGATGGCATTGGCCGCCCAAAGTGTTGGGGGCGACATTTATTACGTATTTTCGGTTTCCGCCAGCAAAAGTATGGCCTTTGATATGCGCTTTTGCTATCTAAAGATGATGTCTATGATGCGTTGCGGCCCTAAAATTGGTTTTGGCTCATAGATGTTCCGTATAAAGTCCAAGGGCGATAACGCCGTCGCCGCGCGCCGTATGCTTTCTATCGCGCGCGAGACACAGTCGTCGGCTCCCCTCGCACGCTTTCACTCGCACATACAGCATACGTCGCCGCGCGCCGTATGCTGTATGTGCGAGGCCGCGCGGCCGTATGCTGAATGTGCGAGTGAAAGCGTGCGAAGGGAGCCGATGACCGCGTCTCGCGCGCGAAAGAAAAGCAGGAAGGAAGCGCGCCTCCTTCCGTTGCGCTCGAGGCACCAGCGAATGGGGGGGGGGGGGGGGGGGGTAGCGTTGTGCTCTGGCATCATACTGCGCGGTGGCGCGCGCGTGGTCCCACGGGCCGTATCTTGAAAGCGATCTGCGTGGGGGCAGATTCTACGCAGTGTAGGTGCGTCGGCGGCTCGTGGCTTTGTGCGTGCTGCGTGTTCTCGGCGCTCAGTTTGGGTTGAAGCGATAGACAACAGCACGAAGGTCACTTCGCTCGCTTCTGCAGCGGCGCTTAACTGCGCGTGTCCGCGCTCATCGAGTGTGATGTGTTCATGTTTGCCTGTGGGCGCTGACACCATGTTTGTTAATTAGTTAATAACCGAATGTTTACAAGTTTATACAGACGATAAAACTACTATTCTTACTTTGTATAGCTCATCGCAATCGATACTTCGGCTGTCGGGCGAAACTACTTTTTGTCGCACGTAAGAATTAAAATAATATTGTGTGCAGTTCAACACCCTACTCCCATTTCTCAATTTTTCCTGTTTCCTGGCTCTTGCGTTTCCCGGCTCTTACGTTATTTTTTTACGATGCCGTGAAAAACGGTAACAGCGGGGTTCTACTGTAATGGGTAGACAATCCCACAAAGACAAAGCATAGAAGATGTGTTGCTAGCTGGTCCTCTAGGCCAGTCTTCTTCTGCGCCCCCCAGATCCACCAAACCATGTACAGTGTCGGAGTGCTTTTGGTAGGTTGTTGCTTGCTTGATGATATGCACCCTTTTGAGCAAAAGTTCACATTTTACCTGTTCAGTATGCAGTTTCGCTTCAACATGAAGCCGTCGTTTAATGAGGGAAGACACCACTTGTCCTGTGCACGCTCCAATATAGCGCTTCAACGTGGAACGGCTGGGCAGCACAAGTACCCCTGTCTCCCGGAGCAAACGATAGCCAGATGGTGATTTGGCATGCCAAAGCACGCAGTTCCTTATGGTCTCCTCAAGCCAATTTTTTTTTAGGCACTCGGTAAAGTAAGTTGTTCCTGGAGAAACAATGCCCTTGAGTCGTTGTTTTCCACCTTCTCCTGTAAGGATTTTAACAGTGAAAGCTCGTTAATTCGCACCTCATTAATTCGAACTTTCGGGTTAATTCGAACTGATGGTAATGGTCCGGCCACAATATATAGGCGTCTATGGGTTAACCAACTCGTTAGTTCACGCGCGCATCGGCTCCTCTATCGATAATTCGAACTGCTCGCCGCTGCGTGGTGGTATTTTATGGTGGTATTTTTGCCGCCGCAAGCTTTCAACGCTCAACGATAGATGGCGCGAGCGCAGCGGCGTCACTGTCGTCATTGCGCTCGCTCTTCGCATCGTGTGGCGGTTTGTGTCGGACGTGTCTGCGTAGTCTCCGTGTCCTTTGTGTGCCGCACATTCAGTCGCTAGGCCTCGTGTACGTCAGAGCTACGAAGTCGTTCGGTGCCGTGTCGCTACGATGTGAGGCTGCTCACGGCCTTGCATATGTTGATGCGTTCCTGGGATCAGGTCACGGCAACAACTGTTGCCAATTGCTTCCGCCACAGTGGCTTTTGTGTGACCAATGAGGGCACAGCTTGCGAGCCCGACGAGCGCGAGGCCGTGGTCATTCCTGCATTCCTGCCGGATTTCGGGATGCGCTGGAGGACGTGACATTCGACGACTACGTCGATGCAGATCGCTGTGCAGCGGTCTGCGGCACAATCACCGACGATGATATCATCGCGCAGGTGACTGGTGGAGAAGCGCCCGTCGTCGATGTAGGTGCGGATGACGAAGAGGATGATGCACCCACGCGGCCCTCAGCTTTGGAACTAATGGAGGCTATGCGTGTCGCGCGTCTATTCTTCAACTTCGAGGAAGACGCAGAGGATGCTTTCTGCCACGTTCGCGCGTTGGAAAACAAGGCTATAAGCGATCGCATTCAAAGAAGAGAAACAGGCAGTGATCACGGATTATTTTCGCAAGTAAATATTTTGAGTGATTTTCCAACAACCCGGTCTCAATTCCTGCTGTTTTTTCAATGAATTTCGTTAGTTCGAACTTCGGTTTAATTCGAACTCATTGGGCGTCCCCGCGAAATTCGAATTAACGAGCTTTTACTGTAGGGGTAAATAGAGGATTGCAGATGCTTAGGCTGGTGCACAGAAAAAAATTGACCGGTCACTGTATCATCATATTTCCTCTCAATCTTTCCTTTGTACCTACTCAAAGATGTTCAGCTGTATAGATATAAATATAGTTAATTTTGGATGACTACATAAAGATTTGTGTATTCATACAATTTATCTGAGTGGCTTACACTTTTCGTACCTGGAGAATGGTGAAATTTGACTTCTTCATCCATGCATCCATTTTTTTAGCCTGTTGCTTCAGTGAAGAAGCCTCTTCCTGTAGCCTCCCTTGCTTCTTAAGGCGTCTTTGGCGTCACTATTTTTACAGAGGAAAGTCTCGTCTGCATTCCTTGTGCCCTGGTAAGCCTCCTTAAAGCTGAAGGAGTCTTGCGTGATGCTTCAGGTGCAGGCAACAAGAAGATGGATGGGATTTCCTGAGGAAGGCACATTGGCATCAATTTCTTTTCCGTGGAGTGTACTAACAGTGTTGTAGGTGTCTGTGCACTTTTGGGGCTGTTTGTAGCTGTAGATCTGAAAAGTTAGGGCTACTGAATTTTTCCAGTGGTACAGGCTGAGAACAACAGCATTGTTCTTCTGTAGATAGAGGTTCAAAGGAGCCGCTGTAATCTGCACAGTCCTCGATTTCGGCTTGTACACTTTGGCCCTCGGGTTGCAAGCAGGGAGCTACAGAAGCTTCCATCCTGGAATGTAAAGAACAACTTGTTAACTTTGCATGAGACAATAGCATGACTTAACTTTGCATGAGACAGAAATGTGAGCAGTTATTGCCACCTTTCAAATTTACGTAAGTCAGTCATACCACAATAAAACAAAAAAAACTGAACCTACTTCGTCCTTTTGGCATCCACATCAGGTCCATCTGCAGGTGACAAAGCTAATCGATGCTTCGCCCCTTCTTGGGCTGCTCCTGTAGATACACTGGGTAGTGTGGGAACACTGATGGCACAGCATCTGGTTTTAGCTTTTTTGATTTAAGGCCTTCCCTATAGTCATCAGGCTTAAAATGAAGGCTGCAAACTTTACTACTGCCGCTTGGCGCCCATGGCTGTTATCCCGGACCTGCATACAGTTTGCGCATGTAAGCCATGTAGCAATTAGGTCTGCAAGTTGTCAAAACAGTCACGAGCTATGGCTCGCATGTCAATGATACTTCAAAGTAATCTTTAGCAACACGGCATCAGCTCCAGCAGAATGGGTGACTAGCGACCAAACTATAATTGACGTGCACTAATTAACAGGAAAGCGTGGCAGAAGGCGCCAGAAAATTTGGTGGTCTGGAAGAACCTTAACTGGATAATTACAACGGCAATGCAGCTGATAGCATATTCTCGCGTGCGTATTTCGCGAAAGTGGTACCGCAAGGCAGCAGTAATATCAAACTTGTATCGTTTGCAAACTGACCGTCATCAATTCTGTAGCTAAAAAATTCTTAGTAGCGTCACTGATTAGAAGACAATTAAGATACGTAGTTAATTTGCGCAGTTACGAGCATGGATGCTCGGAGTAGTACAGCCGCGAGCATCGAACGAATTACAATGAACTCTTTAGTCATACAGACTACTGTTTTGACAATATTGCTGGGAATGACATACATGCTATTACCGGCCGCTATCCTTTAACAGCACCCAGAGCTTATTTTACTATAACTTACCTTCGCCTTGGCGAGATATCTTCTTCAACCAAAGTACGCGCACATAAGTGACAGGAAACTCGTGAAATGAGATGCCAGCAGATGTCCGTCCGCTCGATTTACAAAACAGCATGCAACAGTAAACCATCGCTGTTGCGACCAGTGCTTTCGCAAGTGCTGTTTAAGCTGCGCAAGCACACTTTGTAGCAATTAAGAACACAACTGAAAAACACGTGGAAAATGGCAGACGAACAACAACATACAACTACACCACAGAACACCCATACAACTACCGTATTTACTCGCATAATGATCGCACTTTTTTTTAAAATAAATTGTCGCAAATTTCAGGGGCGCGATCATTACACGGGGTAAATTTTCCGCGAAATAATATTTTGAGCACCGAAAACGCAAACAAGTCGCGTATCAGAATTCTTACGGTAGCTATCATGAACATAACCAAAAATAAAAGTAGAGTAAGGCTTACCTTTGTAATAAACGCACACATTACGCAGGAACTACTTGCATTGCATATTGCCCTTTAATTTTTTTCATTCACTGACCCCCTAACTTTCATTCAGAGTCTGAAGCATCACTGGCGTCAGTGTCGTCGCCGCTCGATTCCTTGTCAGAACCGGCAGTGTCATCGCAGTCCCACAGAAGGTTATCTTCCGTTCCGTCGAGCGCGTTTGATATGCCTGTCTTCTTGAAGCTGTTGGCGACCACCTCGTCGGAGATGCTACTCCACGCTTCGACAATCCATGAGCAGAGGACTTCCACGGACGGTCTCCTGATTTTCCCGCTTGGCGTGAAATCATGGTCGCCCGCCGCCATCCACTCTGCGTACAGCCTCCGAACGTTGTCCTTGAACGGTTTGTTCAGTGATACGTCCAGAGGCTGTAGCAGCGACGTTAGACCCCCAGGGATCACTGCAAGCTCCGTGCGCCGCTCCTTAAGTTCAACACGGACACTGTCGACGAGATGGCCTCGAAAGCTATCCAGCACAAGCAGTGAAGGAAGCAGAAGCGCTCCTGCTCTTCGTCCCCAGACCGTTCTAATCCAGTCTACCATGATCTCCGCCGTCATCCACCCTTTCTCTTGAGCGCGGATGTGGATCCCACGTGGAAACTTTCCCTTCGGAATAGTTTTCCGCTTTAGAATAACATATGGCGGCAGCTTCCGCCCGTCTGCCGTCACTGCGAGCATCACGGTGCATCGCTGCTTCTCCGCACCACACGTTTTTACAAGGACACTATGAGCACCTTTTTCGTTGACGGTAGGGCTTCGAGGCATGTCGAATGTCAAAGGTGTTTGGTCCGCGTTGCCTATTTGTGACAACAGGAAGCCGTTCTTCTCGCGTATTCTCATCACAAATCTGTGGAAGTCGATGACTTTGTCTTCGTACGCGGATGGGAGTCGCTGGCACGACGACGTCCGCCGCCTAAGTGATAATCCGTTTCGCCGCATGAAGCGTGTCGTCCAGCCGGAACTAGCGCGGAAGTCCTTTGTGGCAATTCCCAGCCTCCGGGAAATTGTGCGTGCCTGCGTCTGTATCATTTCTAACGACACTGCACAACCGTCTTTGCGCATGTCCTTCACGTATTCTAGGACTGCCTTCTCAACGTGAGGGAACTTGCCAGTTTTCGGTCCGCGGAAAGCCCGGCGCGTGCTGTTGGTAGCCATGAGCTTCTCACGCTGATTTTTCCAGTACCTAATTCTGATTTCGTCGACGCCGAAATGCCTGCCGGCAGCGCGGTTGCCGTGCTCGAGCACGTAATCAACCGCCTTCAGCTTAAACGCGGCAGTGAAACTCGCGTATCGCCCCATCGTGAACCGGCACTCCAACAAGCAACACCAAAGCACGCCACCACGTTACGGAATGGTGAAAAGACGCGGCTTTTTCAGGAATTATGGGAACACGTCGGCAGCTTGTTGCTGCGGGATGACAACAAGTCAACCAACAGGCGGCTGCCGCTGTAACACTGCGGGATATCAAAACCACGTGATCAAAACAAACATGGCGGCTGACGGAGCTAAGCGATCGCGTTTTTCCTCGTGAGTCATGGAGGTCGTGAGTGCGTCACGCGCGTGAAAACAGTTTCTTCCGTCGAAATAATGAATTATTTCGTTTAAATCGGTAAATTTGCGGCAACAGCATAGCCATGTCCGCTTTTAGAGGACAGAAACAGAGATGGGCGCGTTCAGCTGCCACAGATGTAGAAACACATGGCAGGCATGTCATGAAAACTACGGCATTTGTGTTTACTGCTATGCTAATACGGCACGTTTCCGCCAAGGGTTGGCAAAAATTAGGAATCTGTTTGGTGTGTGCAGTTCACTTGGTGAGTCTTGAAGAGTTATTTACGTAACGTTCGACAGATGGTAAACATGATGATCATCAGCTAGACTTGGCACACGACATATCGCTGCGGCAAGTTCGGGGTGCGATCATTACGCGGGGGGAAAAAAAAATCGAATTTTTACGACAAAATTTAGGGGTGCGATCATTACGCGAGTGCGATCATTATGCGAGTAAATACGGTACACGCCGAGTGATCGGGCATGGGGGTAAGTTGTGGCGCCACGTTTCGCGGTGGCAGCTAACAGAACTAAAATAAAATAAACAAGCAAAACAAAATCGGCGCGCAGGAGCGCCGCCGTAGGGTCAGGTCGCCAATTTATAGGAGGAGGTCGTGGTTCAGCTTGAGCGGCGCCATTTTGAGCTGGCGCAAAATGTGCACAAAGAAACCAGCTACAAAACAAGCCCAAGATGGCAGCGGTCGGCTGGCGGCTACACCCACGGCACGCGTGGGAAGTTTGAACAAATTTTGTCTGTCGCAGGTCGTTTCGGGGTCCCCATGGCGTTTTGAAAGCCGATTTTTTCCTATTTACCGATCAAAATCAGCGTTAATAATTTGGGGGCAGGTGCTTGAAAGCCCAAACATTCGTAAAATGCATTTTTCTAAATATCAAATTTTCGGCCATTTTTTACCCGTGTTCCCCTTTGGCGGCAAAAAGCATAGCTCGATGTTCTTGAGCATAGAGGCAGTGTGTTGGGCTGCGCAGTTGTCCAGAACGAGGCATATCTTCCGGTTCTGCTCTCCCAGCCGCTCATCCCACTCCCACAGCCATTGTGCGAAAGTTTATCTCGTCATCCAAGCCTTGCGGTTGGACACAACTCACTTGGAGCCTTCGTTTGCCTTTAAGGGAGGAGGTGGGGATCAGAGCTGTTTTGTGCTTTGACCTAGAGCAACGAAATTTGGCAACCACACTCGAAAATGTCTTAAGGGGGGAGGCTACCCTTGGATATCAACTTCTTTGTTTATTGAGATATCTTAATGAAATTTTCAGGATAGACTCATAGCAAAAGAATTAGTAGAACTACAAAATTTCATGCAGTTATGTTCACTGGTTCTCAAGTCATAGCATTATGTAGAATGGTGCATATGGTTTTCTCGTTCCAGGCCTGGAGAATTTTCAAAAGGTGCTGCAACTGTGAAATTCACTATGATGATTCCCAGATGGATACCTCAGGGCAATACAGAGCCCTTTTTTAAATTGCCTTGCTGAAAAATTTTAGCAGACCACCGAATTTAGTCTTGGTGATTAAGATTATATCAATCAAATTTTGGTTAAGTATCACAAATCACAGACACAATATATAAAAAATGGGCTGGTCTTGCCCTCAGAAATTTATTGATACACAATAAAAAAAACTTAATCTGATGAGCGGTTACAGAGATATGGCTGGAACAAGCAGCCTCACCAGCCAAAAAAGTCATTTTGAGAAAATGAGCTTTAAAAGTATTGAGCACATATATTGGTCTAATATGACCCTGCAGCGTAACTAGAGATGTCCTTATGCACTCTCTTCTTTTGCCGCCTTTCCACCTTCTGTTGCGATCGCTTCTTGGCCTTTTTCAACCGCAGAGAATCTTTCCCGGCTGCCCGTTGAATGGCCAGGTGACCAGGTGTTAGTCCCACTGATGACCATAGCTCTTGGGTGGCCCTGTGGCAGCCAGCATTATATCTTAACACTGCCTCATGCAGTGCTGTCTCCACAGCAATCAGCGACGCATGCTGCTCTTTGGGCATCAGGGACCATAGCACGGAGTGAAATGATTCCGACGCATTCTGCGTCCTTGCTCCCAGGCAGCGTTGCAGAAGAGAAGCCTGTGAGAGGCGCTCATAAACAGGTAGCAGTGCTTCTGCAACATAGCCTGGAAGATTGTACCAATGCTTCGGAGGTGGCGCATCATCACTCTTGCTGGCGTTATGATGACACCACGAGTCTGCCTCCTCAGGGCACAAGTCGTGGTGAGGATCCTTGTCCATTGATGTCACGTGGTGGTACGATGCCATCACTGCACGCTGCATTGCAGCCACATTGTTGGAATTGTTCCGTAGGGCCCAGCCATAATAGTCAGTCAACTTGTCGATGAGGGCCTTTGTGAGCCTGCCTTTCCCTCCTAAAACCTTGTCACTTTTCTGCACAAGGCTGCGCAGTGCTGTCCCCATCCTCTTCTGGACGTGGTTCAGGCATTCCTCTTTGGAGAGGGGGCACCAGTCCATAAACATTTTCGTGCACAAGGGCAGAGAAGGTGGCACTATCTCCATCAGACACGAGCGTTGTATAACGGAGGTTGTGCTTTGGCACCGAACGTGAGAAAAGTATTAGAGCTGCCTCAACCTCCATCCTCCCAGACTTAGAGTCGGTGTTTTTCTGGCAAACATGATGCTCCTGCCAGCTTGCGTAGCCTGGGTCTCCAGGCTTTGGTCCTACTTGGCAACCAAGGCACTGGTTTGATAAAACAATGGCGTCCAAGATGAGGCCCATATGATATTCTATTATTGGACTAACTCCAATATGGGACGTGTGGCCACGCTTGTGCCATGTTCCATCAAAGTTTACTGTGATATCCCTACTGAAATATGGATCCATTTCCTTGTAGGTGGTTTTCACAGCAGAAGCAGTTCTGTATAGAACTTGTCTATGCACTGTGTCTGCAGTTCCCTGAATTTCTTCAAGTGCTTCTGAAAAGTATTATGATGCAGGCCACGATGGGACATGTTCATCGCTGCCCAAAAGTTATTGAGGGCTGTTTGTCCCTTCCCTATCTGTTTTGTTGCCACAATGGCTCTTATACCCCTGTCACACGAGAATCTTTAATGTCATTTCTATCTAATGACATTCGATACATCAAATGACATTAGGTGCCTTGTGCTGCTACACGGCTGAAAATAATGTCATTTGTAGATGATAGCAATGGCGAATGCAGTGAACACTAGAATGATCAAGAAAGTCGCAACATTGTAAAAAAACATGTTGCTATATATATCAGGTTTAATGAAATTTGATTTTAGCATGATAGCAACAATACGCAATTAACGTTATGAGGTTTTTTACATATTTAAGAAAAACTCACACATACGCAGTCTAGACAAGACTGCAGCCACGTAGGAATCCAATATTTGGTCAACGAGCAATATGTCCGACATGGCGGAGTGCGACGACGCTGCAGAAAGTTCTCCCGCCGATTGGATGAGGCGCATTCTTGCAGCCTATTTCTGCTTTCGTGCAAGGCGCATCAATGAGGAAAGACTGCTGGGCATTCAGATAGAAGAACAGGCAAGTGAGTCGCGTGATATTGAAGAGCGGCTGCAAGCCAGTGCCTTTACAGTGGCTGCGGTAATGGCAGCATCATTCAGCGTTCATAGAGAACGATGGAGCTTCCAGCGAAATGAGCGCTGGTTTGAAGACACCATGCCTCATCTAGGGGAATATCACTTCAAGCAAGCGTTCCGGGTGTCACCGACAACGTTTAGATAACTGGTAGAATCCTGCAGGGTTTCTTTGGAGCACCAGACAACGAACATGAGGAAAGCAATCTCCGTGGAGGAGAGGGTGGCCGTAGGCTTGTACCGGCTGTGCTCAAGTGCCGAAGACAGGACCATTGCGGACCTTTTTGGCATTGGAAAGTCCACCATGAATACCATATTCAGAGAATTCTGTAAAATGGTAATCGACCTGCTCGAAGCCGAATGGATACAAATGGTGGGCCGAAGGGAGTTGGAGGAACATATGAGAGAGCGCTTTGCTGTGAACGGTTTCCCGCAGGTTGTGGATGCACTTGATGGCTGCCATTTTGGTATATCGCCACCAAAGGAGAACGCAGCCGACTTCCACAACTATAAAGGATGGTAGGTGCTTTTGTCTTTGTCAACCCTAACCATTTATATTCCGTTCAGTTCTGCCTATTGTGTAAAATGTTATGCTGCCCTAACGATGACAAGCCTCCGTGTCTAAACGTTGGCTGCAGTGGCATCACGTGTTGAACGATTTCTAAGCTGTGCAGTAGTGTGCTCCGCAATGTGCTAGAACTGTTACAATTTTAACTGTTGAGGTGATCTGTGTCATGTGAAACATGAATGGGTTCACTATAGCTTCACATGCTTGTTAAGAGCTAATAACTGCACAGAATATTTGTTCTTGGTATTTCTAAGGGAAATGGATACATTACGCTGATAAGGAAATGTTACCCTCTTAACGTTACATAGCATGTTTTCTTTTTTTTTTTTCGCCGGTACAGCGTAATACTGCTGACAGTCGACGACCATCGGTACCGCTTCAGGTACATAAATGTCGGGGCACCTGGTTGGTGTCATGACGCATACGTCTATGGGTGATCACGGCTGTGCAAATTGATAGAAAGTGGTCTCCTAGAGTCTCCAGCAGCCATTATAGAAAATTACAGTGTCAAGCCTGTTATTATTTGTGACCAGGCATTCCCGCTGACAGAATATTTGATGAAGCCCTATTTATCTGCCTCACCTAGGACCACCGAAGCTGTCTTCAATTGCAGTTTGTTGAAAACAAGACGGATTGTCGAAAATGCCTTTGGTCTGGTTGAAGGCACGATTTCGCTTCACAATGAAGCGAATGGAGTGCAAGCTTCCAAACGCTAAACAGGCTGTCAGGACATCGTGCATTCTGCACATCTGCGAGTCTTTCAAGGACACCGTGGAGCAACACTGGGAGCAAAATGTGCAGGCCTTTCAGGCAGTGTACCAGCAACCATCCCACAACACCAGCGTGTCAACAGCACAAGCGCAAGAAGTGAGAGCAGCACTCGCAAAGTACTTTTGGAACCGAGCTCAACAGAACACACTGCTGTCGTGATTGAAATTTTACACAAAGTGCAGTCGACCTACATAATACTATATTTATGTGGGCAAGTGTGCATGTATTTTCTCTTTTTCATCCTTCCATTATGTTCAGGTCAATGCTAAATTGTTCTGTGGGTACAAGGAAACCACATCGAAACAGTGTAAAAACATTTATTCACAAAGATTGTGGCTACAACTTTTTGCCTTTGTCCCTCAGTACAGAAATCAATTCTTGCTCTCTTTTACCCGACTCTTCTTGAAGGATTAGTTTCCGCCTGCACAGAGCTCGTACTCCCGGCCTCGAGACCTTTGTAATGTGCAACGCGTTTGTCTTTGTTCGTCATTGTGATCTGCTTTAGCAGTATTGCATGGTCTGATCTGGTCTGTGGGTGCAAGGAACCACATCATAACAGTTCTTTATTCAGAATGATTGTGGCTACAACTTTTTGCCTATGTCCCTCAGTACTGAAATGAATTCTTGCTCTCTTTTGCCCAACTCTTGAAGAAGTAGTTGCCGCCTGCGCAGCTCGTACTCCCTGCCTCGAGACCTTTGTAATGCGCAACGCGTTTGTCTTTGTTCGTCATTGTGATCTGCTTTAGCAGTATGCATAGCTTGATCTGTTCTGTGGGTACAAGGAACCGCATCATAAGTGTTGAAACATTTCTTTATTTACAAAGATTGTGGCTACAACTTTTTTCCAATGTCTCTCAGTAAAGAAATCAACTCCTGTTCTCTTTTGCCCAACTCTTCTTGAAGGAGTAGTTGCCGCCAGCGCAGCTCGTACTCCCTGCCTCGAGACCTTTGTAATGCGCAACGCGTTTGTCGTCGTTTGTCATTGTGATCTGCTTTAGCAGTATTGCATGGTCTGATCTGACCTGTGGGTGCAAGGAACCACATCATAAGTGTTGAAACATGTATTTATTTACAAAGATTGTGGTTACAACTTTTTTCCAATGTCTCTCAGGACAGCAATCAACTCCTGTTCTCTCTTCCCAGACTCTTCTTGAAGAAGCAGTTGCCACCTGCGCAGCTCATGTTCCCTCGCTTTTGATCTTTCAAATGCGTAACGCATTTGTTTCTGCTCTTCAATTATCTGCTTCAGCAGAATCGCATGGCCTGACGGGGTTTTTTTCTTTAAGCCCGCAAGTTGGCCTTGCGCATTTTGTAACTCCGCCTCGTTGCTGGGTGCCGTTGGTGCTGGGAGCGTATTTTCTTCCGCACATGGTGACAGCGGCACATCGAACATGTCGTCCATGTCTGGAGGAGGCTCCAGCTGATCATCTGCTGCCGGGTCACCCACCTCCATTTGACAGATAATCTGTAACACATTATACAGGCAAAGCATAAGCCTCTAGAACTTGCACTGTAAACTTCAAGCATGTACAGCAATTCAGTGTGCACTATACAAGACTGCATGTGACTTGCGAGTTCCTCGATATCTAGTTTTACAGTCGTGCTAAAAAGACATCCTGTTTCCTGTAAAATAAATATTTGTGGCCAGATTTACATTCTTGTCCAGTACAATGCTACAAATATACCGTATAAACCGGATTATAGGTCGAGTGGGAATATAGGTCGACCCCCTAAGTTTAGATGAAAAAAAGAAGAAAAAAAATGAAACGACCGAAAATCACCGATATACATTTATTCTCGAACGGCACCGCTCACCCGCCATCGGAGCCGCCGTCTCATTCATCGGAAGTGTCGCTATCCTCAGAAGACGACCGCTTGTTGCTGGCCTCCTCCCACAGTGCGTCGTCTTCAGTACCATCGAGAGAGTTACTAATGCAGCATTTCTTAAATGCATTCTGCACCATCACGTCTGGCAAAGAACGCCAGGCTCTCGGAGAGCACCCAGCCGCAGACGGTTCCAAGCGGAGGTCTCTGCAGGCGTCCCGTCGGCGTCTTCAAGTTGTCGCCGGACATCCACTCTTGGTACTCCAGCCGCACCCGGTCCTTGAACGGCTTGTTCAACACGACGTCGAGCGGCTGGAGGGTGGACGTCATACCACCTGGGATGATGACGAGGTCCGTTTTTCCGTCACAGAGCACGCGTTTCACACCTTCGGTGAGGTGACCGCGAAACGCGTCCAAAACCAGCATGCTCCGAGGACGCAGCAGTGCACCAGGCCGGCGGTTCCAGACGACCCGGATCCATTCAAGCATCATGACCTCGTCCATATATCCCTTTTCGTTCACGCGAACGACAACACCTGGCGGGAATGCTTCCTTCGGCATCGTTTTCCTTTTAAATATGACGAAGGGTGGCAGCTTCCTACCGTCTGCAGTGCATGCCAACATGACGGTGAAGCGCGAATGCTCATTGCCCGTCGACAAAAGCTTCACGTCCTTGGCGCCGCGCTCCGTGATCGTGGTTGACGAAGGCATGTCAAACCACACGGGGGTTTCATCGGCATTACCAATTTGCCCCATCATGTAGTTGTTCTCCTCTCGAAGCCGGATCACGAAGCGCTGGAAGCTAACCATCTTGTCCTCGAACTCCACCGGCAGCTTCTGACAGATGGATGTGCGGCGGCGGAGTGAAAATCCTTTCCGCCTCATAAAGCGACGCACCCATGAGGCCGGGGCACGGAACTCCTCACTTGAAAGTCCAGCTTCTCGCGCAAGCTCCACGGCTTTGCAGCGAATTGTATGCGCGGTGACCGGTAGCGAGCGCGCACGCTGTTCCCGCACAAAGTCCGCGAGGGTGTCCTCGAGTTGCGGATAAACCGCACTACGCCCACGAAAGGACGTCTTGCACGGTTTGCACTTCAGCAATTCGCCTTTCTGTGCCCTCCAGTAACGCACGCATTTTTCTGAAACGCCAAATTGGCGCTGAGCGGCCATGTTGCCGTTCGTTTCAGCAAAGTCAATAACTGTTATCTTAAATGCTGCTGAAAACTGCCTGCGCGTGCCGCCACTCATTCTTCAACAGGCAAAAAATAAAAAAATCAAACAAATCGCACGAAGCGTTGATCCAAACAGAAATGTTGGGACAGGTCGGACGCAAAAGCACACAAAGAACACGGCAACGATAAAAAAAAATCGTGGAGGAATGACCGGTATTGGCTTTGGATACGGCCTTACGAGGCTTTGACAAACACACACACCACATGTTGCCAGACGACGACTCACATTCGGCTAAACACCGCTATATAAGACGAGGGGTGACTTTAGCTTGATTTTTTAATGAAAAAATCTCGGCTTATATTCCGGTTTATACTACTGTGAATATCTGCATTGACACATTGATGTGGGTTTTTCTCACCTGCTCAACAGTTGCGTCGTCACTGCATGCACTTTCGCACACCAGTGTTGCGTCATTGATCGGCAAGGTTCCCAGAAATTTGTGCAGTTCCCAATAAAAGGACCACCGAATGCACTCCGAGCCGGTCCTTTTGTTTTTGTTGATCTCTCTGAAAGTAAAATGATCATTTTATAGTGATGTTGCTAACCACAATAAAATGATGCTTCTAATGTGAACAAATTTTAAAAATTAAATTATGGGGTTTTACTGCCAAAACCACGATCTGATTATGAGGCACGCCGTAGTGGGCAACTCCGGAAATTTTACCACCTGGGGTTCTTTAACGAGCTCAAAGATTGCCTAAGTACATGTGTCTTTTCGCATTTCGCCGCCATCGATAATGTGAACAAATGTATCATGCTAACACACAATTGTAGGGCGAGACATCGCATAGCGCTCTCTAATTGGAAGCGGGATGCTCCGCTGTAGCAATGCTGCATTTTTGTTAGCCACGCTAGCGACGTGCGCGAGTTGGGGCAGTACCACGTGTTATTGTGGTAACGCATCTGATCGCTTCGACGAGTTTTGCAGCGTACCTCTGAACAGCGCGTAACAGCCTCCCCAAAAGCATTTAAACCCACAAGACGCAACGCCATAGTAAATTCGCAGATCGCCCAACCTGTGCACGTCTAACAAAATACGCTGGCTGCGTTGCTTACAACCAACGAAACGCGCATCGCCGTCTTGTAGCGTTCCGTCGTAAAGCATGCACACATGCACACTGCCCATCGATTTGCATTGGAAAATATACGGTACCGATCTCGAATAACGATGGCAAGTCGCACGGTTAAGCACGCTGCTTTGTGCTAGCGTGCTTAACACGCTAGCACAAAGCATGGAAACCGTCGGTTTGTTGTAGGGGTCACACGAGAGTATATATGTTTAAAAGTAGTAGTGCACTCACCTGTACTTATTTGCGAGATTTTCGATCTTGCTTTTTATTTCTTTTAGCGTCTTCTCAATACCGGCTGGTCGCAACTTTTCAAAAATAGCGGCATACACCTTTGCATTACGCTTTGCCCGCCGCAAGTCGCCGATGTGGTCCTCCCAAATCCTAATCAAAGTAAACGTCTCCGCTTCCATCTAACGGGCGCTTTCTTTTCCTTTCGAAGCTTCAGGCTGCGTTGAGGTCATCGTTTCTGCGCTGGCTGACTGCTCGCTAGCTGCTTCGATCACCTTCACTCAGCACAGTGCCAAACTATGGCCGGCAACGCTCTCGACAATATTGCTGGGAACGAGAATACTCAAACCATTTGAGAACTAATAAGTTGAATCGTTTGGTAAAAAATTAAACAATACACTTAAAAATAAAAACATATTAATAACTGCAATCAGTTATTAACTTTTAATAGAAAATTTCATCGCAGCCACTCTTCGGCGAGAGTACTCATTCGCGACAGGAACCCATTCGAATGAGTTCAGCAACCTCATTCGTTTACAGAAGTCACTTTCGTTCAATGACATTATATGTTCCCGTGTGGCAGCCAGCTAACCACATTAAATGTAATTGTCATTAGGTGCAAATGAAAATAAACCTTCTCGTGTGACAGGGGTATTATATTCACATCAAAGGCCATTGAGTCATCCTGACGAGCAGAACTCCACGAGCTTGCAACTACTCCACAATGTGAACATAGCAGCTCAAGCTTTGTTGCAAGTCCAAGTTGGGTGCCTCCTTGAACCTTCATCCCAGTTGCGAAGCACCGCTGGCACGGGGTCCCGGATAGCAGGGTTCCTAGGGCATTCATTTGCGCAAGGAGAAATTTTTCGCCTTCACTTGTAGCAGTGGCAGCTTCAGGATCGCGTTCCATTGCTTGAAATTTCCGCTCCGTCGCCGGCGTAGCGCCAAGTCCTTGTTGCACAGCAGCGCGCTTTTTATCTGCGGCCTCTTTCTCCTCGCACGTCGGGAAATGTGTTTTCAAGTGCACAGGGGACGACGCAATCGCACTGTCCGAGGCAGATGAAAGAGAGGATGTGGAAGCCACTGTCGATGAGCACGAGACACCAGGCGCACTCATCACGACAAATTCTTGCGCCGGTGGAGCAGGAGTCCCGTTGCTAGGAGCGTTGAGGCAATCACACTCTTGTGTAGATGAAGCAGAGGCTGCCCCACAGGAACCGTCGGCGCGCGGGCGAGCGGCGAGCTTCGCCATGTGGACGAGCTTCATAGAACGCTTCCTTGCACTGAACGCGTGTAGCGTCTTGAGTTTCATCGGGCGGCGCATCGTGACTGACTGCACAACAATCGGCAGGGTTAACGCAACAACGGTCGTGTAAAGACGGTTGAAAATTGTCTTGTAAAGACGGTAGAAACGTTGAGAATATGCGAATGCCGCCGCTGTGGGTGGCGGGGAAAAAAACGCTCAAGAATGCACGAACAAAGCAACACCAAAATGGCGGCGTTATGGGGAGCGGTGGAGAAATGGCGTTCGTGCCAAGTAGGGGTATTCTGAGCGCTTGCTCGCCGCTCGCGAGCTGCTGCGGCTTGTTATAAACTTTAATTGAAATAGTTTTGCGATGAATTAGGCGTCAATATTTACAGAAATGGTAGTTTATGAGACATACTGCCCAAATATGCGGTTTTCCAAAAATCGACTTTTTCGCTATTTTTCGGTTTTCAAAGGCCGCGTCCCGTGGCTTGTTGAAGTATTTTCTGTATTTTATGGCCAAACATGACGAAATTACTCAAACTTGTGTAACCTTTTATGCGAATTTTAAATATGCAATAAGCTTTCTTGTTCAGGAGATAGACCAAGCAGCCACTCCATTGTTTCTGGAGACAACAGAAAAAAAAACTGCTCAGCAAAACGTAAATATTATTAGATAACTGGATACTAGAACATACAGTAAGTGCAGCGCTGGAAACAGTTTCTAAATCAAATCATAATTAGTCATTCTGCAGAAGATCAAAGCTCAGTGTTTGTAGCGTGGCTATGACAAAGGAAAAGCAAAATTTAAAACTATATATCCAGGAAATTAAGATTCTGCACCCAGCACTGTCTAATATACAGATTGGGCTTTATGATAAAAAAAAAAAGAATTGCAGCTCTAGCTTTTTTAGATCATGAGACATCGCTCTGCCAAAACAAGAAAGTGACCAAAAAACATGTTTTGAGAAATTTAGGAAATACGAACACACCCACTTTATTTATGTATTTACAGCTGGAACAGCTTTAGTATGCACCATGCTTATAGGTAGTCTTGTTGACTCTTTGCGCCCTTGTGCCGCTTTTTCAAGGACTGGTGCAAGTTTTCTGCTGCTTCACGCTTCTTGGCTGAGGCTACTGCTCGTCGCCGATCCTTCTCAGTCATATGGGTATGAACTTGGTCTGCCTGGATTAAGACTCAGTATGTCCTCTGAAGCCCTTGCATTACCCGCTTTGAACTTCAGTACTGCTTCCGCCACAGCAGCCTCGACTGTGAACAAAGAAGCATGACGCTCCTTGGGTGCCAGTTCCCATATCATTGAATGCAGGCTTTCATTGTTGTATTGCGTCTTCCTACGCTGGCATCAGTTGAAGCAGCTTTTTGTCTGAGAGGCACTCATATATGGGAAGCAAGGCCTGACAGACATGCGGCGGCAGCTTTCGTCGGTGTTTAGGTGCAGGCTCACCCTTGACCTTTGCGGCATTTTGCTTGCACCAAGAGTCGGGGCCTGTCGGACAGAAAGTGGGGTTAGCCACATTGTCATTAGAGGTAACGTGATAAGTGGCCATCACTGCCCGCTGCATGGCATCCACGTCTCCTTTGTGGGTTTTGAGAGCCCATCCATAGTAGGAGCTGAGATTGTTGATCAGGTCTCCTGTCAAACAGCCCTTTCCACCGAGGCTCTCAAGGCCAGGGCCTCTGCGTTTCGCAACACAGTTGCGCAGAGATGTCCCCGTGCGTTCTTGGGCATGGTTCACGCAGTCTTCTTTTTCAATTGGGATATACCCATAGACTTTGTCCCCTTGCAATGCTAGATAACTGCGGCTGTCCCCATCACAAAGGACTGTGGTCTGCCGCAGATTGTACTGCTCTAAAGATATTCTGAAGAGGATCAGGGTAGCCTCCACCTTCATCTCCCCAGCCTTCTTATCAGTGTTCTTTTGACACTGGTGACCATCCTTTCATCCTTCATAGCCAGGGTCACTCTGTTTTGGGCCTGACTAAAAACCAGCACAGAAGTTGCTCATAACAACGAAGTCTAACACAAGTCCGCTAAACAACTCCATTACAGTGCCGACATCGATATGCGATGAATGACCACAGGCCATCGATGACCCATCATTGGACACCGCGATGTTCCCGGGGTGGCTCACGTGCAGCTCGGCGTAAACTTCACGAACCGACCGCGCGCAGTCGATCATCAGGTGTATGCACCGCGTGATGAGCCGTGAGCGTCAACTTTGTCTTTTCGTAGCGTTGCAATGTTTTCGCATGGAGACCACAACAGCTGATGCCCATCAACGAAAATACAGTGAACTCCCAGTTAAGACGAACTCGAAGAGACCACGAAAATTTGATTGTCTTATCAGAAGTTCGTCTCAACCAAAGTGGCCTCGAAAAATAAATGGCAACATAACCACATGCACCTAAACATCCTACTTCAACACAGTAAATGAAGGAGACTTACAACGGGAGAAAATAACAAGAACATTTATTCAAGCTCACCTTATAGAAAACCACCCTCAATTTGAACTTTTGCTGGGCTTTAGCCAGTCCGTGATGGATGTTTGCCGCTTCTGTGCAAATTGGCGAGCAGACACTAACGATGTCATTTCCCCTAAGGACTTTAAAAATTGTTCTGTGCCATCGTGCTGCTGGAAAAATATCACCAGCGAGTTCAAGTAGGCATCTGCTGCCTCGCAGGACACAGGCACGGGCTCTGGACTAGCATCCTCCTTGTCGTCATCAGAGGTGCTTTCTGAAGACACCTCAAGCACTTCTTCGATGATGGAGTCAATTGTGTCCGCCCTACACGTTTGCACATCCTCGTCGACGCTGACGTAGGTGTTCATGTCCACGACGACGCCTTTACTCCCTAGTGAAGAAAGCAATGCAGCCTCCTCTTCGTTGTCACTGCCACAATCCTGCGTTGGACTGTCAGATGCGCTGTCATCGTCTGGAGCGACAAATCCCGCATGGCGGAATGAATTCACAATTGTCGCTTTAGTTACTTGGGTCCATACATTGCTCAGCAAATGAACAGCAGCCAAAAGGTCCACCACTTACTGCTTATTGCTCTCCAAGCAGAGCAACATCCTTTGGAGTAGTGATCGGCGGTAGTGCCTCTTGAGACTGCTGATCACTCCCTGGTCCATGGGCTGGAGCTTCGCCGTTGTATTCGCAGGCAGAAACTCCACACGAATGGCTTGAAGTCCGGCGACTTGGCCACGACCAGGGCAGTTGTCGAGAAGAAACAGGACACGGCTTTTTTCTTTCACGAAACGGCGGTCCATATCCCGCAGCCACTGCTCAAACAGTGACTGAGTCATCCACGGCTTGGCGTTGGGCATGTACGTCACCGGAAGCGTTTTGACATTCTTGAAGCAACGCGGGGACTTCGACTTGCCTATAACTAAAAGCTTCAGTTTGTCAGTTCCGGTCATGTTGGCGCCAATGAGGATGGTAATCCTCACTTTGCTGTGCTTGCCCCCTGTGCAGCTGTCACCAGCAAGTGCGAGCGTCTTCTGCGGGAGCATCTGATAAAAAACGGTAGTCTCATCCACGTTGTAGATGTCCTTGGGGTTATATTCCCGTAGAAGATCCTTGAGCTTCGTTAGCCTCCAATCGTTGCATATTGCTTCATCAAGGGCGGCGGACTCACCAACGATCGACCGAAAAACCAGCCCGTGCCTTTTGTGGAAACGGTCGAGCTACCCGTCACTTCACGAGAATATTATGTTCATCCAGAGGGCAACTTCTTCTGCCTTCGCTTTCAGTACAACACCGTTGACAGGCACATTTGCACTTCTAGCTCGCTGGATCCAAGCCAGGAGAACATCTTCTAAATGCTTGTGTGCCGCAGTCCGCACTTTCCGTTTCGGCGCAAACTCGCCATCGCATTTTCCGTTTCAACGCGAACTCGCCACTGCAGACGGGCGCCGGCGCGCCCGTCTGCAGTGTTTCTTGTTGTCTGGATCAACTTACCCAGAAAAACATATTATATCGTTCAAATAAACTTGTGACATACACGGTATGCGCAGCTACTCGTCGTGCAATGGTATTTTAGCTGTGTCGACATGTCACTAACATGCACAAGTGTGCGGGCGTCAATCAACGGGGTATTTCTTGAAAAGAAGTAAAAAAAATTAAACGCCCACAACTTACCTGCACATTTATCGAGAACACGCCTTTTCGGTTCCTGTAAACTTCTGCATTGTCTCCTCCGGGACTGATTATTTGTACGTGCGTACAGTCAATGCAGCCAGTTACACCCGGAAAGTCAGCGATATTATAAAATCTTGTCTTGACGGACTTGACTTCTCCACTTGTCGGCATTGGCACGTACTTGCGGAACAGTCTCACGCAGATTGCTTGCGTCACCTCCCAGATGCTCCTGCTCACAGAGATGGCTGCGACACATTCACGAGGTCCCCAACAACAGTCTGCATCGAGCCGGTTGCGTAGAATCGGAGTGCGATGAGGAGCTTCAACACAGGCGGAAGAGGCTCTCCTCTTTTATCGTCAATTTTGTTGAGCCGTAGCTCGTTCAGTAGCACTGGGAAAAGCGATATCTTGACTGAAATTCTTCATCGCTGTATAGTTCTAAAGGGTTCAACCGATCTCTCAGGTTTCTCACTGAAGGTGCAGGATAGCGGTACACCTCACCGTACATGAAGTCAGTTGCTCATAGTGCGAATTCCACAAAATTTTCTAAATTGCTGGCAGTGAACGAGCCACACACTGCCATCTTTTTTTTTTCAACTGGCCGCGGCGGCACATAGGCCGCGGCACCGAAGCCGCATAATTGCTGCGGTGCTTCTAGTGCCATCTGTCGGCAGAGGAGAGTTTACAAAGTGCTGCAGAGAAGCGCCCTTTTAGCGCAAGGAGTGAGGCAAGGCGGAACCAAGGTAGCTCCAGCGCTACCTTAACTTAAGGGAGCTCCAAGGAAGGCCTCAGTGAGGGCACCTTAGTAAGGAGCGTTCCAGAATATGTTATAAGGCGTCCTCAAGCAGTTGAGGTCTCCTCAGTGAGGTAAGGAGCGTTTCAGAATACGGGCCTATGAGGATCTTCGCCAGTTGGCCTTTCCCGCTTCTCTGGGTGATGCTCTTCGATCAGTTGGCTCACTACCGCCGTTTGAAGTCCGCACACATTGCTGTGGATTTGGTGTTCGCACGGAAAAGAATAAACGCATTTAGCAGCGACATGTCGAGCATGTGAAAAAAAAAAATTCTTGTTCCACCTTCGTTTTTCTTATTCTTTCTGAGAAGCTCAGTTGCATGTCAACTTTATCTACTAGTCCCATTTTTTTTTTTTTTTGTACTCTAGCATGCATTTCGGCTTCTTCTTTTCGCCCGTTTTCCAATACAACATATGCATGTCTCATCTGTCATGCCATTTCAGGGCCAGCATAGCATTCGTGTGGTAGCTATCGGCTTCGCCTTGCTGCAGCTTCTTTGAAAATTTTGGAAGCCCCTTCCTGTTTGTGCGCACCGTGCCACAAGCATTTGTCCGCCTGCTGAGCAGAAACTTGAACAGTGCTGGGCTCTTGTACCAGTTATCAACAAACAGGGAATGTCCCTTGTCGAGCAAGTCTCTCAGGAGCTCCACAACAACGGAGCCTGTAAATCCCAACCCTTTCATAATGGTCGCAGCAGTAGCTGCTCCGGCATAGACAATGAACCTCAAGATGTAGCCTGTCTGGACATCACAAAGCACGAACATCTTCACCCCAATCGATGCCGCTTGGAAGGAATATATTGTCGAAAAGAAAGCCTTCCTCTCCAAGGCATCAAAGACTCATCTATGCAGAGATCCTGAAAAGGAACAAAAAAGGCGGAAAATTCTCCAGTATTTTTTCCATTATTGGTCTGATTGTTCGTAGGCGGTCTTTTGCATCTGTGATGGAACTAAAGTGCAGCACCCGCAGCAGCAGGCAAAAGCGGTTGGCCAAAAAGATTGCCCGGAAAAACGGAGTTTCTGACATGGTGTCTTTGGACGAATATTCTCTGAGGGTATTTTTCCGGACCAAGCCCATCAAGAACACAATCGCTAGAAAGCAGTAAATTTCTCCTTTATCTGTCTCCAACCATGACCGCAGTCGCGACTTTCGGGGCAGCCTGGTCTCGTGAATCTTATTAGCTTGCTCATTTGTTTCCATTACAATCTGTTGGACTAGCCCTTCGTCGAAAAAAAGCTTGAAGTATTCCACTTCTTTTGCATCCGGTGCCAATGCAGAGCTAGGCACTTGTCCAGAATGAGTCGCGTCAAATGTGAACACGGAAGGAGAAAAGTCACCTTTGATCCACTCAGCATCGTCTCGCCGTGCACGCTTTTCGGATGTCGCCCCTTCGTCACATTCCTAGTCTGAAGTTGTAGGTAACTCCGTCTGACGGGCTGACGTCAAATGAATCATATTCCGATTCGTCTGTAGGGTGGTAATCGACATCGGAGGAATCACTGCCAGACTCACTGGCAGCAGAGCAACCGGCGCGCACTTCCATAGCATAAGCGAACTACGCGGGCGAGTGCACTGAAAAATGGTTGTGCGCACGTCCGGAAACCAAAACAAGCAAGAAGCCTTCGTCTTATCGCCAACAAGGTGCGACAGAGCTTTTGTGGTCTCCAAAAAAGGAAACGCAAAAATGGCAGCATCGTTTGTCTATATACGCGCCTGTCAGGATTAGGTGTAATCGTGCCCCAGTGAGCAATAAACAATCGAGTAACAAGCCCTTTGCGAGATTTGAAACCAGATAGCCATCACTTTAGTGCGTACAACAAGTGGGAGCCGCTGCAGGAGAAAACTGAAACTTGCCACCGCCGCGCGCGTACGTGCCCGGATGCGCGAGCGATAGCCGATGTGCGCCATTTCCATAAACAAAAAAAGGCATAAAAAAACTAGAGGCATCGGCGCAAGCAAAAAATTCCACATGTTCCCGTCGAGTGGCAGCACATGCCAAGCTAAAGAAATTATTGAAAAAGGTGCGCTTTTAAATGCGAAGCATTTCTTGGTGAACATTTGCCACTTTGAGAGTATCTATCTATCTATCTAGCCGCCTACGTCTTGGTCGTCTCGTGGTCATTTCGTTAACTTGGTGTGTACCAAAAGTGGCACAGTATGACGAGTGTATGACGAACATAAATGATAGGTCATGACATGAATATCATGACGTGTCATGTAGGTCATGAAACAGCTGCCTACATCTTGGTGCTCTCATGGTTGTTTCGTTAACTTGGTAGGTACCAAAATTGGCATAGTATGACAACTGTGTATGACGAACCTAAATGATAGGGCATGACATGAATTTCATGACCTGCGTGTCATGTAGGTCATGAGACAGACACCTAAAATGACAATGACGCAGCGAAAGAACATTAACACTCAAAAACCACTGAAATGGGTTCGGACGTGAGTACTAAGGGAAGGAAACACTAAATGATGATGGTAGAAGTCATAGTCATGAGTAGAGGCCGGATCTTTAGGCATTAAAAAAGCGCATTTTAGGCGCCATAAATAGGCAGGCAAAACAACATTTTAGGCCTCCAATGTCGTAAATATAGGCCCAATAAATTTTGACATAAATGCAAATAATTTCAAATGAAGACGTGCGCGGCCTTATCTACGATAGGAAAACAAGAAATGTTATTGTCTATGATGGCACAAAGGCGCCAACAGTTTAGCATATCCATGCAATTGTCCCATAAAACTGCTGGACTAATGACGATCAATTGGCCTAATTCAATAAGCACACTGCTCATATTCATGTTCAATGGCCACTGTACTCGAGCGTCACATATAGTGAAACAGGCATGAAAAAGAATACTTGAAAGCTGGGAATACTGATTAAAGAAAGCAATACTTTATGTCTACCTGACGCAATTAAATTAAGACACAACAAAAACAGAAAAATAACAAATGCAAGAGAGACTACGATTTATTAAGAAATTAGCACGTTCTTACATGAGGACTGTTAGGTACAACTCTTGGCAATTTTCTCATATACAATGACATTATCCGAATTGTACAGGAAAGACGTCCCAACGCTGCCATATACACTTCCGCCCATTTGAAGTACACATGTTTGAAGAAATATGTTTGGAGATCATGAGGAACATAGTCTAACAATCACTGTGAAGATTGTGGAAACAATAGCAAACTACCACCACCTCCAGATTTTTGGATTCAAAATTGAGCCTCTTGTCACTGAGAATGATCTCGTACGCTGAGAAGGAATGCCCGGCGGCGGTGAACACCTTAAAAAGTAAATTACAAACAAAACAAAAGCCGTGTGCACATCACATTTTTCTTTCTTTTGCTCTTCACTCTCCTTTCCCCGGACGGCTCTCCGCGGTTTCGCACTCGCCAACCACTCACGCAATTTCAGCGCGGCGGCTTATGCTGGCCGGCACGTCCCATCTCAATGCTGCTAGCAGTTGTTTTCCGGGAGTTGGTTGAACTAGAGGACTAGGTTGAACTCCATAGACTTCCGAACAGCCAATGTTGCCCGGTAACATGAATAACGGTCTCTTAACTACTCTCGAAAGCGAAACTTGAGGCTAAATAGTGTTCATATAGGCACTGATATTGAAAATAGGCATTTAGGCACAAACGCCGAAATAGGCATTTATAGGCACTATAAAAGCCCTTCTTAACCTCTAATTCATGCTCATATATCAAAGTGGGGCGATAGGAGCGCAAGGAACAAAAAAGGCATTTGCCTAAAATCCGGTTTCTAGTCATGAGCATGATTCAGCAAAAATGATGTGGGTACTAAGTGAAGGAAACACTAAAGGATGGTGGTAGAAGTCATAGTCATGAGCATGATTCAGGAAAAATAACAATGAATCAGCAAAAAACAACACTCAAAAACCACTGAAATAGGTTCTAACGTAGGTACTAAGTGTAGGAAACACTTAAGGACGGTGGTAGAAGTCATAGTCATGAGCATGACTCCGCAAAAATGACAATGACTTAAAAAAAATATTATCACTGAAAAACCAATGGAATGGGTTTCGGATGTTGTACTAAGGTACTAAGCGAAGGAAGAGACTAAAGGTGAATGGTTGAAGTCGATAGTCATGAGCATGGCTAAGGCTTCCGCCTTAAGGTCTCCTAGGTGTTGCTAAAGGGGCTCCTGAGGACTCGTGACGTGTATGTCATGACATGCGTGTCATGTAGGTTGTCAAAAAGCCGCATATGTCGTGGTGCTTTCATGATCGTTTCGTTAACTTGGTCGGCTCCCCGCACACTGCTTCACATAACATCGTTTCCCACAGGGCGTGGGAGCTGCCGGCTTTTTTAAATGTACAAGTGATACCGTACATGTACGCCATTGACCATTTTGAGGGTGTTCGCGGAGGCTGTACATGTACGGTATTGACCCTGAAAGGGTTAAAGGCTGTCTGTCGATTCCTGGTTGCCTGCATGGCACGCACAGCCAGAACAATCACAGTGAAGGGGTTCATTTTTTCATCACTACGTACCCGCGACGAGCTCCGTGCCGACAGTCTCTCCACAGTTCACGCACATCAAACGCAACTTCATGGCGAGTCTGTACTCCCATTCGTCTTTGCTGATTTGAAGTTTACCGTTGCAAGTTGTGCACTTGGCACGCGACAATAAAGTGTTCACCGCATTTAAATCTACAATTGTGAACGTCGTCCCATTAAGCAGGCGAGCTGCGCCATCCGTGCCGTCACCCACGAAGTCGCATTTCCTCTCCATTGCTGGAGTGGATGACAGCTGCAACAGTTTTTCTTCCACTTTCCTTTTTTCCTCGTCCAAGTCTGAGGGATGTCAATATTGTGCGTCTAGACGCACGAGATCGCTGCTCGAAGGGTCCGCAGCTGACGGTCTTGTCACGGTGTCTGCAGCAGCCGATGCACTTGTTAGGCCTATCTTGGTAGTATCGACTTCGTCGTTGCGCACGGAGGATGCGACGTCTTCGGCGTTTTGCGGTGCCAGGCAGCGTTTGTCGAAGTTTTCATTAAGCATCACCTTTCTCGGGCCAAACTTGTACCTCGTACGGAATTTCCGCGCTGGTTTCGACATTGCGATGCGGGTCCTCGCTGGCACGAGCAAAATGGCGCTCGTCAGTACGCAGCCCAAGGCGCGGAGCAGACGACAATGATCATATTCTGCCAATCGGGTGGTGCCCTCTAGTCACGTGCGCTAAATAACGAATGGGAGGATACACTCGTACCTCTTTTTGCCATGCATTTTGTAAATGGCCAATGGCTGAGTGTGACCCGATCTGGCAGGAATTTGAAGAGAAAGACGGCTCTTTCAAATGAGACCGAGATGTCCGCACTACTGCACGTGGAACCACAGCTGCTTTCCCGGAAAAATTGCCGTTTCAGTGTTAATTTTGGCTGAGCTCCAGCTCGTGCACATTGCATAAAACGTTATTGCGGCTGAAATACTGGTCGTATCAGCACAAAATTTGGTATATATGTGCGAAAATAGCAGTAGATTTCGAAAATGCTATTAAAAAAAATGTTTTCTGCGACTTTTTCGTCTACATAAGCCGCGTCCCCCCTTAAATAAAGAAGTACAGTGCAGTCCACTTATAACGATATCGAGAAAAACGATAAATATGATCGTTATAACCAATGATCGCTATACTGGACTGCTGTTTAAAAAAAAAGAAGCTGAATATACCTTTGTAGCTCCGAGCTCCAATTCGCCACTTGCACTAAATAGATGATGTAGAAAGTAGGCTGTGAATAACAAACTTTATTTCTAGCGCCAATGACCGTGTCAAGCGTTAGGCGCGCTGAAATAGTCCAAAATCTGCACTTGCTTTTGCGGCAGTTTCAGCTTCACAACCGCGCTGTGCATGTATTCTAGCTGCTGTGCATGGATTCCAGCTGTTGCGCGAACACTGGTGGCAATTCTTTAGGATGCATAAAATCAATTAAGGAGTCGATCGATGACAGTGCACTTTGTGTGGACATCTAGGTCAGGGTCTCACTGTCGCTGCTGCCTCACCACCATCGCACAACTTTGCCGTCTGTCGAGACAGCACATCTTCGGTGATCACCTCGTTGGTGATCTCATTGCAGAACGAGGCAGCACTGTCTGCAGTCAAAAACTTCTTCATCGACGCACCACATGTGTCACCAGTAGGAACGAGCTCCCAGAGCTCGGTTATTTCAGTGGCTTCCACCGTGTTGGTCTCACTATCAGTGGGTTGGGGAAGTTTGTCCTGATGCACAAAGCCCTCCTTTGCCTTCCACAAGGCCCTCCACAAAGCGCACGGCTTTCAAAAGGCTGATCTTTAGGTCAGGGGGGCCTGTCTGCATGACCCGACATGCCAGGAGCTGCGGGGTCAGGACTAAGATTAGCCACTCCAGCATGCGCCGCCAGCGTCCAACGGCTGCTGCTGTAGTATTCGGAGGCAGAAACATCAACTCGACAGATGTTAGCTTCAGGCTAATGCTGTGTGCGCTACAGTTGTCAAGTAGCAACACTACTTTTCTTCCTTGGCTTTCACTTATACCGTCTAACTCGAGCAGCCATTCCTTGAGCAAGCCACAGGTCATCCACGCCTTCTTATTACTGCGATAGCAGACAGGGATGTGCTGATTCTTAAAGCATGTTGGCTTCTTTGATCACCCGATCATAAATGGCTTGAAGCGATGGCTCCCGTCCATGCTAACACAAAGAAACACGGTCACCCTAAGTTTCAAGTGCTTCCCGCTGGGGCATGGATCATCTTTAAGAGCGTGAGTCTTCGACGGCAACATTTGAAAAAACAGAGCAATACGTGGAAGTTGTATATGTCCTCCGCGTAGCGCTCCAGCACGCAGGGCAGCTTTGTCTGTAGCCATGGCTGCTTTTGCTGATGTATCCAAAGACACCGCTTCCCATACCACGTTTTTATAAACGATTCCGTGCCGCTTTTTGAAGTGCTAGATCCAGCCTCCCCCAGGCTCAAAATTTGGGCGTCCCAGAAGAAAAGTTTTTCGCTTTGGCAGCAAGTAGTGGCCCACTGATCGGCACATTATGCACGTGGGTTGTGATGAACCGCCGGTAAAGCGACTCTTCGACATCGGCGTACAAAGAGTCTCTAACCCTTTTCTGCAGATTGGCATGGCCGCTAATAGCTCCTGCCTTCACAATTGCGGTGCTCCTGGTTTTCAAAATGGTCGATATCGTCGACTGGGCTAGCTTGTATTTCCTCACGAGGGCGCTCACCTTGAAGCCGCGTCGAGAGTCCTGCAGAACATCCATCTTCGTGTCAAGTGACAGTGCTTTGTGAAAGTGCTTTGTGCTTTGTCGGCGCCATCTTCGAACTGGGTTGTCCACTGCTTTGGTGGCTTCAGCTGCAAACCTGTTATTGTGCTCGCTGAGAGAGAGACTGAGTGGGGGACGGGTGCCACCGCTCCACTTTGCTTGTCACCCTTTTGTTTTTCTCTCTTTCCGAGCGACTGTGGCCGAAGCGCGCGAAGCAGCTAGCGCCATCTTGTGGCGCGCTGTGCCAACTCGCGTACACTCTGGCGCGCGGTAATGGCGACAGATACAAACTTGCGGAGGTAAACATCGCCCCGTCTCGACATCGTTCATTTCAGGGGAACTAAGCAACGGAAATGTCACTATTACAGTTAGCTCTCGTTAATTCAAACTCTAAGGGACCCCTGGATTTTGTTTTAATTATCAGAAGTTCTCATATATATATGACTCTGGGCAAGGTGACAGCACACATTATGACTAGGCATCGATTTTAATCACATTTTTAAGCGTTTCTAAACCCTAACTACCCAATATAAACAGAAAGCAGAGGCGTAAGGTTAACAACAAGTTTATTGGCCATCTACTGCTGACCAGACCTTTTAAAGAAATCATGAATGGTCAACTGCTTCTTTACTATATGATGAACTACAACTAAGCTATGGCCCTCCTGACGCAATAATTAGTCTTGTTGTGATCACACTTTGGGAGATTGCTTAGGCATGTTTCATTTCAGCAGCACCTAAGAGCTCAACATAAGTAGTTGGGACAGGCAAGTAATACGTTTTTCCTCTTTCGATTTTCTTTCGATTATACTAGCACCCAACGTACTTTGGAGTCAAACCTCCCCTTTCCCGTAACTGAGGCTAATGCTTCTCTATTTCTCTGCCTTGTGATAGACAAAAGACACGAATATGTATAGTCAAGCAAAGGATTGCATATAATTTCTTAGTTCACAAAACATTAACAGGACAAAAAAACACACACACACTACAACACTATACACTACAATTTGAGAATTTTACGTGACAATGGCTTTTTACCATACATTTTGATCACACTGTTCTTGTCAGTAATGTTCATCGCATGATTGCTTAAGAGTGGCGTCCTGCATAGAAGTTCAAGAAATTCTTTTCTGTAGGCACGGTCTTCATTCTGGCACTTCAGGATAGGGAGGTCCATCAAAACACTTACAGCATGCTCCACACTGGTTTCCAGTGGCAGCAAATTTGTTTCCTATAGTCAAGAACAATGTCCACAAACTTGCTGAGGCTTATTAACAGTGTTACGAGTTCCTTTGTGGGGTACTTGAGTCCACCCCTGTCCTGATATGCGATCAGTCCATCCACAGGCGCGTTTCCATTTGGTGTCTCAACTAATTCTATACAACCCTGGCAGTTAAATTTTTCTGCCATGACTCGGGCTAGGTAGCCTCCCATCAAAGCAAGGGTTGCGATTTCTGGATTGGGAAGCCATTGGTTCGACCTGGTGCAAACTTCTCGCAGCCTGTTTATGGCTGCCACTGGGAAAAAACTCTTCTCTGCAGTATGCTGCTCCCAGTGGTAACGCTGGAAACAGCTGTGGCCGCACAAAACGATGTCGAGTCATTCACATTGCTCTGCAGCGACGAAGAAATAATGCCAGTTTTCAGCATTTTCTCCATCCCGCAGAGCACACTTCTCCTATCCATGTCATCATTACACCCCGCGGTTCTACGAAGAAAACCAAATAGTGCCTCGATAGGGTCGCTAGAAAATTTTCTTGCGAGTACGAAGATGAACTTTTTTTCAGTCAGCAGAAACCTGATGGACATTACGTTTGATTTTGTCGTAAGCACCAAGGAAGCATATGTCTCCTTGCTCAAGAAATTGTCAGGGTGGCTTTCATCCTTTAACTTCTTGAGGAAGTCCAGGAAAGTTTTCTCGAGCCACTTCCAGTCTTGAGTCATTTGGGTCATGAATTATCGAGTGTCAGGATTGTTCTTATGGATGTGCTGCTGTGTGTTACTAACATCCACAAGAACAAACCACTTGTGCATTACCTCCATGAATTCAACAGTGGGGCCCACTGCTGCAAATTCTGTCGCAGGTGTGGCCAGCTTGACTTTTCATGTAATGCAGAGCAGCTGTGACAGGTGGAGAGAAAGTCTGCACTGCATGCTTGACGCCCATCTTTTCTATGTTGGTAGGATATAGATGTTTGCGCATCAGGAACCTAATTGGTTTTACTGTTGACCGCTTTTGCATCTTGTAGAGCTCCTTTAAAGGAGCTGAAGAGATCTCTTTGTTGGCCCCCATGCATTTAGCGAGAAACTGGGATCTCGCATTTTTGATGATGTGGCATTGGTCAAATGCCAGGAACAGGCGCCTGGTTCTGCTGGATGTGGTGCTGATGTTTTTGGTTGCCCTTTGCACAAAAGTTCCATCGCCGAGACATTTGTCTTAAGATTACCCGTCACAAGATGCACAACTTCAAAACCCAGTTCTTCAGTTTTCTTCACAACATACCGTATTTATTCGAATATAAGGCGGTCACGATTATAAGGCGAGGGGGGAGTTGAAGGACCGCAAAAAAGGAAAAAAGTTTGCACACTAATATAAGGCGAGAGATCCCGCCAGAAACTTGATTTAAATTCCCACCTTTGAAGTTCGCGAAATTCAGCCGTGATACCACATAATCACGAGCTGTCATCATCTGAAGCATCACTGCTTTCCTTGTTGCTGGTGCACTCCCAAACTTCGCTGTCGTCAGTGCCGTCCAGCGAGTTGGAAATGCAGCACTTCTTGAAAGAAGCTGCCACCATAGCGTCGGGTATAGCTGCCCAAGCGTCGGCTATCCAGCGAGCCACTACCGACGGAGATGCCCGCTTCAAACGGCCCGACGGTGTCAAGGCCGTTTCGTCGGAAGCCATCCATTCGTTGTAGAGGCGTCTTACATGGTCCTTAAAAGGCTTGTTAAGACACACGTCCAGTGGCTGCAGCTGGCTCGTCATGCCACCGGGGATGACAACCAGATCGGTGGCTTCTTCCTGTAGCTTTTTCTTGACCCCCTCGCTCAGATGTCCCCGAAAAGCGTCAAGGACGAGCATCGATTGGCGAGCCAACAGTGCCCCGGGGCGCCGGCACCACACAGTTTTAATCCAGTCCATGACGAGTGCCTCAGTCATCCAGCCTTTTTCTTGGCAGCGGATGTGCACACCCTTAGGAAAATTTTCATTTTTAGGCATCGTTTTCCTCTTCAGCACCACGTAAGGCGGCAGCTTGTGCCCGTCGGCGGTGCATGCTAGCATAACGGTGATCCGCGCTTTTTCGCACCCTGCGGTACGTATGTGCACTTGGCGATCACCTTTCGTGTGTACCGTTTGCGCCGACGGCATGTCAAAAAAAAATCGGGGTCTCGTCCGCGTTCCCGATCTGGCTGAGGAGGAAGTTGCGCTCTCTTCGCAGTCCTATGACATAACGTTGAAAAGACAGCAGCTTTTCTTCGTAGTCACGGGGAAGCTTTTGCGTAATGGAAGTCCGTCTTCTAAGTGAGAACCCGGCTCTCTTCATGTATTTCTGCACCCAGCCTCGGCTGGCCTTGAACTGCGACCCGGAGATGCCGCGATCTTTTGCGAACTCTCGGGCCTTCAGCTGTAGCATTTCCGTTGTCACAGTCAAGGCGCGGCTCCTGGTTTGTCTGACGAATTCAGTCAGACTTGCCTCCACTTCGGGAAACACACCCTTGCGCGGTCCCCGGAAAGCTTTCCGCGTCGCAGCACAGGCAAAGAGGGCCTCCTTCTCTTTTCTCCAACGACGCACGTTGTTTTCTGGGACGCCGTGCTTTCGACCTGCAGCGCAGTTGCCCAAAGCTTCGGCATCGGTTATCACGTTTCTCTTGAATGCCGCATCGTAATGACAACGACGACTTGCCATGATCACTAGTCGCAACGGAAAGGTTCCCGTAGGTAATCCAGTCAAATGCCACGCCGAACGAAGGTAGCGTACACTCTTAACAAAGGTCACGGGAGGCTGCCGCTACACCAGCGAGGGAACACAAAAGACAAGCGCGTGCAAACGCACATGGAAAAGTGGCCGAATAGCTGGCTGCGGTTTTGAACTCGGCTTGTGGATTAAAACATACTGGATTTTCGCTGGCTGTTTTTGACTTTTTATGACTTCCCGCGACGCGCCGTTGCTGATCTCGGAGCCCGCGACATTCTCGGCCGTTGCCTTTGCGAAGGCAACTGCCGTCAGATCGTTTTCTTTTTTTCCCCCGTTCTCACTGACCATGACCCATTTGATTGCAGCACAAACATGTAATAGCGTTATAATGTTAAATATTCAGAATTATTTACATTTTCATGCAAAGAAAATATTAGTGTGCCTTTCCCGACTGTGAAGCAATGATTGTGTTTACCTCGAATATAAGGTGGGGGTAGACTTTGAGGCCGCGGTTTTCGGAAAAAAACCTCACCTTATATTCGAATAAGTACGGTAAGTGATGGCTGCAGCAAGGTCTGGTCCCATGCAGGACTTAGTGAAGAAGTACCCGACCGGTATTTTAAAACGTGAAGCCAAGCCACAAAGAAGAAAACACAGCAAGGAGTTTGCCAGTTGGTCACTCCTATCACCAGGCACCAGTTCCTGTAAATCGTGGCTCATGTTCACATCACCTATAAACGCGTCTCGCTGCTTATTATATTCAAGCTTCTGCTTTATGTGCATTTTGTCAACTATAAGGCTGAACACTTTAGACTGATCTGCAGGTAGGCTCTCGAATTCTGTCTGCAGCCTCAATCGAACCAAAGGACTGAAGCCAACTTCGTCAGTTGAAGTGCCAATGTACTTGTGCAGAGTGTTTCTGCATGGCAAGCGCAGAAGAACTTCAGAACGAATGTATTCATATGCTTTGGTTGAAAGGTTTTTTAAAACTATGAAGTACCTGACAGTTGTTTCATTCCATGTCGCCCTCTTCTTGGTGTAATTGTTTATCTGGTCCATAATGAATGAAGCCTTCACACTTTTTTGTTGAGCATCCGTGGCAACATCAAGGAAGGTGCTGACGTTGCAGTCGTCCTTCAGTTTGCGCTGCTCCTCCTTGTATCTATCCACTGTCTGCTTCAGTCTCAATATCTGAAGCCGAAGAGCTCGCTCCTTCTCTCTGCATTTTCTGTGGTGCAGAAAATTGCTCCCACTTGTTCGAGCTGTGTCTGTCTGTGTTCCAAAGGCTCGTCTCGCAAATGCAAGTGGTTCATCACGAGCCACAGCTTTAAACACTAGCTGTTCTTGGGAAGTAGTGCTACTTGCAAGAACCGCAGAAGCCACTGACGAGAGATCATCAACAGGGAACGTGTTGTCGCCGGGCGATTCGACGGTTCACGCCGGAACAGCTGTAGGGGCGTCATCAGTCTCTGCGACGTCATCGGTCGTTGCTGGGTCTCCCATCTCGAACAAAATTGCCGATTTTTGTTTTTTCTTGGGGCAGCTGTCATTGTCCAGTCCAGGTGCACGTTTGCGGCTCCTTGGGTCACTGCGCACATTACTACGGGAAGGCTGTTTGTACGATGGGTAGCATGCGAACACATTCGGCACAACTCCCTTCTTTAGCTGACAGATCTTTGAGTTTTCTTTGAAATCAGATGCAACAAAGTTCTTACTGCACACAACAGAATAATTTGACGTCGAATTAGGCTCCCAGTCCTTGCGTGAAATCACCTTAATCTACTGTCGGCGCAACTCGACATCAGCAGGGATTTCATGGAACGAAACACCGGGGTCCTTCTTCCTCGCACTTGTTGTGCACATAGGCACACAGCAGTACCGCATGATGAAAGCTGTTCATCGAAACTTCCACGTTAGGGAAGCAGGGCCACCGTAAACAAGGACACGCTACACGTGCATGGAAAGCATGGAGACGGAGCGACGGAGACGGCGGCTGCTCACAGTGTCAGCTGGCAGCGCCACCAGCGGCGAATTGAGGTGAATGGGAGAGAGCGACAGGAGAGGGCTCACGGGGCCAGCGGCACCCTGCCTGACGGGCATCTAAAAAAATAGAGGAGGCACTGGTCCAGTCGGCAGAGGTAATCCTCAAACAAGCTTTGAGTTTCCAGGCCTTTGTATTGCTGCTATACCACACAGGCAGGTTTTTCACACCCTTAAAGCAACGCGGGTTTTTGGTCTTTCCAATTACTAGAACTGGCAGCTTCTCGGTGCCATCCGCATTTGCACCGATCATGACTGTCACCCTCTCTTTGCTACCAGTGCAGGCCACCACTGGTTTGCCACCAATGGCTTGCCACCAGTGCAGGCCTCACTAGAAAAAAAAAAGTGAACGGTCTGGCAGCATCTTGAAAAACAGACCAGTCTCATCACAGTTGAAAATGTTTGCGGGAGCAAACTCTTGTATGACTCTTGTTCAACTTACTTGTCCGGTAATCCATGACAGTGGATAGATCCACGGCACCGCTCTCCCCTCAAACTTTCTTGAAGGAAACTCCGTGCCTTTTTTTGAAACCACGGAGCCAACCATCGGTAAACTTGAAATCATGAATGTCCATTTTTAAGGCGAGCATCTCGGCTTTTTGCTTCAGTATGTTGCCCGAAACAGGGAGATTCTTTGTTACAACACCTCTCGGCCACAGCTGCAGGGCCTCTTCGAGTATCGTATGTTGTCCTCTGCGGTCATTTTTTTTACCTTTGCAGTGTGACTGATCGACTACAGACAAGATCTTCTCTTTGTTCTTCACGTAATCAGACAATGTCTGCTTGGAGACATTAAACTCCTTTGCGACATCGACTTGCGTCCGTCCTTGCTCGATAAGCTTGATAATGGCGGCTTTTTCTCTAGCGTCATCGTCGAATATTTGCCACGCTTCTTCGATGTATTCGGGGGAGGCGGGTGAAGAGCTGGGGTCATGGTGTTGAAAACACGTCAATGTTGCGCTGAATGAAGGGCCGCAACACACTTAAATGGCGATGGCACGGTGTATGGCGGCTAGTGATGACAGGCGACACTGCACGGGGTGAACGCCGAGGGATGACTACTGCACTATAACGCAAAACGTGCCAAGACTACCTATGACGCAGAAGTAAACCTGATGATGATAGTGCTTATCATCAGCGTCACCTAGTGTTTATAGGTAGCGTCCAAAACTGGCCGCACATGACCTGCTTCCGGCTCTCAAAATCGCTTCCGTCGCAAGCTACTGGTAAAAGCATGGCCTTCAAGATCGGCGTTTGTTATAACAGGCGTACCCGTTGCCGCGTGGCAAGCTACTGGCAAAAGCATGGCCTTCAAGATTGGCGTTTGTTATAAGGGGCCTCACCGTCGCCGTGTGGATTAGGACGCCACTATGCGGACTCAAGCCAATCCACATCTGATCTGAAGCTAGCCAGGTGGCCTTAAGATTCAAAATGGCGTCCCCCTTGAGTTGCTGCGCGGCTCAGTCGCGGCAATTTTTGTCCGGAAAATAGAATGTTTAGCTTCATGTCCGAAAAATCGGTCGCGAAAATGCATTAGCTCTATGGGAACCCTGATGGTGCATTTACGAAGGCCGGAATATCCGTCAAGTCCGAATTTTCGGAGTCCGAAAAATCGGTCGGCTACTGTAGCTGTGTACTAATTTGCTATCGCATTTGATGCTTCGGCTTGCGAGCGAAACTATGACTTTTTTTTCACATGTAAGAATTAAAATAGTGTGTGCAGTGCAACACTACTGTCATTTCTCAATGTTTCCTATTTCTCAGCTCTTGCGTTTCCCGGCTCTTACGTTTTTTTTTTTTTTTTTTTTTATGGTCCCGTGGAAAACATATCAGCGGGGTTCTACTGTATTGCTGAAAAGAACCTCAAATGTGGGCATAACATGCTACTCCTTATATATCTAACTCTCCTCCGTGTACCCGCGCTCTTGCTCGGGGCGGTGCCGCCGCCTACGAGCAGAAAAGAGAAGTACTGCATTATGACACTAACGCGCACCGACAGTGAACGCTTCGGTGGTCTCAGCACTACGACGCCTCGATGCCAGCATTCGAAGGGACGCTGGCATCAAGAAGCACTACCAACGCCACCTAGGTGGCGTTGGTAGTGGCGTTCACCGTACTCAGCACAGCGGAGCGCGGCCTCCGCAATTAGGTCTGAAAATGTTTCTGAAGTTGATCGCGGAGGCTGCAATTACGACGCGCTGTACGCGCTGATTTGACTCGGTGACGATTCAGTTACGTGCTTTGTCTTGCGCGTTGTATTAGTGTGTCAGTTACGTGCTTCGTCTTTCGCGTTGTGCTAGCGTGTGCAGCGTAGTGCAGCTTCCATATGCACGACGGTTGCTCATGGTCATCGACGTTGGTAGTCGTGATGGAGGAGACGTGCCACCAGGCGTCAGCGTGGGTGCATCAACGCCTAAGGGCGCTTTAGCCACAAAACACCAATAGACATTATATATCAATGTGCAATAAACATTACACTACTTCTGTGAAGACACGTTTCACTTTCGTGTTCTATACCGATTCCTATATAAGAGGGATCAACCACATTTTTTTTTTAATCCAGAGTACCAAATCTATATTTTACGTCTCCCCCATCAGCATTTCAAGTTAGGAAACAAAACATCTGTAATGTATATTTCAACTTTATATAGATATCAGCACTCTAGAGGTTTGAAGATGCTCTGTGCAAAATTTCATCAAGATAGGACAATTTTAAGTGCATGAAAGTTTGTGCACCACATGTCAGAATTGCCTCAAAATGCAAATTGAGAAATACGCATCTGAAAGTTGTAAACATGTTTATTCTTCAATATACAGTGATATTTGCATGAAACTTTGTGACAGAATAGAACAATCCACCCTTTCCAGAGTCAGTGCCTTGAAGGGGAGACACTCCTCGAAACAACTTTTTTTAAATTATTTGTGCTAGAGACTTGGAAATTCAGCTAATTGTAGAGTTTTTCATGTAGATTTCAAATGTACAAGTAGTTATATTATACTCAATGACAAATTATAGCTATCTTTACGGGCACGTGTTTATGTACTAAACTTTCACAAAAGGTATCATGCTATGGTTTATTTAGCTCTTTGTAGATCATAGAGTGCCAATATCTAGTGAAAAAACGTGTACAGTTACTGGAAGTGCACAAAAAAAATTATGACATTTCAACCATTGTTTTTCTCAGTTCCCTAAAACATAACCTTGTACTATTGTAATAACTACTGAGAGATAACGCAATTTCAAGTAGATATCGGCACTCTACATACCTTCAAGAGTATATACGCCAAATTTCGTTAGTATGCGCCAGTTCTAAGTGTACAAAAGGCTTCCCGGAAAACATGAAAATTTCACAAAATTCGAAAATGAGAAAAACATGCTTGAAAGTTACAAAAGCATGTATTCTTGAAAATGCAATTGTTATGATATGAATCTTCGATCACATTGAATAGCAGCTTTTACAGAAAGCACACAAAGTTTTTAGAACCCTCCCGCGCTGTAGCTTGGCCCTTCACGGCTCCTACTGTTGGTCTCCTCCCTTTTCACTGCACTCCGACGGTGCGCCCTTGCTTCTGCTGTACGCTTGAAGTTCATTTTCTTTATGCGCAGGTCATTGCAGCGGTCAGTGTGCGTGGCCAACTCTTCCGGGGGAAGTACTCCAATCTCTTGTAGGGCATGCTCAAAGCCGGCATCGCTTTTGTTATACCACAGCACGGCAATAGCTGTGGCTGTCTCTACAGATGTCCGAGAAGCAAATTTTGTCTTTGGACACAGCAGCCATATTTTGCTGTTGAGTGACTTGGCTGCGTTTTGTGTCTTTCCATGAAGGCACTGAGCTAGGGGCTTCTCATCAGTAAGGCGCTTATAAATAGGCATAATTGCCAAGCCCTGTGCTTTTGTCAACGAGGGGGTGTGGCATGGTGTAAGCTCCCCCAGTGCTTCAGCACGCCTATGTTTACACCACAAATCTGGTCCAGCAGGGCAAAACTTGTGGCTACTGGCGCCATCACTGGAGCAGCAATGAAAATAGGAGGCCCATATAGCAGTGTACATGCTGCGGATGCTGCCCTTGTTATTTGTTATAGCTATTTGATAATATGTCTGCAGCTTCTGGATGGCTGTGACTTTCAGCTTTTCACCTCGTGGCAGTGGCGATGTCATTTTTCGCAGAGCAGTGCCTAGGCATTTCGAAACGTGGTTGGTGCACTCTTCTTTTTCGATGACAGTATCGCCATGCACATTTGCCCCACAGACGGCAGTGTAGGCCTTGCTATCGCCATCACTCAAAAAATTTGTGAAGCGCAGTGGGGTCTCGTATGACAATGCCCTCTGCCATATCCGCACTGCTGCTTCAGGTTCCATTGCATGGGATGACGACTGAGTGTTTTTTTCTTATATAGGACGATGGAAGGCTTCCCATATTTCTTCATCATCACCTATGTCCTTGTGTATACTGCAAACGAAGCAGTAATTTGAAACGACCTCAAAGTCCAGGCAAAGACCTGTGTCTAGGGACACAGTTGTGCCCACCCCGTTGTGGCTTTTATGGCCCCTTTTTTGCCAAGTGCCGTCGAACATGACCGGCACATCGCGGCCACCGACGGCGTTCTTCGTGACCCTTCGTGCCTCTTCTGAGTTTCGGCTAACAGCCTCCATAGCAGCACAATGGAGCTTCTTGGCAATACCATGAAATGTCTTCTGATGCAGCGGTTTTGGCAGGCCGATGATCGCACAAAATCGTGAAAGCTGGTCATGTCCTGCACCTATAGTACGCGCTCCGGGGTCACCGCATTCGCCGTCAAATCTGAGCCGTCAAATGAAACGGCAATGTTGTCGGCATTGTTGATGTTCAGTTCTTTTTAAAGTTCCCGAACCGACGTCACGCATATGCTGGTGACTTTTTCAGCTGCATAAGTTGCTGCAGGAGTCAACTTTTGTTCCATATATCTCTGCCACGTTTTCTTATGGAGACCGCGATGGGAAATGTTCATAGTCAAAAAAATGTCATTCATAGCCGCTTGACGATTGCCATGGCCCAATGAGACTGCATGGCTCGAGCGGCGAGGATGTTCACGGCAAACAGATTCACTTTTTGATCACCATCTACCTGCGGAGAGCTCCATCCTTCCGCGATGTCCCCACAGTTCGCACAGCTTACACACACTTTCACGGCAAGCCCGTACGCTCCCTCTCGTTTGTATAAACTGACGTTGTCACCGCCGCAAACTTGCATTTGAGAACGCCGAGCAGTCCACTCATGCACTGAATATCAGCAGTGATGAAACTCTCCTTGTCGCTCGGCTGAGTCAGAGCAGCGCTGGCCGGTGCGTCATTGCTATCATCAAAAAATCTAAATTTCTTTTTGTCGCGGCGATTGAAGCAAGTTCCCGCAGTTTTGCATCGGCTTTTGTCTGCCTTGCCTTCAGACTGACGGCGTTAGCATCAATGTAGCGCGGCGGTCGCAGCCGCTGTTTGTCGGAACTCGGCAGGCCGGCTGGCTAATTCTCTGTCAGTGGTCTCGGGTGACTCTGCGAATCGTTCTCTGTCGGTGGATGGGGTGGTTGACACGGAGCCCCAACCTTCATCCGCGTGTTCCGCTGGTCGACGTGCCAGTGGCTTCTTTCCTTGGTTGCAGACGCGGCTGTTGTTTGTTGGAGCATCGCAGACTGATAGGCCCGATAAGCTTACACCGGTGGCGGCGGCTGGCGACCCATCTCGTTCTTCGTCAACGCTTCCCAGTGGTAGACGAGCCTTGAAGTTGTTGATGACTTGAATGCTGAAAGCAGGCAAAACCATCTTATATATATATATATATATATATATAAGATGGTTTTGCCTGCTATGAATATTATGTCATTTCCGTTTGAATTTAACGCATAACAGCACCATTGAAATTTCAAAGGTGAGTGACTGCATGCAAGTGAGGACTATTATTCCGAATGATTTTGCTGCCGGAGAGTCGCGAGTGTTGCGCAGAGGCGCAGTTCCTGAGAGAATTAACGGACGGGTGTTAATAAGTCCTGCTTAACAAGTTCCTAGCTCTCATTCAATATAAACGCCCCCGTTTGGGGGCAACCGGTAAATCTGATAACTTGATTTAGACAAGAATTTTTGACAGTATCACCATGTTTGCAGCCCATTAAAACTGAGTGCCCCATGTGGTACCACACTTTTTTTCTTCAACGAACGCAGCAGATCTGCACATATCTCTACGTGTAAAAGAGACATGCCGTTCCTTTATTTGTTTCATTATGGTCGTTATGATAGTGCACAGGATAACTGAACGCAACCGTTTATAATATACAAGCTGCTGAGTTGAGCGGTCATACATTTGGGAACGGCATTAGATTTATGCATGAAATATAGGATAAGCGTAACATGTTTTTCTCGGAAATCAGACTCGAGAATAATTTATGTTGTTTACACCCCCAGAAATAAGCCGAAGAACGCAGCCACCTGCTTTTTTCTTTTTCTTGTTTTAATATAAGCAAATTCTTTGGTTTTATGTGGCAAAACCACGGTATGATTATGAGGCACCCGGCTTAGTTTTTGGAACCTGGGGTTCTTTAACGTGCACCTAAATAGAAGTACAACAGTCTTTTTCCATTTCGATCTCATCGAATTCCGCGACCTGGATTGAACCCACGAGCTCCAGTTTAGCAGCGCAACGTCGTATCCACGATATAGGCTGTAATTAGGCTACCGCGCAGGCTTTCTTTTTTTTTTTCTTTTTTGAAATATCGACTGGAAAAAAACTTCCACGTACGGCTTACGGCCAAAGATTAGCATATAGAATGGCTAACTAAAACCATTTTCGGCGCTCGAGGT
Organism: Dermacentor silvarum; assembly: GCF_013339745.2. NCBI lineage: Eukaryota > Metazoa > Arthropoda > Arachnida > Ixodida > Ixodidae > Dermacentor > Dermacentor silvarum. The sequence goes on along the minus strand of NC_051160.1, from coordinate 104,742,892 downwards.
CCAACTGCAATAAATATGACTCCATACCAATTACTCCGCATTCTGTTACGCGAGATAGGCGGAAACTTGAATGGAATGTTGCACTGCAGTTTACTCGTTTTTTATTTATAACAATGCTTCCCGTAAATCAGAGTACAAGGCGCCGGATGGGGCAGATATGCTTTACTTGTTTGAAGCGGCAAGCAGGAAGGTTACGTATATGTTGCTTCGTCTGCGTTTCGCAATAACTAATGATAGAAAACTATATGCGCAAAAATACACACGAGAGATACATGCTACTTGAAGAACGAGAAAAAATATTTTTTTCTCCAAAGGGAACCGTACAATAACATAGTAGAATGAAAGCCGACACTGCGGATGCAATGCACGCGCAATCACCGAGCGGCATTATAAAATAATAAAAAATAAATAAAGAAGAGAAAGGAAAGGAATTTATTCTTAAGGCATAAATACATGTCATATGCAATTATGAACACCATTTGAGCGGTCTGAACGCAAATACCAGCGCGCGAAGTGGTACGAATGACCCTGCCGAGCAGTATCGCCAGCAGTTTCCAACGGCGCGACCTTGATGCGGCCCAATCCACTTCGACGGCAGCGCCGCCCCAGTATTTTTCCACGTCGGGCGCCTCACTGCAAAGCATGCGCCGCCCCAGCCGCTCGTCCCACTCGACCATATTCTAGTACACTCTAGTTAGGGCTATTTTTTGTGCCCCTCGTTGAATGAAAGCAACCTAAATAAAAGTTAGGGAAACCCGCACCACCACAGGTATCGCAGGTTTGAACCAATGAGACATAAATGAAAAGGGGTATGAACCCAAAACAGTTTTGAGAAAAAGCCAATGGAAAAAAAAAATTACTGGGAGATAGAGCCGAATGAAATGCCAAAATGATAGGGTGGGCAATGGAAAGCTCGATATACCCAAAGGTCAGCATCGGCATGGTGGGATGCATCTCGACTGCGTTTATTAACACATAGCTCACAGAAGCACTTGATGTAAAGAGGGAAAAGAGAAGGGCTTTAGGATGAACCGGAAATATGTCCAAGGTGGCAAGGCAGGCCATCGAGAACAAAGACCAGGCAGGTGCAGACAGGTGGTAGTTTGCAGGTGGCCCAAAATTCCAGGAATAGGGGAGGTCATTGATGTGCTGAAAATGGCTTGCAGCTGGGCAATATCTAAAGAATAGGCGGAAGGTAAGCGAAAAGAAAACACAAAACAATATGATGGGGTACAGAAAACAAACCAAAAGGCATGTGCAGGGGAGCGAGAAGAAGAACGATGATGATGATGATGACAGGTATGGGGATGGAGTCCAGACTTTCCGCGAATAGTACCCCCGGAGCAATGCCCCACCTTAGTTAGCGTAACCAAGGGCACCAAACAACGAAAGCTGGATAAAGAGATGAAAGAGAAAAGAAAACAATTATGTGAGGGTGAGAAAAGATGCAAGTATTATAAATAGAAAAGAATCAAGAAGAAGCTGGGAATGTGAAAGAAGAAATTAGGCGATAAAGGCGAATTAATAGTGCTCTCTTCCGCTGGCTAAGGAGAAGTGAAGGGTAGTGTGTGGGAGTGAGAATGAAGTCATTGTGATCCTTAAGTAAGGTAGCAACCTCGGAAGTTAAAGAGCAATGGTTAAAGTAATGAAGTAGGTCGATACAGGAATCACCGCAGGCACAGTTACTATGATTGGAGAGATGAAACCGGAAAAAGTAGAAAGGTAATCGGGGCATGGCAGGTGAGAAGTTGAGCAAGAGGTTTACGGGGCGGGAAGAAGGCAGGTATCTCTAAGACATTGGGAACCCAGCGGTAAAGCGCCGTGTCCGCGCTATCGCGCGACCAGGCAACATGCCACTGGGCGTACGAGGATGCACGCATCCTAGATTTAATTGAGGCCTGTGAAAGAAGAATGGACCGGGAAATTCCCCGCGCCGCAGCCGAACCGGCGATGCTGTCTGCAAGCTCATTGCCGACAACACCCCGATGGGCGGGCACGTGGAATAAGAAGACGGGACAAAATGATATTATAGAAAGGAGGAGCTGTTTAGCTTCATGGACGTAGGTATTCGTGGTGGTTAAAGCAGAGATGGCATGAAGAAGCGAGAGGCAATCAGAATATATATGAAGCGGGGTAGCATGAGGTAATGTGCGGACGTATGTGAGGGCCTCTAAGAACGCGATGACCTCAGTAGCATAAGCACTAGTTGCCCCAATGATCCTGTATCGACCCACTTTAATGATGCGGCCATGAGGGTGAAACAAGACGAAGGCAGAACCAGCGGAGAAAGAAGTGTAGGAACCATCTGTATACAGATGATATACAGGCAGGGATGTTACACGACGGACTTGACGGAGTTCCAGAATTTGAAAGTGAAGGCGAAATTTGAGACTAGGGTGAATGAGCCAGGGATGAAGAGGATACTGGGTTTCACGGGGGTCGTACGTTGAGGGGCCATAGAAGGTAAGGGTTTTGAGACTGAAAAGGGAAAACTGAGCATTTAATCCATCCAATTCAATAGTTAAGGGGAGTGCTGGCGGTCAGCAATACTGGCGGTCAGCAATACGGCGCATGGATTCAGTGATGTAGTGATCGGAATTGGGTACCGCAGTAGAAACGCAACAAACCGAAGCTGGCGGACAAGTTAGGGCAACGCCTCCTATAAATATGTCTATTTAGGAGGCGTTGGTTAGGGTCGCTAGAATGGGGAGGTGTGAAGACCGACCTCCGGAGGCTGGCCCAAAAGCGCGTTCCTGCCGCGTGACGGCGCTACCGGCGGGGGCGCCGTGGTTTCTCGCGGCGTCTGCATACCTCCGGGTGAGCAAATGATTTGGTCGCGCTTAGTTTTTCCGCTTGAATGCCTTTGATGCTGACGAGCATTTTTTTTTAGCATTGTAAATGCTGAGAGAATTTAATTAAGTGTTTCAGTGGGCTCATTCCACGTAGAAACAGCGAGCACCGACCACGCAGCCGATACAGTGAAGATTTTTGCGGCCACTTCTTGCCGAGGTTAATGCGCTATGCCGTGCCGAAAGTAGTTCATAGGAATCACCGTGGAAGGCCAGCGCGTTTGAACAACCTTGAATGTGTCACTCGCACATTAGTCACATATTTGCGATTGTGATAGGACTTTAATGGTAAGAAGTTAATGAAATATATTAATGCAATATATCAACAATGTGGTAAAAAAGTCCGAGAAGTGCAAGCGCTGGTGACTTAATACATGTTTATTGCAAGTAGCAGTCACCACAGAGCACACATTTTTACAAAACACAGGGCTTGACCCTTTTGACTTTCTTGTGGGTAGCACACTGGTTCAAGCCTTTGAGCAAAAAGTGAACACGTGTGACACAGCAAAATCTAGCCGCCAATCCTGTCAGAGCAGTGGAATGCTCCCTGCAGCCACTTTGTGGCACATTGGCTGCTAGAAGCAAGAAATTCTTGACTGCTTTTGCGTGCAGTTGTGTAGTGCTAAATGCAACAGTGAGTCTGTCCTCGAGGGTCTGAATGAGGTTGTACAGATGCACTGATGGGTACAGAAGCCCCCATGTCCCACTGTTTGCAAGCTTCTGCTGGCAATTGGTGCGGCACACTTTCTCGTGTCACAAGGCAGGAATCCCTGCATGCGTTGCAATCATTTAGAAGGATGCGCTTCCTGGCTACGTAGCCCGCGATGTAATAAACCAGGCGGGCATCACTGTGTTGCTCCACATAGTCCACGTGGTCTACGGCAACTTCAGCTGCTTCGGCAGGTAGTGTAGTGTCGTCTAAGGCTGTGTCTTCATTTTCTGGGAGCAGCTGCTCCTCGGACAGCAGGGATTTCAAAAGTCCAGGGGACACATTTCCTCCCTTAAGGCTCTTTGCCAAGCTGTAAAAGCTTATGCACTTGCATAAAGACAAGCAAGTTACACAAATTGACACTTTGGATTACATGCTTTGTATTTTGATGGAAAGGACTGAAATGCATAAGCATACTTGATTATAATGATGAACTGTGCAGGAGTTGGGTGGTCATTAGCTCCACTGGACTGTCTAAAAATACCAAATGAACGCTCCAAGCCGTCCTGACTGAGGCGAGAGGTCATCAAGTACCTGAACCCAACCTTTTCAGTGAGGTACTTCAAGAGGTCCTTAGTGGAATGAATGGTCACACGCAGACCTTCTGATGTGCTCTTGCTTAAGAAGCCGAGCCCTCTTGCATGGGCCTCCTATTGATGAAGAAATTTTAGCATGCTGTGAAGTGCAGTTTCTTTAGCACTGCCACGTCTGAAACAACACAAAGAGCATTTACCACCGGCACACGAAAATGAGCACAGTTGTCGTGTACATACCTCAAAGCTTCTGCTGGAAACCGTGATGTCATGATTTCAATTATTTGAGCCATCATGTCAATAAACATCCTTGTTGGCTCCAGATTAGTGTACTTGTGATGTGTTTGGAGAAGGAAGATGGAGAAGGAAGACGGATGGCGACACAGCAAACAGATTTTTTAATAACACGCACACTCAAAACCAAAACTAAAAATCAAGCACACCAAAGCACACTACGGGAAGAAATACTAATAAAGATACAAACTAATGTACGAAGCCTAATGTACAAAACATTCTACTTGGCGCCTATGCGCGTCCGTGGCGGCTAACTCTTCAAAGTCAGGCAACCCTGTCTTATCTCTGAGACGCTACAAATAAGAGTCACCTTGCTGCGTTCGTCGTTGCACGTTTGTCCGAGTCCGAAGCTCGTCGGCCCTTTTTCTCCAGCAGTAGGTGTTACTCGTTGATGCTATAGTCGCTTTTGCCTTGTTGTCGGCGCGTCGTCTCTTTATCAGTAGGGAGCTCGCCGGTACTTCGTCGGAGATGAGCTCGTCAGCAATGGTGGTCGCCGTAGCTTAGGCCCACCTGCCTAGGCCTAGCGTCGGGACGCGTCGCTACTTCTTCAAGAGTGCCGACGTGGCGTCCCGAGGAGAATCAATCGTGCCGGTCTGCCGCAGAAGGGGGAGCCTCTCTGGGGTGCCTGGTCCTGCCGTGAGAAGCTGCAGCTCGTCCAGGAGCCTCGCCCGAACTTGCCGAGGTCGACGGCCACACCTTGGACGGCCAACGTCACGGACTCAGCCAGACCCCCAAGTCTCCCGTCGCCAGTGCGGAGCTGGCGATGCGACCTTCCTGGCCCGGAGCCACGTCGATAATCCCCAGACAGCGCCGTTCATCCCTCGATCACGCCTCGGCTCACGCGCCTCGAGAGCTCGTGCCGTTCCGAACACCGTGCTTCACGTGCTCTTCTTTTTCGCGCCGCAGGTGGCCTCTTACATATGACAGTACTGTTGCTCAATTTTTTCTTTGTGAAAGTCCATTGCGTGCACAACTGCACTGTTGAAAATATTGAAGGCCAGATTTACCCTCATTTTTTCAAATCCACTTGGATATATGTGTGAACGTGTCAACTTGGGTGCAACTTTTAATGTTAAAGCACTGCGTGCGGACACTCTTTGTCCGCACGACTTGTAACCGGCGTCGCAACCTGGCACAAAACACCACCTTTGCGTCTTTTTCTTCGTCGTTGACGGCATTCTTGCCAGCATGTCAAGAAATAGCGAAAGCAGCTCACACCACCTACTTTCAAGAACCACTTATGAAACGCAAGAAAGCTGCACCACACAAAGCACGCGAGTTACCTTGCGCAGCGCCTACGAGACTGACAGGCTCACGGCACCCCCGACGGAGTCGCCGAATTTTCCCCCAGCGGCAGGAACGCGCAGCGGGGCCTCGCTAGGCAATGGTGGCACCTCCCCATTCTAGCCACCCTATCAACGTCTCGCCGAGCGGTCTGCGGTGTGACGGCCGCTTCCAAAGCCCGAATTTTCCGCAATTTTCGATGACAGTACTCTAGGAAAGTGCTATTTTCTCGATTTCTACCGCGTATTTCGTTATAATATTTCACCACGAGGTAGAAGAAGGCCCGAGGATAATTTTAACCAATTTAACCACTTCAATTGCCGCGTCCCCCCTTAAGGCACCGCCATTAGCCTTCGCGCTACCGTAGACTAGAAAACACACACAAAGAAAATATAAACAGGCCAGAGCTCACGTGGTGAAGCACAGACGCACCAGAGTTTCCGCGAGGACTAACACAAAAGATTGCTTGCGCCAGCAGCCAATATGAAACGTGTGGATTCGGCTTGGCTTTGGCTTCAGTGAATGTTGCTTATCTCACGCTTGGAGGCTCACACAATGCTGCGCTGAATTGTCATCAACAGCAAGCAATGGCGTCCTTTGATTTTGCAACATTCGACAGGTTACACGCGACTTTGGTGCGTTTATGACCGTTTGAGCCGTCAGGAACCAGGAAATAATGTTTCTATAATTGCCAGTATTAGAGACTATTAGATATAGTTTGCATAATTTCTTATCTGGTAGATTGAGTGACTTGTACCTTGGGAACATTTCGTTGAACCGGAAGAGCGATGAAAACGTGGTTCGTTGTGGAGGGAGTTGCGATACATTGAAGCCTATGGGATGCGGTCGGTGAATCAAAAACACTTCGTTGAAGCGGGAATTTCATTGTGGCGGAGTTTGACTGTATTACGCAGCCTACACCAATGTGCAAGCTGTGCCCACTCGTCAGCCACGTGCCATCATACACAACTGTAATGTTCTTAGTGGAGTTCATTTTCATTTCTTTGTAGACATCCTTGACAGCCATCACAGCATCTGCAAAGACTGTTTGTGCAGCCACTTCATCTGCTGGCTTGAGTGCTTTCAAGTGCTCTTGGTATGTCTTCTGGTGTAGTCCTCGGTGCGAAACATTCATCACTGCCCAGAAGTCATTCAAAGGAGTGGGCCCTTTGCCAATGCTCCGGATTGCTTGCATAGATCTGAGGTTTACGTCGAAAACCCTTGCACCTTGCTTTCTTTGCGAGGACCACTGAGAGCTAATAGCACTACAAGAATATTTTAGCACCATTTTCGCCTCAAGTCTAAGTCTGATGTCCCGGTCCACTGCTAGGCTTGGCCTCCGGCAAATCGGGCGAAAGGCATCCCTAATCAGCAAATTTAGAGCGCCCATTTGAATTACTACGAACTCGTCTTCTGGTGCAGGCGTAGTATCGCATTCCGGCAGCACGGTCAGCGCGAACGTCCGCTCAGTTGCCGACATCGCACCACGCAACTCGCAGACACAAAACTTGGTTCTCTATGTTCTTCAATGGTACGACGCCCACCGCATGAAACGTTGGCATAGCTCCGCTGATTGAAGGCATTTACCGACGCGTCATTTATTACAGTTGAAACCCGCAATAACGAAATCGGCGGGGAAAGCACAAATGTTCGCTATTGCGGGAATTTCGTTGGCGCGAGAATGCGGCAGAAAAGACACGGAATTTACAAAAAACACATTTTATTTCCAAAAGTCAGTTAGTTTGCTTTGGCGGGCCTTACCATGCAGCAATTTTATGCCTCTCGACTCACACTGTAAGAAATGGTCCATCGCCACGTCGTCGTCGTGCTCGCCGAAAAACGAGCGAATTGTGTCGAAGGTATTCAGCTTATCCTGCGGGCTTGTTGTTTTCTCTGGCTGCTCCGGTCGTTGCTCATCGGGATCGCCCGCCTCGCACATGCTACTGACGATGGCTTCATCAGTCACTTCCTCGTGCACGACGACGCCTTCGTCCGCGTAAACGAACTCATGGACGCTGAGGCCATCGGGAATCTCGTTTGCCACGGCACAAAGTTCGCCCCATGCACTGATCAGTGACGGCGGCACTGCGCTGTCACCGTCATCAAGTGCGCCTAGAGGCGAACCTTCTTCCGGCTCCGCTGGATCAGCGCACGATGCCTGCGGTGTGACAAGGCCGGCGTGTGTGAAGCAATTGGTTATCACGGCTGGACTCGTCGCAATCCATGCGGCGGCGATCATCTCTAGCGCCATGAACATGTCCACGTCAGTGGGGCGCTTCATCTGTAGATTTAGCAGCAAACGCTGAATCAGCCTCTCTCTGTAAGCGCACTTCACGCTGCGAATAACACCCTGATCGAGGGGCTGCAACACCGAAGTGCAGTTTGGTGGAAAGAAAACGAGGCGCACGTTTCCGAGCTGCACGTCGACGTGATGGGCGCTACAGTTGTCGAGAAGAAGGCAGACCGACCTGTTTGCCTTCCGCATGTCGGCATCGAAGGACTGGAGCCAGCTGCTAAAAATGGCCCGCGTCATCCATGACTTCAAGTTCGCGGTGTAGCTTACTGGCAGCCTGCGATTCCCCTTGAAACTTCGTACTGAGAAATGTGTCATTAGTTGGCCCAACCGGCTTCTATTAAAAACATTTAAGTGACTTTTATGCGCTGTACAAAGAATGAGACATTTGCAGCGTGGCGTTGCCAGTACACAACCACCTGACTTCAAGGTCGTGTGCTCTTACCGAATTTCAATTGCACTCGAGTCGTTCAGGCGATGGTGACAGATTATAATCGCACGTACCCTAAAATGTTCTAGGACGTCAGAATTAGTTTGTAACGGGTACATCGGCAGATCGTAGCCGTGAATGAAACGCTTGCTTAAAGAAAAGTATTGTCATTTTCATGTATCGCAAGCTTTGCAAGTTTTCGTGTGTATTATTCCAAATGTGCGACAAAGTTTTCAAACGCGATTTTCGTTGTCAATATACCCTATACCCAAATGGATTAATATGCCCAACTGACTCAGCACTGCGCTTATTAATCTCTAACTCGCACAAGCAGAGTGACGAGGATTGATGGTCAGTTGCACTCGGTACCATTCCTCCTTGGCGAACTGCGACGCATATTATTTGAATCGCGAGCTTTCGTTGAAGTAAATGTAGCTGTTCTAACTTGCGAAAATGCTTATGAAAAATAACATTTAATTTTTGCTTTCACTCAGCACTGCTGTAGTATAGAGCTCGAAAGCAATCTGAAAGTTGTAGTAGCACAGAAAACTGACATCTTGTTTTTTTTTTCCTGTTGCACTAAGTTCCTAATGTCCTATTTATGATGGCTGGAAGTGCCGCCGCCGCCGCACCACCCCTCCCCCCTCACCCCAAGCAGTGCTCCTAGCTTGTAAGGGCGACGTGTGCTTACTGCTTCGGATAAGCAGATTGCCTGCCTCCACTTGCTGGACCGGTTGTTCACACTGTTGTTCGCATGCTCTTCTTTTTTTCTCTAGTAAATAAATGCAGGCGAGTCCTAAGAAAAAAATGGCATCAGTGGCATCAGTGGCATCAGCAGTGATGCTAGAGAAATGTACCTTGCAACCAACTGCAGCCGAAGCAGTGCGGCTGTCCAGCAAAACACCCTCATCAATGTTCATGTACGCATTGATGCATGCCACTTTTTCAATTGTGAACACTTCCAGGTGATGTTCCACAATTTGCAGGAGCGTAAGCAGCTGGCTAGAGGGCACTTGAAGATGACCTTTAGATTTTGCAAGTATAAGGCCAGCTGGCACTCGTTCCGATTTCAGCGTTCCCACAGAGCTGGAGCATTTCAGCGATGAGAACTTTTAGCTATGTAGCCTGCAAGATATTCCAATATGTACTCTTTTGGCGATTCTTGGCAACACAAATCTGACGATTCCTCCACAGAGTTGTCAGGCTCCAACAGGACGTCATCTAGGAGGACTGCCAGAGTCAACCTGTAAAATGTAAACCTCCAATTTGTTAGTATAGTAAACAATAAACCAAGGAGAGAAAGGCACATTTGGTGTTTCCCCATAGGTAGGGTAATACACCGTCACATGCCTGGATTTTTTATATTTAAAATTATATTTGTAAAATTAAATTAAATTTGTGTGGCCAGAAATAATAACAGTTATGTACTCCATCATCGTCCAACAACCAATTTGTCAACAAAGTTTTCCTCGTATGGTTTAGAGGAGTTTTTGTCCAGTTGAAAATGTCTTGCAGCTTGAGCAGCAATTGCAAGCCATCTCCAGCCACTGACACTCGCTTAGGTGGTTGTATGAGGTTGTTTATGGAAAGCATTCTATATATAAACAGAAATTGCTGCACTGTTGGCTGCCCTCCATCACCAGTAACATGCCTCACAATGCTGAAGAATCTCTGGAAGAACAAGCGTGTGTTATCAGTGAAAACGTGTGGAAAAACAGTTATTTACCTCCAGTGGATCCTGTCCGAAGTTTCCAACCAGTACCTAACGAAAGCCAGATGAGAGAAGGCTTTCAACAAGTAAAATAGTACTAAGGAGAGTTATCTGCAAGGCTTGGCACGTAGGCGTGCTTAGGAAGCAGATTCTCCTCTGCTTTGGTGATCCATCTAGGTACTTGCAACAGCTGTCCAGCCACGTCAAGTTTTCCTTCAGTGTCGTCAAAGTGGTCAAATTTTAGGCTCAAGAACAGAAGCTTTATTTAAGGAAAATAACTGATATCTTAGAGCTATATGCTCGGCTTCATTATATTGTACGTGTTCCGGCCTTCGAGAATTCAAGCAGTCGAACAGGATGTTCATTTACCATGTGAACTGTGATGTTCCTGAGGACTGGTGGAGCTTCTCGCAGCCGTCCTGTGCGCTATCCCAAGATAGCTCTGGGCCACCCAAGATAGCTCTTGGGTGGCCCTGTAGCAGCCAGCATTATATCCTAAAACTGCCTCATGCAGTGCTGTCGCCACAGCAATCAGTGATGCTTGCTGCTCTTTGGGCATCGGGGACCACAGCATGGAGTGAAAGGATTGTGATGCATTCTGCGTCTTTGTTAGCATTATATCTTAAAACTGCCTCATGCAGTGCTGTCTCCACAGCAATCAGTGATGCTTGCTGCTCTTTGGGCATCGAGGACCACAGCATGGAGTGAGAGGATTCTGATGTATTCTGCGTTTTTGCTCCCAGGCAGCGTTGCAGAAGAGAAGCCTGTGAGAGGCACTCATAAACAGGTAGCAGTGCTTCTGCAACAAAGCCTGGAAGATTGTACCGATGCTTTGGAGGTGGCACACCATTACTCTTGCTGGTGTTATGACGACACCACAAGTCTGCACCCTCTGGGTAGAAGTCGTGGTGAGGTTCCTCGTCCATCGATGTGACATGGTGGTATGATGCCATCACTGCAGGCTACATTGCAGCCACATCGTCTGAATTGTTCCGTAGGGCGCAGCCATAATAGTCAGTCAAATTGTCGATGAGGGCCTTTGTCAGCCTGCCCTTCCCTCCTAAAGCCATGTCACTTTTCTGCACAAGGTTGCGCAGTGCTGTCCCCATCCTCTTCTCGATGTGCTTCAGGCATTCCTCTTTCGAAATGGGGACCAGTCTATAAACATTTCCTTGCACAAGGGCAGAGAAGATGGCACTCTGTCAGACACGAGCATTGTGTAACGGAGGTTGTGCTTTGACACTGATTGTAAGAAAAGAATGACAGTTGCCTCAACCTCCCTCCTCCCAGACTTAGAGTCAGTGTTTTTCTGGCACACATGATCCTCCCGCCAGCTCGCGTGACCTGGGTCACCAAGCTCTGGTCCTACTTGGCAACCAAGGCACTGGTTCAATAAAACAATGGCGTCCAAGATGAGGCCCCTATGGTATTCAGTTATTGCCCCAACTCCAATATGAGACATGTGGCCACGCTTGTGCCATGTTTCATCAAAGTTCACTGTGATATCCCTGCTGAAATAAGGATCCATTTCCTTGTAGGTGGTTTTCACAGCAGATTCTGCATAGAACTTTCTCTACGCACTGTGTCTGCGGTTCCCTGAATTTCTTCAAGTGCTTCTGAAAAGTCTTGTGATTCGGGCCACGATGGGACATGTTCATCACTGCCCAAAAGTCATTGAGGGCTGTTTGTCCCTTCTCTATCTGTTTTGTTGCCATAATGGCTCTTATATTCACGTCAAAGGCCATTTAGTCATCCTGACGAGCAGAACTACTGCACAATGTAAACATAGCAGCTCAAGTTTTATTGCAGATCCTAGTGGGGTGCCTCCTTGAACCTTCACACTGTGGTGGACGAAGGCATGTCGAACCACACCGGCATTGCTAATCTGTTCCAGCATGTAGCCGTGCTGCTGCCGGAGACGAATGACATAGCACTGTAATTCGACCAACTTGTCTTCATATAGTTCTGGCAACTTCTGGCAGATGGATGTGCGCCAGTGAAGTGCAAAACCTTTCCGTCACATGAAGCGACAAACCTAGTAAATGGAGCCCTTGAATTGCTCCCTGGACAGTCCGGATTCACGCGCGAGCTCGATCGCATTGATGCGGATGAGTTCCTCTGTCACTGGCAAGAATCTTGCACGGTGCTTGCAAACGAAATCCACCACCTTGTCTTCAAGCTAAAAAATATCAGGGTGTGTACACTCCTAATGGGCTAATCTGCCCCAGGCATGTAGTCAGATTGACTGTTTGCGCCCGTATGCCTTTTCTTCAAGGTCCGCTGCACATTGTCGGCATGCAGCGCTTGCATGCTGAAGCCGCAGAATGACGCTGATCTTTTTCAACTGTACGCTTGGTACTGTGAATGCCAACGTTGAGGCCAAGCTCCTTTAGTATGTCTTTAGAGCTTCTTGCATTGCCTCCATTGAATTTCAAGACCGCTTCGGCTATGGCCGCTTCAATAGCCAACGAGGCATGCCACTCCTTTGGCTTAAGTGCCCGTATCATTCAGTGCAAGCACTCATTGCTGTTCTGTGTCTTGCCCCGTTGGCATAGCTGCAGTAGCCTCTTATCAGAAAGCCTCTGTTAGATGGGCAATAAGGCCTCGCAGACATGAGGAGGCAAGCTGTGGGGATGCTTTGGTGCAGGCTCGCCCTTAGCCTTTGCAGCATTCTGCCAACACCATGAGTCGGACCCTGTTAAGAAAAAGGTGTGGTTGGCCACTTTATCATTTGATGTCATGTGGTGATATGTGGCCATCACTGCCCTCTGTTTAGAATCCACATCATCATGGGTCTTCAGGGCCCAGCCATAGTAGATAGTAGGAGCTCAACTTGTCGATGAGATCGCCAGTCAGCCGGCCTTTCCCAGAGAGGCTCTCCAAGCCAGGGCTTTTGTGCTTGGCAATTAAATTGTGCAACGCTGTGTGCATCCGCTTTTTTACTTGATTTACACATTCTTCATTGGCAATGTGGAATTAGCCATATGCCTTCTCTTCTTGTAGTGCAAGATATGTTCGGCTGTCGCCATCTGAAAGCACAGTTGTGTATCGGAGGTTATGACGCTCCAGGGACCTCTTAAACAAAATAAGTCAAGACTCTACCTCTATCTCACCAGATTTTTTCATCGTGTTTCGCTGGCTGGTCCTCTTTCCACTTTAACGCAAGCGGGGTCACCCTCCTTTGGGCTCGATTCACACCCTGTGAAAAAATTGCTGAGAATGCTTAGTCTAAAACGAGGCCGCTTATGAGTTCGATGACAGTAGTGACGCCGATGTGCAATGAATGCCCACGTGTCATCCACGGTCCGTCGTATGACGCGGCGATGTTTCCCGGGTTGTCCAAATTTAGTTCAACGCAAATTTCACGAACTGAACTTGCACACTCACTCATCAGTTTCGTAGCAGCATGAGTAGCGGCAAGTGCAAATTTCTTTTTTACGTATGTCTGCCACGTTTTCGTGTAAAGGCCGTGACGAGCAGTGTTCATCGTTGCAAACGTGTTGTTCAATGCAGTTTGCCTGTTGCCAGTAGCTTGCATTGCGCGTGCAGCGAGCAGGTTTACGGTAAACAGGTTGATCTTCTGGTCTCCATCGATTCGCAGCAAACTCCACTCTGATAATACGTCACCGCAGTTCGTACATATGAGTTGCAGCTGGATAGTAAGGTCGTATTTCTGCTCACCGCTCATGATTTCCGCATTTCCGTTTCAAATCTTGCACCTTAAACGTAATATCAATGCGTTCACCAGCTCCAATTGCACGAAGGTGAAGGCAGTTTCATAAGGTGGGGGAGCCACAGCATCAACGCATTTAGCGATAAGATTTCGCTTTCGTTCTGGCACCGCAACGGATGACATCTCCCGAAGTTTCACTTCTGCTTTCTTCTTGTCATCCTCTAACTGTTGTGGCAGCAAAATTTGCATGTCATGATGCACACGTCCACACATCACATCACACGCTCACAGCACACGCACACATCAGCGTCGGCAGCTGATGGGCTCGTAGGTCTAGTGTCCGTTAGGCGTTCCGTGGCAGCCTTGGCGGCCGCTTCGGCGTCTGCGCCGCCGATCGCAGCGAGTTTGTTATCCTCGTTGTCCCGAATCATTGCAGGACGCTTCTTGAAGTTCTCGGACAGCGATCGCCTCATTGACTTCCCAAATTTATTCTAGGTGTGGAAATTCTTGATTGACTGAACCATAGCTGTAGTCAGTCGACAACACGAAGATAAAATCGTGCGCGCTTGTGCGCGTCTCGACAGCATGAAGCAGACAATGGGAACGCCGCTTGGTCAATCGGGTGCTTAGATTTTGTCAGGATCGCAGAGCAACCAATACGATCGCGCATTGGTATGTCTCGGTGACGCATATTTTTTTTCTAGAGAGCCAATGAGCAAGGACTCCCAGCGACGGCAGGAAGGTGAAGGGCGGCTAAGCGAGACCAAGATGGCTATGATAAGCCGATTAGCCCACAGGAAAAAAAGCGTCATCTTTGTGTAAATATGCACTCAGTTTCACCTCACAGGCGTGTTACTAATTGATATTGCAGCAAAAATAATAAGTGAAGCCAGAAATTTACAGATTAGTACAAAAATAGTTCTACATCCCGAAAATGTCACCTTCAAAAAGTTGATTTTTTTCGCGATTTTCAGCCTTCTAAGACCCGTGTCCCCCCTTAAACGCAATTCTCTTTTTCCACTTCGAAGTAGCCGCAAACTTTTGCTTCTTTGATTGTGTTGTATGTGCGACTGTCGCCATCCCACAACATGGTGGTATATATAGCGAAGTTTATGTCGCTGAAGCAACCTCTCAAGCAACATTTTACCAGTTTCTACCTCCATATGGCCACACTTGCAGCTCGTGTTCTTTTGGCAATGGTGGCTCGACTTTCAGAGGTCATAGCCCTCACTGTTTGGCTTACGGCCATTCTCACAGCCCAAACAAAAGATGGACATCACATGGTAATCATGCACATATCCAGTGAACAGTTCAACAGTCCCAACACCAACATGTGAAGAATGTCCCCTCGTCCAGAACACATGTCCTCACACATTTCAGTCACTTCTGTCGCACACGGAGTCAACGGTCTTGGCAGCCTGGATGGCCGTAGGCTCTAGAGTCTTCTTTAGGTGCTGCTGAAACGTTTAATTGTGGAGCATCCGGTGCGGAAGTCCCATCGATGCGAAGATATCGTTCATGGCTGTTTTGCCATTTCTAATGCAGAGCATTGCACGCGTAGCTACCATGTTAATCTAAAATGGATTGCATGTAAACTTTTTGAGCGAGTTGTACTCTCCCGGCTGCAACACTTTCTCAAAGACAGCCGATTCTTTCCAGATACATTCTTTGGCTACCGCCCTAGCCTCTCTACACAGGAAGTTTTGCTGCAGCTTACGGATGTAGTGGATGGCCCCACTGCGGCATGGGCCAGAGCTACTCTGGCCCTGGACCTCAGGGGGGGGGCCTTGGACAATGTCTCCCACGATCTTAGTCTTTATAGTCTGGTTTCTTCCCAGTGCAGCGCACGCTCCTACAACTACGTCAGAGCTTTTCTTTCGGATCGCACGGCCACTATTGGCATCGGAGAGCTCCGGTCAGACGTCATCACACTCGCAGGTAGAGGAACGCAACAGGGCTCCATCCTATTGCCCACCCTTTTCAACATGGCAATAAATAAGCTGCCCCCCCCTCTACTAGACCGAATGCCCACCGTGCAGCACGCTCTCTACACTGATTATGTTACGATCTCGGCAACTCAGGGATCAGACGGTGCCATCCAGGATTCTCTCCAGGAACCTGTGCGTGTTGTGAAAAACTATGCCGCTGCAGGCGGTCTTACCTGTGCAGCCGTCAAGTCCAGATTGCTCCTTGTGCACAGGCGGCGCCGCAGAACTGACGAATCCCCTGATACAGTCGACGACCGATAATTCGGACTCCAAGGGAAAGGTAAATAAGTCCGAACAATAGAATGTCTGAAAAAACAGATGCACGAAAAAAAATCATTTTATTTACACCTTAAGGCCCCTGGGGAGGAAAAAAAGTTGTCGATGCGTCGCTGCACGCACTTCCGCTTGCATGCAACCAAGTCCGCCTAAATCTCCGCCAGTGTGGTATGATTGCTCTACGATGATCAAAGAACAGCGAAGGCTATAGTTAGGTTCGCATGTGACGGCTCCGGAGCACACGGCACATCGTCATCTGAGTCAGAGTCGCTGTTTGGCAGTTGCAGAACCTGCTCTATAATGTCATCGTCGTTCAGTTCGGCACACGACGACACTGTACTGTAGACGTCTGCAAACTCTTCAAACGTAACTGCGTCTGGGATCTTCCGCCTCTGGTCGCTGTGATCACCACCATTCCCTCGTTTCATTCTTCGTCTTTGGAGTCTTGAGCACAGGTGCACACTGGCAAGTGAAGAATGACTGCTGGACGACGATGGCCCCTTCGTTACAAGTCGATGTCCGACAGAAGTTGTGTGGTCAACAAGCCCGTCTCCTACTCAACAAATGGTGCTTCGTCTTTGGAGTCTTGAGCACAGGTGCACACCGGCAAGTGAAGAAGTCCGATGACTGCTAGATGATGATGGCCCCTTCATTACAAGTCGATGTCCGACAGAAGTTGTGTGCTCAACAAGCCCGTCTCCTACTTAAAACTTTCGGGACCACGGAAAAAACAGGAAATTCTGAAGGGTGTCAGAAATGTTTTTTTTATTAAAAGCAGTCATTGTGCTATATTGCTGTAACATATATGAAAATGCAGCTAATTAGATGGTCTTTCATGCAGAAAGAAATATTAAACTGAAAAGGTATATATATAAGAATTAGAAAAAGTATCAAATTGAAAATTTGCTGAGAGAACAACACAAAGTTGGAAAAGGCATGGATATATAAGTAAAAAACCACAATAAAACGAATCCAAGATATACAAAATGTGCTACATTGCCTCCTTTCTTACTTGTGAAAGTTTGGCACGCCTATCTACAACTGTGTTTTTGGTGCACTCTGGCATCACTGGTCCACACTCGGTTCCCACGGTTCTTATTCCACTCGAGGAAACAGTTCCGGGCGCTGGTAAAACACAAATGAACTTTGCACGGGCTGCAAAAGGCATTGGTTTTGAGCTCGATTTTTTTTTTCTGTTCATAGCACAGTTTGCAGTTTCTGTGTTTTTCCACTTTTTCCGGCTTGTGGAGCACGTGTTTTGCAGAGGGTGGTGGAGGAGTGCGAGCTTGCTTGGCACCGTCAAGATTCAGAAGCTGCTGAACAAGTTCTCTAAAAGCTAGATGGTCAAACCCGGCAATGCGGGCTAGCTCAGGAATCTCTGGGTGGAATGTGCGGTGAGCTTGGAATAATATAAAACTATTCACACAGGCAATATCGATGCAGTGGAAGAAGAGGGTCTTCCACCACCGCACACTCCTCATCGGAACATTATAGTAACTAATCATTTGATCCGACTTATCAACTCCTAACATGCCAGCATTATAGTCATTGATGAACAAAGGCTTTGTCAAAGATATTTGAGTCCAGGTGTTTTCGCTTTTCCCCTCCTTTTTGCAGTGACCTTGTCATTTGCGGTATGAACTGTACTCATCATGTTCACGACACGACGGTCTTTCCATTGGAGGTACAAGATGTTATGATCGTGCAACCATCGTATGTCGCCGCGTCGAGCTTTCTTTTCCCATCGTGCATCTTTCAGTTCGGTAGGAAATCCTCAACGATCCTTGCGTGTGGTTCTGCAAGCCAATGTCTTTCGGTCGAGGAGATGACCAAAGAGAGAGCACGTAGAGGTATAAAAATTATCCATAAACATCCTGTACCCCTGATCAAAATATTTTTTCACATAGCTGGCAAACTACATCAAAAGCCAACCCATGGGGCCCTGGCTGCTCACGCTTGCCGGTATATACGCTGAACTGTGCAGTATATCCGGTGCCAGGGTCAGCTAGGACCCACAGCTTGTAGCCCCATTTTATCACTTTGTCTTTGATATATTGTCGGATGCCAGACCGCCCTTTAGACTTGACCATACGCTCATCCACGGAAAGATCACAATGTGTCTGGAAGAGCTTCACTGACACTTGGTTGATGTGCTGCATAAGCCACCATATGTAGCGGAGCTTTCCTCTTGCCAGCTGACCGACATCGTCCAAGTCTGCAACTTCCAGCATTGCCAGCAGAGCTATAAACCAACGTCGTGGCATGATCCGTGGTGGGAGCAGACCACTGTACATTCCAATACAGTTTTAGCCGCGGAATCTTCACGATGCCCATGTAAATTACGAGTACAGTGAACTTCAGCATCTCACTTGGGATCACTTCTTCCCACGATCCGTCCGGAAGAGCATGCGTGGGTTTCTCGAAAATGTGGGTCCATGCATATTTGTTAGTGTTCTCACAAATAGTTTCAATCACTGGAGTGGAGAAAAAAAGAAAAAAGTCCAGGGCAGTTAAAAATTTTTTATCCGCTTCTGGAGGGCCACGCCCACATCATCGTTCAAGTAGACGCCTGATTCCCGTCGCGGCGAAAACATGATCCGCTTCTGCGCCGGCGGCAGGAGATCACTACCGTAGCTTGTTAAGACCCTACCAAATAGAGATAAAACAATGAGAACATACAGCGAGCCTGTTTACCTACTCAAGAGAGAATTGAATCTGTAACTACGCTCACTTTCGACTACTAGATGAAGTCCCAGGTTGGTCATCGCCCGAATCACTGCCCGAAATGAAATTGGAGCTGCCAAACCGTCTTCGGACTCTTCGCTGCTACTTTCATCCAAAAAATCCGTTGCCAAAGCAGCGGAGTCACGCGATTGACGTCGGTCTTTTTGAGCGACCTGACGCGAGCACGACGCCATTTTTTCTCAGCGTCCACGACCTCCGCTCTCTATAAATTCTTGCTCGCGTATTGCCTCCTGCTGGGGAAAAAAAAACTATGCCAAAACCGAAGGTCTAGTTACAAAACTACCTCTTGGATGGAGCTACCTGTCCCAGTGTCCGGAAATGTGAGCTTGGTGGCACATTCAAAACCGTCGTTCACATAGGATCGACGGCCTGTGGGCATGGTCCCGAAAGAGTTAACAAATGGTGCTTTGTCTTTGGAGTCTTGAGCACAGGTGCACACTGGTAAGTGAAGAATGACTGCTGGACGACGATGGCCCCTTCGTTACAAGTCAATGTCCGACAGAAGTTGTGTGGTCAACAAGCCCATCCCCTACTCAACAAATGGCGGAAACAATCTCCACCGCTCTGGTTGCACACTAGCGGTTACAACTTCCCTCGTTTGTCTCAGGCTTATCTTAATATAGGATTTATTGGGATAGTAATATCTGCATCTTGAGCTTTGGTTTTTTTTTTTCTTTCTTTCTCTGTCTGCACTTGCCTGAAGAGCCTGCTTATTGTCAGCAACTTCGGGCATCTCCAAAGGGGTGGAGGCACTCTGCGCATGTCCGACGCTTTGTATCACGTGGGGGTAGGAGGAGTACTATGAATTCAGTAAACTATTTTAAGTTAAGCAAAGGACAGTCGCAGCCAAGTGCTCTTAAATGGTGTTTTTTTTTTGTGATTCACTTCAAAACGGCGAGTTCACCTGTGTAAAATGGCAAAAATCAGTCAAAGGACAGCAAGTTTGCTCTGAGAACATCTGCTGTACGCTGATTTGAGTTGGGATGACACCGAAGGTCTATTTCTACCATGGCGAGAAGCGATTTACCGGCGTCAGTATACGTCTCGTAAAGGATGGCTCGACGTCGGAAGCATTGATGACGTCTTTCTGTGAATGTTCCATTTTGAGAAGGAAAACATTGATGAATTGTCATCTGCTCTCTTAATTTCCGATGCGATTGAGAGCATTCAAGAAGTCCAAGTATCCACTAAAGAGGCTCTTCTGATTGCGCGATATTGCAGTGCATACTGCTGCAACAATATCCTACATTTTGAAATGCTGGCTGTACTTGATCGAGGTGCGCCTATGACGAACTGTTGGGGTTTCGTCAGTGGAACTGCCTGACTTATCTGCCGACTAATGTACCACCAGTGAATGTACTTTTCTGGACACAAACGGGAGTACGTTGTCAAATATCAGGCCGCTATGTGTGTCAACAGCATCGTGTGTGACTTTGACGGCGCATATTTAGGCCACAGGCATGATGCACGTAAATCAAAAGCCCCTCATTTCTGCCTTCTTGGACTACAAAAAAAAATCGGAAAATCTTTCTCCAGAATGTGCCTCAAATGTACAAAGTAGCGACGACACGAACAAATTGCCACACTTGGCTTTATGGCAACCAAAGAGCAATGTTCTTTCACCTTCGTTCACCTTCTCTGAAGGAATACCTTGTGTTGCGTAACAGCTGAGAGAGAAGCCTGTATGAATATCGTTTATTTGTCCTAGTTAAGCAATAAAGGAGCTTTGGCTCATGTGGACTACACAGTTCAAAGTTGTGGTGCGACCAATACGCGATTATGTTGTTGGAGCAAAAAAACTTTCCAAATGTACATTGTTCACAAACAAACGTCTGTTCTGTGAATAACTAAAACATTTAGTTGGCTGTCTTAGCCAACACAACCTTCGACATGCCAAGCAGCGCGTTTTGTTGCGCCATAAACATATTCCTCTCAGCTTTGCACTCCCGGAGTGCTGCACGAAGTTGTTCCCTCCAAAGCCTCCTTTCTTCTTCATGGTCTTCTACTTGGGCTTTCCATTCGGCAAAAGAAAGCTGCTGCTCAAGTGCAGGTTTCTTTTCTTCGAGGTCCAGGCGCTGCTTTTCCAGTGCGGCATCTCTCTCCCTAGCAAACTGTTCAAACTGCAGCCTTAGCTCAAAAAATGCAAGGTTGGCTTCAGGAGGATTGGCAGGTGTAATTGAAAGCACACAACTGTTGCATATGACTATTCGAACAGCTTGTAAAAAGTTAAGACACCCTAAAGTGTGTTAACGTAAGCAATCAAGTTCGCTTTAACGTTTACCCTTAGACATTAAAAATTTGCCTGCACATTATTGTGAAGCGCAACATCCAGCATGAAGTCCGAAAAGCAATACTGTGGGTTATAAGTGCACTCATGGGCTTCTTTTCAAAATGTGTATGGGTTAATTGTGGACACATGACCAAGGGACTGTTGTGTGCCCTTGCTGCAGCATTAAATTATTTTGAATAACCTCATAAAGGTGGCTTGTAAGGTAATAAATTATGAGTAAAAATGCAAACACTGATTTGCATAAGGCAGCACAGATATTCGATTCGGGATGTTCCACACGGAGGAGAAAAGTACGAGTCGCCTGCCTCTTCTCCTTTGCTGGGTGCTGCTCCTGGCACGCATACGGTTGTTGGGCTTCCTATGTTTTCGGCTTCCTCCTTCAATCGGCTTCCTATGTTTTCTGTTCGTCACATATTTTATTTAGACTTGGTGTTTCACTACTGTCTTAATTAACACTTTGAGAGTCAATGACGTAATATACAGCATTGTTAACAAGTCTCAAATGGGCGATGCCACGATTTATGGCACCATCTGTATGTTTCAAAAACAATTTTTCAACTATTTCCCAGCATGTATTAGTACCCTACGGGGATGCAAGGCATATTTTTTCTCACGCTGTTGGCCTTGTGTTAACTCATGCATCCGGCGTACGCGGGCACACGGCAGTTAGTTTTGGATTCGTCTCACAGGCGGTTTCCGTTTGTTGCGCTGGCAAAAACTGATATCTTACTTTGTTTTTAATCTTTCAAAGGGTGACCGCTTGACACTCGCCTATTATTGCCCACAGGGGCATGATTACAGCTGCTCAGAGGCAGGCGCTAGCTATACAAGTTCCCTCACCGCGGGTATACAGCTACACACGGTAGGAAAAGCGACTTCGCATTCCTCTGGCAAGATTACGGATGCAGCACATCGAACCAAATAAACAGTACATAAGCGTAAGCAAAGGACACAGCTAACCTGTGCCTACTGCAAGCTGAAGAAGTTGTGCAGTAAATATGTACTTACTTTTTCAAATTTGCAGTATCCTTGTGTACGAACTGTGCCATGAGCAGTTCGCAGTGGTTGCGTGTTGACCACAGCGAAAATGTTTTCTTCGTACCTTCTGCAAGATTTTTCGCAACTTTTGGCCACAGCCTAACGTCCTGAAAAGGGTTCATTGCGAGCACTTCACGCAATATACAGATGTCATCTTCTGCTGTGTAATGTGATCGCGTGTACATACAGTAAAACCTTGGTGATACGATTCTCAAGGGGTCGCGTAAAATATTCTTATCACCAAAAAACAAACGAAATCAGCATGTTAAAGAGCCAGAAACTCATTTTTTGCAATTTATTTACAATGGAAGAAGTCCCTGATGTCCTTCGGGGTTTTCTTCTTCGCCAGGTCGACCAGCATAAAATTCTGAAAGGCGTAAAACTGTGCCGATGTGTTTTCGTGAACACACTCAGTTGCCACGACACACCTCCGAATGTCGAGGGCGTGCATCGTTTTGGCCGTCGACGGTTGCTCATCACTGGTGCTGCTGCAGCGGTCGTCTTCGTCATCGTTACTCAGAATTTCGGGTTGTGATGTCGCGACTTCGCTCACCATCTCTTCGACTGTACGCAACCCACAGGTCACAAGGTCGTCATCGGCGGAACACTCTATGCCAAGTTGGTCCCAGTTCTCTATGTCTTCCGACGCCTGCAAGGTGGCAACTGTCGACTCCACAACGCCGCAATATGCGAAGCAGTTTGTGATAGTGGATGCCGAGACACGATCCCAGGCCATCGCAACAAAATGCCGGGCATCCAGGGGGCTTATCTGAAGGTTTGTTGTCTCTTCGGTCGATTTTCGCCAGGAGACGACGCACAAGAAGGCCTTTAAAATAATGCTTGGCACTTCGAATAATGCCGGCATCCAGTGGCTGTAAGTGGCTTGTTGTATTTGCGGGAAGAAAAACCAACTTTGCACTCTGCAGCGTCACTTGCTTTGGGTGGGCGGTGCACTGATCGAGAAGCAGGGTGATCTTTCTGTTCTGACTTGATATCTTACGGTCCACCAAGTATGTCACGAACTTCAAGAACATTGCCTACGTCATCCAAGCCTTCTTGTTAGCCTTGTACGTACAAGGCAGACCACCAGCATGCTTGAAACAGCGGAGATTCTGATATCGGCCTATAACAGTTAGCCGCATTTTCTCCGAGCCGTCAGCCTTGCAGCAAAACAAGACTGTGACTCGCTGCTTGCTTTTCTGGCCGCCTTGGTAAGCATCGCCCTTGAAGCACAGGCTCCTCCCAGGCTGTAGGTTATAAAACAG
Organism: Dermacentor silvarum; assembly: GCF_013339745.2. Lineage (NCBI taxonomy): Eukaryota > Metazoa > Arthropoda > Arachnida > Ixodida > Ixodidae > Dermacentor > Dermacentor silvarum. Next base: position 104,719,514 of record NC_051160.1, on the reverse strand, counting down.
ACCGGCCTCATTGGCATTGAAAATATTGTGAGCGTCATAGCCTGCAATGAGTGACGGCAGTGTACTTCTCATCCAGTTGCTAATGACTGACACATCAACCTTCCCTTCACCGCTAACAGTTTTGTAGGCAAGCCCATGCCTAGCCTTAAAACGGTGAATCCAGGCAGCGGAGGCCTGAAAATCGTCCACCCCAAGTGATAAGGCAAAGTCGGAGGCCTTTTCGCGGAGAACTGTGCCGTCAACGTTCACTCCAGCAGCAGTTACCTCTCTCAACCATGTTAAGAGGACGTCCTCCACCTTAACATAATGTGCAGTCTTCGCCTCCTTTGCGTCTGCACTGAAGCGTTGCACATTTTGGACGATAACGTCACGCCGGCCAACACTAGTGGACAAGGTTGACGGCACTAGGCCCAGTTCTTTTGCCAGAGAAATGGGTTTCCTTTTTGGGTCCTCATCAACTTTTTTCAGTATCTCCATTTTCTCCCTGAATGAAAGCGCCTTTCGTTTCCTCGACACGTCGGCCGACTTGTAGTGCACGTATCCGTTAGGACGACTACACAAACTCCACAACACTGGCTTCGTGCGAACATTGAACTCAGCACAACACGTGGAACGAGCAGCGAGATGTGGGAGTGGCAGCCACTGATCTGTACTATAGGGGGCTGGATGGCGCTTCGAGTGCGCGCAACTGAAGCTACCGGAAGTGATAGGCCTTGTCCCGGAAGTCGGCCGTTTGCGGCTTCGCATCGCTCTGCAGCTCGCATGCGCTCGACGTGTTTTCTTTTTCTGCCCAAAAATGCCGGCTTGTTGTGCCGTGAATTGCACACGCAGGCCGGAGAAGTCTTTTGGAAAAATGTTTCACGCATAAGCATTTTTCAAATCAGTGTAATTTGCATTGTGCGTTGCGTAAAACCAAGGCTGTACCGCTGGCATTTCGGCGTGCATCCCAACACTGCAAACCACAGGCACTACAAGTTGGTTCATTTTATGCAGAGGTTCCCGTGGTCTCGGAGAGATTTTTGCAGTCGATGGGTTGCAAACTTAAGGCGAGACAAGTGGAGGCCATCACCGGGAAGCAGCCTTTGTAGCGACCACTTCGCGGAGTCGTGCTTCGACCGCACGCGAGCACGAACGCGGCTATGACCTGATGCTGTCCCTACGATATTCAATTCATTTTAACATTCTTTTTCACAACCAGTAGTCATCAGCATTGCTGAAGTGTGTGCACAAAGAAAGATTCCAGAATTTTTTTTTAAATGCGAAGCATTCCTTGGTGAACATTTGCTACTTTGACAGTATCTATCTGTCTATCTAGCTGCATACGTCTTTGTGCTCTCATGGTCGTTTCGTTAACTTGGTATGTACCAAAGTTTGCATACTATGACAAGATTATATGACAAACATAAATGATATGTCATGGCATGCGTGTCATGTAGGTCATGAAACAGCCGCCTACGTCTTGCTGCCCTCATGGTCGTTTCGTTAACTTGGTCGGTACCGAAATCGGCATAGTAGGACAGGAGTGTATGACGAACATAAGTGATAGGTCATGACATGCGTGTCATGTAGGTCATGACAATGACCCAGCGAAAAGAATAACACTCAAAAACCACTGAAACGGGTTCGGACGTGGGTACTAAGTGAAGGAAACACTAAAGGGGGCTGGTAGAAGTCAGCCATGAGCAAAAATGACGATGACTCAGCGAAAAAAAATCAACACTCAAAAACCAACGGAATGGGTTCGGATGTGGTACTAAGTGAAGGAAAAGGCTAAAGCTTGATGGCCGAAGTCATAGTCATAAGCATGATTATGGCTTTCGCCTTAAGGTCTCTTAGGTGTAGCTAAAGGGACTCCCGCGGACTCATGACATGCGTGTCATGTAGGTCATGAAAGAGCCGCCTACGTCTTGGTGCTCTCATGGTCGTTTCGTTAACGTTGTAGGCTCCCCGCACACTGCTTCGCATAACATCGATTCCCACATGGCGTGGGATCTGCCGGCTTTTTTTTTTTTTTAATAGTAAACAAGATGTTTTGTGCATTAGCCTGCATCCTTTGTACCATATCCTTGCACCGTTAATAGAGTTAACATATGATTTGAAATAAATGCGCATGAGTTTTCTTCACCAAACTTTTTGTTATTCACCACTCCATGTTTGCTATGTGTTAAAGGAAGGACATCAGTGAGGAGTTATAACACCATGCACTGTAAACTGGCTATATCAGTCACGAGCATACATAAACTCCGTCTGAAAACAGCAAAGCGGAATTTAGAGCACATATCCAATATGGAAAATGTTTCCTTGCTGGCGCATAAGTAGCCGAGCATATTCGATCGCGTTCAAGCGTGATCGGGAACGAATTTCTCGAATGTGGTTGGCCGTTTTGCGCGAGCCCAATCGTGATCGATCCTGAGACATCCCTACTGCAATCGAAAGTTCCTGATGTGATGCCATGTTTCACGTAATTCTATGCAGCTGCTTTCCAAAGCTGGAATCCCGCGCCGATCGCGTCGCTATTGTGAATGATGAACACTCGAACGCTGGTCATCAATATTATTGTTTTAAGTAAATAAAATTACAAGAATACAGGCTCAGACTGGCAAAAAGGCATGTTCCTGACAGAAAAAAAAGAATAACTGTTATTGCGCAAAAAAGAACGAAAAAAAAAACCATTCTAACGCAGCTTGATCCCTTTAAAACGCGCACTGGTAAAGGCAGCAGACACCTCCTTCCGGGACAAGCCGCCGGGCGTCTCCTAACTTCCGGTGACTTCACTTGCGCCCGCCGCGGTGAGCGGCGATGCGGCATCCAGCAAATTATAGTGGAGATCAGTGGTGGCAGCACAACACGTGGCACGAGCAGCAAGAAGTGGGAGAGACTGCCAGCTCTTTATTCTATGCCAGCGCTGCCAGTGCCAGGCCATTTCCACTCTGTTCACTGCGCTCCTTTGCAGCTTTGTTATTGGCTCCCTTCTGCCGGCCTCCCCCTGCGCTGCGAACATGGAAACAGTCCGCCTGATGAGCTGCCTTGGCGGCTCGGCCGGATGGAGGAATGAAAAAAAAACTTTTTTTTTTTTTCTTCCTCCATGCTCTGCCGGCTCGGCACAGCCTCCTCGCCACTTTGCCACCGGTGGTCGCGGCTTGCAGAACGGAGCATCATTTCCTTCTTTTCATCACTCTCTTGGCCATTCACCGGACCGTTTCCACTCCGTGCAGCCAACAGCTCCTCGCACGCGCAGATCGGCTGCCTTCTGCCGGCCTCCCCCCCTGCTGTGCACATGGAAACGGTCCGTCTGCCGACACGCCTCGCCCGCCTCACCACTTCGATGCTGGCAGTCGCGGCCGTCGCGGCTCACTCATCCGTATCACCCAAAACGGCATGGGGGACCATTCGGGTCGTCCGAATTTTGCCGAATCGGCCGGGGAATTGTACAAATTCGTATCACCCCGAAATTTGTACCAGCCGTGATCGTATCACTGAGGTTTTACTGTAGCTCTCGGAGCAATCATGCTTACTGCCTGAGAGGTAACGGCTTTGGATAGCTGCCGCTTGTACGGCTCTCTTGGCTATCTCGCAATTTCTCGTCACCTGCGAGGGTGACCTACGACGGCTTGGTGGCCCATGCTAGTTTTCTATTTTAACAGCGAAGCTGTTTAAGTCAGCTGTGATTTGTGATTCGTATCAAGAAACTACCACGAAGAAAAAGAAATTTTCTTGCCGAGGCCGGCTTCAAACCCGTGTACCCCCGGTCCCAAAGCAATTGTACTAACCACTAGGCTATACAGCCACGCTTGCAAAACATGCATTTATGCGAATCATATGATTGCGTTCCAGCGTCGTCGTCTTCGTCCACAGCTAGCGCGTTCGTACGCTCGTGCTTTGCGAGATGAAGAGGTTTTGCACGCTATGAGAGCAAGAGAGACGCATTAACGGAGCGGGTCTCCTGAAACGCAGTGTCAGTGTTGCAAGCTGTGCTATTCAGCAGGCAGTGACGGCCATAAGTTTGAGACGTGCGAAAAGAAATTATCATCATCATGAAATAAGATGATAAGTTCACGCGCACTTCCGGAAAATGCTGGCCTACGGTCACCCAGCTTTGCTGTTGCAAGCATTGCGCGGCCGAGTGCAAGGTTGAGCGCTTTTTTTTGGGGGGGGGGGGGGTCTTGGGTTAATGCGAATGCAAGAACCCAAGACTGGCCTGGGTTCTGCGCATGCGCACTTGTGGCCCACAATTCTCTTAGGCCCCCATGCCGCTTGGGTCCCCAATTCTAAAGCTATCTAATAACTCTATGGGGCCATCGGTGGTGCCGCGGAGCAGTCCGAATTACCGAGCCTGTCCAAATTATTGGTGTCCGACTTATCGGTCGTTGACTGTATCTGTTTTTACACGGCAGCCCTATCCCTTGGTAGCTAGACTCTGTATCTTAGGCCTCCACATTCAGTCTGATGGCAAAACGTCGCAGATAACGCAGATGGCAAAAAGTTGTAGATCTGAGTTGGCAAATAACACAAGTTACACATATGATACACTGCATTACTAATAGTAGAAGAGGCCTTCGCGAGAAAGATGTCCTCCACATAGTACAGGCTCTGATAATCAGCCGGCTCACCTATCATTTCCCCTATCGGAATGTCACCCTCGTTCAAACTCAAAAGATGCACTTCCTTGTACGGAAGACACTGAAGATGGCTGTTGGATTGCATCAACATGCTTCCACACAACGCCTTCTTCAGCTTGGTATCCACAGCACCATAGGCAAGCGCTCGAGGCACGTCTCAGGCACACCCATCAGGGCTGCGCTATACTCTCTCGTCTTGGTTACCCTGTCCCTGAGACACTCGCACAGGTCCCACAATATCGCCTTGCTCCTGCTCCACGCGCCAGCATTCAAGTAGCTCCGATTCCCCGCAATATGCATCCCAAGTGACATGCCGGCTGGAGACGTGCCCGAACTCAGGTGCTGGCATCCATTTTTGGAGATGGCAACTTAGAGACACTGGTTTTTTACACTGAGGCGGCCTGCTACACAGGGAGGCGTGCCATGTGTTAGCTGTAATTGACAACACAGATGCACTTAGGGTGTGTACCACAGTTCTCACAGTGGCTTGGCAGGAGAGGGAGCTATTGCCCTTGCCATTGTCCACGCCTCAACCCTTCCTGCACATGACACCCCCATCACCATAATGAGAGACTCAGGCTGCCTGCAGTGGCTTGTGACTGCAAGAACTTCTGACTGCACACACACATAGAATCCTCTCCTCTGCTCCCCCTCCCACGTTACGCAGGGTACAAATCATCTGGGCTCTTGGACATGCCTCTCTCCATGGTAATTAACGCGTTAATGCGGTCGCCCAAGGTCTGACCGGCCCGGCACCATCGGAAGAGCTGTCCAACCCAGACAACGCATCGGCACAGCCCCTACGCTGAACCGCGATGCTCGAGTACTACCGGCAAGGCCGCCATTACTATCCCTCTCCTCATCCTTTGCTTAATAAGGCACATGATGCTGCCTGGCGGCTACTGCAGACCAATTCCTCTCCTTGTCTCGAATTATACATATCTTTCATCCCACCCTACACCCTTCTTATTGTCCCTACTGTGGCCCCAAACCCACAGTATACCACTCTACATGGGAAAGCCCTAACCCTTCGGGTGTTCCTCCTATACCCAACCCTACCTTTCCCTCTTGGGAGTCTGCGCTGCTCAGCTCAAGCCGGCAGGAAAGCAACGGCTGATCCAGCAGGCTCACGAAGTCGCACATGGCAATGGAGCCCTGGACTGAGGGCCCCACTCATTGAGGAAGAATTTCCGGCTTGTTCTTTAGAGAAAAGTTTATTCTCTCGCTCTGTCCACAATTTAACCACGGTGGCATCAACATAGTCTAAACGATCCACAAGCGGTAGGCAGGTGCCTTCCGTATTTACTCGCGTAATGAACGCACCCCCAAGTTTGCTACTGTGCGGTCGCACGATCGAACGGCCATTCTACAGCAAGTATTTTACATCAATGATGCGGCATAACTTCCGGCCCTGACATGCCAGCTTTGGAGTCCCATACCTTCAGCCATTTTTGGAATATGTCCCAAGTCATCCACGACTTCTTATTCCAGGCATAAGTCTCTGAAATACTGGGGCAGTTTTGCATGCACCTCGGGATTTGAAACTTGCCTATGACAAGTGGCCGCAGCTCTGTGCTTCCGTCCATATTAGCAGCCAATAGAACTGTTATATGAGCCTTACCTTGCTTGCCGCCATGGCACTTGTCCCCACGGTTGTCAAGCATTTGTCGCGGAAGCATTTGCCAGAACAGGCCTGTTTCGTCCGCAATAAATATCTGGTTCAGCTCATACTTGGCGAGAACCTGGGGCCACTTTTATTCAAGCGACTTCTTGATCTCCCCTTTGGTGTCCTCACTTTTGCCAGAGACTGACTTCCCGACAATGTTAAAGCAGGCCTTAAAACATTGCAGCCAACCGCTACTGGCATTGAAGTTCTCGGCGCCGAGAACGAATGAAAAGTTCTTAGCCTTCTGTTGTAGCATCGGTCCTGATAAAGGAATATTCTGGGCCCTTGCATCGATGAACCGTTCATGAAGCGAATTGTCAGCATCTTCAAAGGCAGCATCGCGCACACGCCGCGTGCCTGAGTGCTGGTTTTGTTCTGCCTTGGCCTTTATGTCACTCTTGTTTTTTAGTAGCGTACTCAAAGTGCTTCTTAGTATGTCGAAAGCTTTGGTGATGCTTGACTTCTTTTCGCCATTCTCAACACGCTGGATGACTTCCAATTTCGCGGCAAATGTCAGGGACGTCCGCTTCCTCGTGTTTGCAGCCATCACACCACCACCCACACCTAGACAGGCCTAACTCCGATCACGAATACACGATAATGACCGGCTGAGCACTGGCAGCACAGCACCAAGGAGGAGTCAGCGCAGCAAATGCAATGCGTTGTTGACGTCAAATTAGCCAAGCCGCCGCGTGCAAGCGACGCTACGTTCAAATGGCGCCCTCGGCGCGATCAATGTGTGCAGCTATAAAGCGCGCGGCAATCGGGAACGCCTATTGCGCCACCACTATCTTTGAGGGCGTTGCAGGAAAGCTCGCCTCCTGTCAACAGTGTGCACATGGTCTGGGGTGGCGGAGTTCGATATATTCCTTTTACATCCGACCTCATTCCAATCAAAAAATTTAAAATGCATGCGATTTTCCAGGTGATAGAGAAAGTGTTCGATATACGCAATAATTCAATATATCCGTGTTTCGATATATCGAAGTTTGGCTCTGCTAGCACTGCTGCAGCTGCATGCTTGTTGCCAGCATTAAAATGCAGCACAGCTTCTGCAAAAGCTGCCGGTACTGCAACCACTGACCAGTGCTGCTCTTTCGTTAGCAAGCTCCAGATCACTGAGTGGAGAGACGTGTTCAAGTTCCGAGTTCTTCCCCTCAGGCATCTCTGCAGCAGGCTCTTTTCCAACAAGAGCTGGTACACTGGCAAAAGAGCTGCAGCCACATCACTAGGCAAATTATACTTGTGCCTAGACTTTGGCTCTCCTTTGGCCTTTGCTGCATTGTGGGGGCACCAAGACTGCTTACCAGCCAGGCACAGTGCGTTGTTTGGGCAACCGTCAGTGGAAGTTACATGATGAAATGTTGCCATCACTGCACGGTTCATGTCTTCCACATCACAAACATGCTATTTTAGTGCTCGCCCATATAGACAGCCAACCTGTTGACCAGCTCAGTTGTCAACCTCCTCTTGCCACCAAGGCTTCATTTGCCTGCACCCTTGTGTTGCTGTAGCAAGTTGTGGAGTGCGGAGCCCATGTATTTTTTCACACGGTTAATGCAATCCTCTTTTCCACTTCAAGGTAGCCATAAGCTTTTGCTTCTTTGATTGCGTTGTATGTGCGACTGTCATTGTCACACAACATGGTGGTATATATAACAAGCTACCTCTCAAACAACATTTTACCTGCTTCTACCTCCATCTGGCCAGACTTGCAGTTCATGTTTTTTGGCACTGGTGGCTCAACTTTCAGAGGTCATAGCCCTCACTGTTTGGCTTAGGGCCATTTTGCCCTCTATAATCCAAACTCTTTGATGGTAGCATTTCATAAAACAAGCCCGTATCATCAGCGTTGTATATGTCCTCATGCTCAAGCCATGTCCTGGGAAGGTGAAGGAGAGCGACCAGAAGAGGTTGTGTACGGTCCGGGAACGTACGAATCTAACGCCCGGGAACGTAGGAGTCAAACCTAGGTGCGCTGTCTCACTTAACGGTAGCATAGCTCCGCCTTTCATCTTGCTGACGCCGACGGCAGAAGCGAGAAATGTGGCTGCGAATACCGCAGTAGAAACAAACAGGGTGCAACGACCGCCACGGAGAGTAGTACGGCTGTGCAGGAGTATTCGCTGCCAGCGAAGCTAGGGGGTTGGGGTAAGCTTCGGCAGGTGGAGACTGAACGGTCGAGGGAGGCCGGGAGGCAATTTCGGCATAACTTGGTGGACAAAATGGTCCAGTAGACTTGTCCATTTGGGCGTTTGTCGTTGACGCCAGTTCGTCCTTGATGATGTCACGCAGTCCAGAAGGAGCAGGGCGAACGATTGCAAGCGTCGCAGGTCCAGAAAGATGGCCATGAAATTCCTCCCTGATGAGAGTGCGTATCAGGGCTCGCAGCTCAGCATCACTGTTGAGACGAGGGCCGCAAGAGGCGTGTGGCAGGCGAATAGACTGGAGCGTGTCTAGACGTTGGCACGCCGTGATAATATCACCAACGCAGTTTGGGTTCTGCATGATGAGAGCATTAAAGGCGACCGTGTTGATGCCCTTCAGTATGTGGCGAACACGGTCAGCTTCCGCCATGTCACTGTGCGTGGTGGCAGAGAGCGAGGATGTCCTCAATGTAGGATGTACAGTATAGGACTCATTCTGTTCTTGTATGTACATTGCCAGCTTCTGTTTCGCGACTTCGGAGCGTCCAGAGAACATGCTGAATATCTGGCGAAATTGCTGGGTGAATTATGGCCAGTCCAAAAAGTCACTTTCGTGGTTAAAAAACCATGTCTTCGCAACTTTGGTTGAGTAAAAAGCGACATATCGCAATTTGTGTGTGTCCCAATGGTTGACATCGCTGGCTCTGTTGTAGTGATCGAGCCAATCTTCCACGTCGTCGTCGCAGAGGCTGGCAAAGACGGGAGGATCGCGGTGTTTGGTGTTCCTCGTCCAGGTAGGCCCAGCTGGCTGAGCAGAGGTGGTAGTAGCACTGGTGGATGGGTTAGTTTCTGCCATCACCGTGTTAAGCGAGAGCAAACGACAACCGGATCGGAGCTCCAGGGGAATCGGGAAAGTAAGAGGACGTGGGAATCAAAGCACGCTCCACCACTTGTGAGACGTCGGCCGATGCGATGCCTTTATTTCCGAGCAGCCGCCCGAGTCAGAGGCGACGCACCGCATGAGACAAAAGATGATGATGAGTCGTATGTACAAATGATGACGACGATATGCACAAATAGCGCTCACAATATATATAAGATTAAAACACAAAAAAGTTGGAAAAGGCATGGATTTATAAGTAAAAAACCACAATAAAACAAATGCAAGATGTACAAAATGTGCTACATTTTTGCATCGTCATCCAAACTCCGACTTGGAGTAGAATTTTTGGGCGCTAAATGCCACCACAGAATGCTGGACCATCATTATGACATGAAGAGCTAACTGTTTGCGTGACCATTTATAGTGGATTGAAGATTGAGACACGCAAAAAATGTTTCGAGTGTATACCTACAACCATTTCCTATTATTGTGCACAGGGAAAGTTTTACAGTCAACTTTGAGCTAAACTTGATGCTGCATTTAGAGCTCATGTATGATTTAGTGAAGTCAGTATGCATGTTAATTATGACCTCTTCATTGCCATGGTATGAACTTTGGTGTTGCATTTGATATAGTCATAATTATCAAAAATGACGCCACAGCCATGTACACATGAAACATCACTTGAAGCATTTATTTGCAACTTACTTCGCCGTAAAAATAATGACAAGGTGAAAAATCTTGACTACGAAAATCAGCCACTTTCATGTACACACTCATTCAGTACCTACTCAACTTCAAGTGCTTTGATGCCTGTTGTCGCTAGCTGGATTACTGCTTTTCATGAAGAAATGCAGGTGTGTCGTTAAGTAAAATGCAGTTACTTCTGCAGCTATGGTTTCAGCGTGCTCGACATCCAAGTGTGGTTTGCTGCTTTTACAACGTCACAAGGTCTAAAACATCAAGCGCACTTTCAGAGTGTAGCTCTAAAAGGCTAAAGCATGTTGTGAATGACTCTTCGAGGTCAGCCACATATTGGAACAGCTTGCTTGAAGGATAAAGTAACTCGCCATTGTCCTTTAAACAGACAAGCTCAGCCATATTCAAATTGTCAGTTGCCTGCTTGGTGAGCATAGGTTAAGGGACCTTTCACAACAAGTTTTAAGAATGCACTTTCTCGCTACGTAATCGGCAATGGTAAAGGTTAGTCTGCAGTCGCTTGATGCCACAGCAACAGAACAATGGTCTGGCGCAGCATTGGTGAGCAAGGCGTCTGCATTAAAGAGTGTGCAAGGTTGCTGAAACTGAGATTGTTCACAGTCTCAGATAGCGTCACACTATCCAGGTACTGGATAGTGTTACTTGCAGTCCAGTTGCTGTGGACTGACGGAGAAAGCCCCGTTGCCCTTTTGTGTGGCAGAACCACTCTAACAAAAAGGACAGAACAGAGGTAATCTTGTCAGCTTGTTCCTCTCAGCCTGCCATTATCTTATTTTTTTTAATGGCATCGGGGATCGAAAAAAATTAGTAAAATGCAGGAATTCGTTACATAAAGATTCGTTGCATCCGGATTTAAAAGTGTATTGTTGTACCTGCCCTAAGTGCCGCAATATCTATGCCTCAAAATTGAACAGTCATAATTTACATGTTGAGAAAAGTGCAAAAAAGAAATAGCACACAGTTTATTTAAAACACAACGGGTAAAATGTGCACATTTAGCAATGCAAGCGCTAATAGCCACCAGGAATATAATCTGACGGCTGCTTAGCAATGTAGTGGTGCTTCTTTAGTGCCTGCTGGACAGACTCGGTTGAAGCACGCTTGCGAATAGACTCGGCCACTCTGTGCCTGTCTCTCTCAGTCATCCATCTAGTGCTTGGGAGGCTGAGGTTCAGATTCAGCTCCTCCAGGATACCCGACGAGGCTCTCAAATAGCCACAGTAGAACGGCATCACTGCCGCAGCAACTGCAGCTGCAATTGTAAACAGTAAAGCATGGCGTTCCTTAGATGCCAGTGCCCAGATAAGTGAATGAAGGCTTTCATTACTGTTTTCTTTTTACCCTGTTGGCATCTTTCTAGAAGCTTTCTTTTCGACAGGCACTGATAAATTGGTAGCAGAGCTTTGTTCACGTGTCACAATCCTCTTTCTTGGATTTTGATGAAGCCATATACAGTAAAACCTCGATAATTCGAAGGTCGCCGGACCACGAAAATTCTTCGAATTAAGCGGATTTTCGAATTAACCGAAATGAATAAAAAAAAGAAAACAAGCAAGAACTTGCCGCAAAAAGAAACCATCTTTATTTTCCATGTCCGAGAAAGATTATTCGAAGTAATCACTGATGCGGGATTACTTGGCGCGGTAGTTCGCCACCCCTAGTGCCATGCTCTCCAGCTGGCTCACAGCACGTAGCATACAAATATCACCCGCACTGCACTCAACAAAGTTGCGAACGATGTTCACGGAATCGATAACTGCCGCGAAAGCGGGCGTGGGGGTGTTTGACTTCAAAAATTTGGACTTGATGGATATACCGGACTTCAAAAATGCACCGTCGGGGTTCCCATTGAGTTCATGCATTTTCGCACCCAATTTTTCGGACGAATTGAGACCCCAAAGGTCGATTTCCCGGACTAAATATCACTCTTTCCGAGCCACACTATCCAATCTTGGAGGCCGCCATGTTCGATTTTGCTCTGGCTTGGATTCCAGTGGCTCGCTGTATAGCCTCCAAGATTGGAAGGCGCGCGCTATCAATAGAAAGCTCGCGCCATCCTCCCGTCTCGGAGGCCATGGCCGCTCTTCCTTGGCTGATAAAACGCTCCAGAGTACTGCACTTTTTCTTTTTATTTTCTAGTATATGCGCTCTGCACTATCCTTTTAACCATTTATTGTGGTATGTTTTTTTTATTGCCGCGCGCCCGCCGTATGTGCGAGTGACAGTGCGCGGGGGACGCGCGCTTTCATGGAGAGCGAACGCACGACGGAGCGGAAACGCGATTTCCTCCCTCGCGCGAAAGGCCATTTGGAGGCGGGAGGCGGGGGGGGGGGGGGGCGACTTTTACTTTTCTAACAACTGCGTACTTAGCGCCGGAGCGGGTTCTCGCGCGCACCGTATCTTGAAAGCGATCTCCAGACGGCCCTGACCTATGCGCTGTGCTTTCGCCGCTCAGTTACCGTTGAAGCGATAGACCGCACGAACCTTCGCTCGCTGCTGCGGCGGCCACGCTCGTGCGCGCTGACTCCATGCTTGTTAATTCAGCGAGCTTTTTTTTTTTTTTTTATCTCTAAAGTTTCGGTTACTATTTTGAACGCAGCGTGTACATTGAGCAGGTGTCTCGGAGACCCATGTCTCAGTGATCAGCGCCACCTCCTGTGCCTTCGTTAGAGCTAAGCGGTGCGAAGCTTGTTTCTTGGATCTCCATGGCGAACTCCGTTGGCAGAGATCGCCAACTCGGTGATGTTCGTGTCGACTGTACACGGCGACAACGTCACTGCTGCGCAAATCAAAGGAAGTCGATCCCCGCCAAGTGTAGTATGAGGCAGGGCATTATTACAGTTTTTGTTTTTAAGCCGCACTAATAATTTTCTTTGCCTAACGAGTTTTTCGAACTATTTTTCAGCCCCGACGAGCTCGGAAAATCGGTTGGCGACTCTACGGAGCGCCCTAACCTAACCGCCGCCGCACATTGCTACCAGCCGGAAACTTCGAATTATCCGGTTGAATATGCATGGAGAATGGCGGGACTGCTCAAATTCTTCGAATTAACCGAGTTCGAATTATCGAGGTTTTACTGTAGAGTGAAAGCTCGGAACTTAAGGGAACTGCGGAAAAATTTTCATTATTCTGAAAGGTTGATATAGGGAAAGTCCCAAAATGAATCATAACAGTAACATTTCAGCAACACAAATGTGCTACCTTTTCAACGGTACGTTCTTGAACTCGTTTCTCACAAAATTGCACACATGATCATCAGACAATGCACGTTTAATTGAAGTATTCCGTGATTGTTTTCTGACGGGTGCAGCACACACTCTGCAGTACGAACAATTCCAGACCGTCCGCATTCGTATGTACTGCTTTGGTTGCTGTGCCACATTTTCCTATATATGCATTTCTTTAAGTAGTCCAACACATCTGTGGGCGACAGGGACTCGTCGCGAACTTTGGGTGCTACCACAGCACCGTCATTGTCCATAACATTGTTGTCGTTGCTGCCTTTCTCACCCTGAGTCACCACACACTGGACGCTCTTTAGGATGCCATCTGTGGTCAGCTCCACTGACGTCTATGTCACTTTGTGACACTGGATATAATCGTCAAATGTGACTGAGGGATCGACGGCTAGTTGCTCTGCAACCTTGCTTCGTAGCTCGCTCAAACTGCCCTTCGCCCCCTGTTCCACGTTTTGTGGTTTGGCATCTGTTTTCGTCAAGCTGGCTTTCTTCCAGTAGTTATGGATGGTGGTTGACATGATGCTCTACCATGCACTGGTAAGCATTTCCACAGCCTGTCCGACACTGATGGCTGTCGAGTGCGGCAGGTGCAAGTTTATAAGCAGCCGCTGAACAAGGCGCTTCCAAAAGTGCGTCTTCAGGTTCCTTATTATGCCTTGGTCCAGTGGCTGGAGTAAACATGTGCAGTTTGGCAGCTGGTACTCCAGACACACATTCTTAAGCCATATGTTGACAACGTGCGCCGAGTAATTACAGTAGAACCCCACTAATAAGTTTTTCACAGGACCATAAAAAAAAATGTAAGAGCCATGAGAAATTTAGAAGAGTAGAGGTGAGCTGCACATACTTTTATTTTATTCCTTACGTTTGAAACAAATCGTAGTGTTGCCTGGCACATTTTGTCACGTCCGAGAAGCACAAGGAATTTTCCAAGCACCTGCAGTGCCATTTGGCTCTTGCCATCATCACTAGTGTGCACATAACTCCTCAATAAATCCAGTGCCGCTACTGCCGATGAGGGCGTTGGCTCCGGCATTCCGCTCAACTTCGTCGTCACTGGTACACGCATCGGCACACTCGGCCACAACGTCGTCAACAGATAACACCGCGGAGGTGACAAAAGCGTCATCAACAGAACAGTAATCACTGTATGCTATTCTGTTGGCACCAACAGTATTCATGGCCATGTCGAGTTCGTCGCATTCTGCGAACGCATCGTCTACAACAGCTTCTGCTGTGCCATCTGCACACACAATGAAACACTTATAAAGCAGTGTTCAACTGTAGCAGCAGTGACGGCGCTTCGTACCAATGCTGAATAATGCATAGCATCTAAGATTGTGACGCCTGCCGGCTGCTGCCCACACTGGCCAGGGACCACTTTACAATACATTTCCTGTAGAAGTGCTTCACATTTTTATCATTCCAGCGTCCAAAGGCTGAAGGTGGCTCGTGGTGCTGGCAGGAAGAAAAACTACCTTGATAGTTCGCAGCAATGCAGTGTCCTTGGGATGCATAGAGCAGTTGTCGAGAAAAAGAATGACTTTTCTGTTCTGGCAGCCGATCTTAGAGTCCATGTATCCCAAGAGCTCCTCAAAAAGTGAGCACGTTATCCATGCTTTGCTATTCCTGTAGCGGCAGGGCAGGTGATGGATGTTCTTCAAGCAGCGTGGGTTTAAAAACTTTCCTATCACGCACAGTTTCATTATTTCGGAACCATCAGAGTTACAGCACAGCATCATCGTTAGTCATTCCTTGCTTTTTCCGCCGTGGCAAGCTTCGCCTTTTAGACTCGGCGTCTTAGATGGCTGTACCTTGAAGAAAAAGGCCCGCTTCATCGGCATTGAATATGGCCCTCAGTTCATAATCCTTGATGATAGACGCCACAGCCTCTTTCCAGACATCGACGGTCGCCGTGTTCACGCTTGCAGCCTCTCCGTTCACTGTTCAGTAGGATATTTCATGCCTGTTTTTAAAACGGTTAATCCAGTTGTTCGATGCACAAAAACCGTCGATACCTATCTTGTCAGTGATCTCCAGTGTCTTTTGTACAATTGTAAGATGGTACCATCGAAGTTCACTCCTGCGGCCCTGGCTTGCTTGAAACATTTGAAAACGGCCTCATCAAGCTGCACGTGCTCCAAACTCCGGGCTTGCTTGCGCTTGACGAAGATTCGGCTGTTGTCTTCAATTTCGCTCCTTGCACTGTGCACACCTTTTTCTACGTCAGGTTTTTTTTTTCACTACACGGAGAATGTTCAACTTCTCTTGCAGCGAAAGTGATTTCCACTTTCATGATGTCATTTTTTTAAGACTATTGGGCGCATTGGAGGCCTAGAACTACACTGCACGTTTGCACATCCAATGCGATGGCCCACGAGAAGACCGCAGGAAGCATGGGCATGCACCTCCAACAATAATGATGGGGATGAGTCCAAGCCAACGCAACAGCTCTAGGCAATAAAAACCGATCTCAGAGGCCCTATTTTTGTTGTACAGTGTAGACCGCTTATAACGTAAGTCGCCGGAGTCGCGAATATCCGCACTATAAGCCGTACCGCACTATAACGAAAGCAACAATTTTCAAGGCCCGCACATATGCAAAACATGTGCACCGAGCCGCCACGCGAATGCGGCTAGAACGTTTGCATTCAATTTACAGTCGAATCTCGTTAATTCGAACCAAATCACGCAGCGGCGCCTCCGACCGGCATTGCGCTGGCACGCGCGAACAAAACAAAAAAAGACAGAGAAAAAATGCGGCGGAAATTTCACCCTCTCTCAAATGGCAAGGTCGCCGATTCTACGTTGCGCCGGAACATGCGTCTACATGCCGACTACCGTAGTCATGCATAGAAAATGGCAGTGAACCCTTCTTTCTCCTTTATGCTCCCTCTACTTTCTAGTCACGTGTTGACCTTGCACGCTGTGGGTATGGCGCAAAGGGAAGCAGCGGCGCTGTCCCAGGCCGGCCAATGCCCGCTTCCCGATAACGGCAGAAAACGAAACTTCGGGGAGCTGGCGCCGGGCCAGCTGTAGCGGCGGCGCCTGCACGACGGCGGGCGCGCACGGTGACAGTCGAAAGTGAGGGAGGTTTGAGGGAGGGCGAGGGGAGCCATCGAAGCGGCGGAGTTGCCGAGGCGAAATCTGCTTCCCTGCCGCCTTCCTCCCTCACATTCCACGGTCTCTGCGTGGCCCTTCCCCGTGCCGTGCCGGCGCCGCCCGCTCCACTGAAGTTTCGTTTAATGCCATTATCGCGAAGCGAGCGTTCACCGGCCTTGCAGTTTCGTGGCCCTCGCTCGCTATGCGCTCCGTGATATTTCACGACTCGCACTCAAGATTCTGGTTTCAGCCTCACTGGCTGTTCCTTCGCACCACGTGCCCTTCTCCTCCACTTCAGCTCTTTCTTCCTCGAGCACTCCTTGGGGCGCCCGTTTGAGGGGAGCGTTCGCTGTCTCCGCTGACTTCCGTACTCCCAGGCAGCCGCACTGTAACCGGTAGTTCATTTCCGGCAACTGCACTATAAGCGATACGTGTATACATAGAGTGCTATGGGAAAATTAACGGGAGTCTGAAAAGACCGCACTATATCCGGTCCTGCACTATGAGCGGTTACGTTATAAATGGTCTATACTGTAATATGCGCCAAAACCAATTTTAGGGCCCTAATGCATTATCGACACCATCTTTAGGTAGCAAATATGGATCTCAAAGGCCATGCTTTTGCAGGCGGAAACCTAAAATACGTTATAGGGGGGGGGTCACCTCCGGCACTTTGGGCGGCCAATCCCATCGTCAAACGCCAAGGTACATGAAAAGTCAACATGGCCGCTTGGGCCAGCACGGAGTAGCAGTTCACAACGAATGATACGGGAACGGTCGCACAATTTCGAGGCAACAGCAGGGGTTCCTATTGGATCTTCTGGGAGTTGTGCCAGGAGTGGCTGAAAAGGACATAATAGCCAGGCAAACGCAGCACCCAGGAAAACAAGAGGGGATCTACTGTGTGAACAGTCATGAGAATGTGCCGCCCCTTCTTCCTCGTTGTTTTGTTCGCGGTCAGGAGCCACTTCAAAAACAGCTCGCGGGTCATCCAGGCATGCTGGTTTGTCCGATACTCGCACAGCAGCGACACTATATTCTTCATGCAGTGCGGCTTCGAAAACCTCCTGATCACTAGAGACTAACTTTTCTGTGCCAATTGCATTGCAGCAATACAGAACGGTGAGTTAAAGTTTCGACTTCTTGGTGCCTTTGCGCTCTTCCCCTTTAAAATGCATCATCTTGTCTGGGAGCAGCTAACAAAAACAGGCCGTCTCTTCTGCATTTGAAAATATCAGCCGCAGCATAAGACTTAACCATTTCTGGAAATGTTACTCCCTCCACGTGGTTGCAGCTGTTTCATGTGGTGCCTTCTCATTGCCAGACACAGTCTGCCAGGTTACGCCATTTCGTTGGCGAAAAAGGTGGAGCTAAAACACTTCGAAGCTGGTGACTTCCAGAATTGCAGCGAACTGCCGCGCCTTCTCCTGCGGCATTGAGCTTGGCATGGGCACACTCTGGGTTCTCACATCCTTAAACCAAATTAGCACTGCTGTGTCAATATTTCGAAAATCGCTGAGCCACAGTTTCTTCCTTGATAGGGTAAGCTGAGATTTGTGCTGATGCTTCAGCATTTTTTCCTTATCCTTGACATTCGTGGTGATCGTTGACCATACCACTCCATGCTCTTTGGCTATGACAGCTTGTTTTTTTACCTTCTATTTTCACGAAGAATGTTAACTTTCTTTCTCAAAGGAAACTGCTTCCGCTTCTTTGCCGTAGGCGAGAGTTGAGCTCATTACAACATTCCGAGAAGAAAACGAGATGAGACGCCATAACGGTTGAGTGCATGTGAACAACTTACAAGGAATGCAAGCAAGACAAACGTGATGTGTTGTTGCTTCCGTAACAGAAAAAAAAAGCAAAAGGCCACTTCAGCATTTGTTATAGTGACTAGTACAGTAAAACCTCAATAATTCGAAGGCCGCCAGACTGCTAAAATGCTTCAAAAAACTTGATTTCGAAATTATCGAAAAGAAGAAAAAGAAACAAGCAAGAACCTGCCGCAAGAAGAAATCAGCTTTATTTCCACGTCCAGGAAGATTACGTGAAGTAATTCCCTGATGCGGGATAGCTTGGCGCAGTAGTTTGCCACCCCAAGTGGCATGTTCTCCAGCTGGATCATAACACGTAGCATATCAAAATCACCACCACTGCACTCAATAAAGCTGTGGACGATGGTCACGGAATCAATAACTGCCACGTCTAGCCTGTGTGAATCGGTATCATCACTGTCGTCGCCGACTGGGCACAGTGTCGGCAATTTCATCTTCCACGTCACTATACATTGTTTGAACATGTGCTTCTACGTTAGAATATCTGCGAACCTAGTCTGCCATCGTCTTCTTTGCTGGAGTTGGTTATCCGGGCACACATCAAGTCTCCCTCATCATCTAGGCAGCAAGAGCTGCAAGCGTCATCCAGGTCCTCCCTGTGTGTTTACGAAATTCAGCGTGTTTAAAGCAGCGCCTTATGGTAAGTGAAACCCGATTATACGACGTTCTCGGGACCGCGGAAAAGCGTCGTAAAAGCGGGCGTCGTAAAATCCGAACACAGAAATTTATGCGTACAAACAAACACTGTTTAGCACGACGTAATAGCGAGAAACTTCTGTGCAAACTACCACACACTTAAAAAAAATCCGTGAGCTTCTTTTGCACTTTCTTGGAGCCCAACCGCAAAAGCTTCCCCTCAAGTTTGGCAACGTCCGAAAGAACGTCCTCCGTAGCTTCGCGTGTACAACGTAGCTCCTTATGCCATCTATGTGCCGTAGCATATCGGCAAAGTGACGTAGGGACGGCAAATCTGCGGCGTCGGGCAGCGGCGGCGTCGTCCTCGTCTGATGTCGCAGTGTCGGCATCGGGCAATGCCTCCGCGATTGCATCGTCCAGCGACAGTTCGCTGCAGACGGCAACATTGTCGTCGGCCTCCACGAACTCGGCGAAGGTTGTAGATGGGTGCAGGGCGCTCGAAGTCGTCGTCGTCGACGGTGCTTGCATTCTCCTCCATCAAGGATGTGGAGTCGCCAGCGGTGGAGGCGCAGCAGTGGAGGCAGTCTCTCGCACAAGCCACAATGCCCTAAACGAGTTCGCATTGTGCTCTGCGACACTGCGCTCCACGAACTGGCGATCATGTGCATAGCGTCGAGCACGGAGATCTTTTCCTCCTCGCTGCGTTCCATTGCCGCCAGCCGACGCTGCACAAGCTGCTTTCTGTAGCCCTGCTTCACGCACTTGATGATTCCGGCATCCAGTGGCTGCAGACAGCTTGTGCAGTTTGGCGGTAGAAACACCACCTTGACATTCCGCAGGCTGGTCGTGTCAGGTGGGTGGCATGGTGCGTTATCCATAAAAAGAATTTTTCGCGCCTTCGCACCCATTTTGTTGTCCAGCCGCTGCAGAAAGTTGGTGAAAATAGAGGACGTCATCCACGCCTTTTTGTTGAAATCGTAGCTGCACGGCAGCGTCCGAATATTCTTAAAGCACCGTGGCTTGCCAAATTTGCCTATAACGAGCACCGGCAGCTTCTCGGACCCGTCTTCGTTGGCACAAAACAGAGCCGTCAAGCGCTCCTTACTGCGCTTCCCTCCGTGGCAGCTGTCACCCTTGAAGGTGAGAGTCTGCTCAGGTTGCATGTTATAAAAAATACCACTCTCGTCCGCGTTGAAAACGTCACAAGGCTTGTATGCCGCGATCAAGTCCGGCAGTGTTTCTTTCCACTCCTGCACTGTGGAAACGTCTACTGTCGAACTTTCTCCACAGGAGCGGCTGTAGACGATGTTATTTCGCTTTTTGAAACGATCTAACCATCCGTTCGACGCCTTGAAACCGTCAATGCCAAGGCGCAACGCCACGAGGTCGGCCTTCTCCTTGAGGATGGCGCCGTCAATATTGATGGCGGAGCTCCGCGCCTGAAGCAACCACTTTACCAGCACCTTTTCCAACTTCTCGTGCGCGCCTTCTTTGGCCATCTTCCGCTTGAGAACTTGCTTGCGTTCTCAAGAATCGAAGCCTTGTTCGCCAAGATAGTTTTGAGCGAAGATTCCGCTATCTTTAGCTCCCGGGCGATGCTTGCTTTTGTGGCTCCATGCCGCCTTTCGGTTCTTCGATGATGCGCAGCTTTTCGCCGAGCGACAAAACTGCGCGCTTTCGCGCATCTTGCGTAGCCGTGCGTGTCGAGACGATCGCGGACAACACGAGCGAAGACCACGTTGTTTTCAAACGGCTGCTCGCAAAGAAAGAAACGCTTCCCGGCGGCGTCTACGCGCGACGAGAGCGGGAGAGAGAGTTCGGAAAGGGTACAGCGAATGGGGAATACCACAACCTCGCCACTCCACCGATTCTACGGCCGCTATAGGAGGGCGAGGGGAAAAACGAACGGCAGCGGAAAGCCGGAATGAACCGTTTTCTGGGCGCTCGGCTTGCGATGGGGTGCCCTCCGCGATTGCGTGCCCTCCTGAAAGAGCCGTCGCGACGAAACGCCTGCATCATTTCCCTCTTGTTCGCCGTTCGGTCCCCCCCCCCCGTTCCGCGTGGATCGTCGTGTAACGCGGGTTCGGCGTAAAATCGCGTCGCATAATTGAGGTTTTTAATGCATTGCGTCTATGGGGTTTTCACCGGGACAGGACTAATCCGTCGTAAAATGCGGGTCGTCGTAACACCGGGGACGTAAAACCGGGTTCCACTGTAGTTGCCTTGAGCTCTTTCGAGGCATAGACAATCAGGCAAATCGCACCGAGGATGTCTACAGAGTACTGCTAGCCATTGTCGTAGCAGAGCAGAATTCGCTTCAACAGGTGCTGGCGGTAAATCTTCCTCGTCTGCAGTATCACTCCATCATCTATCGGCTGGGTTATGGCTGTTGTGTTTGCAGGGAGGAAGACAATCTTGATGGCTTTCAGGTTCGTGATGCCACCGTGGGCTGGGCAGTTACCAATAACAAAGAACTTTCCGCCCTCCTGCAGCAAACTTCTGGTCGAGGAGTCGCACATACTCCTCGAATATTGCTATCGTCATTTAGGTTTTATTATGGTGTAGATGATATCCCTCGAAGGAAGACGCGCATTCTTGAAGCATCGGGGTTTCTCCGCTCTGCCGATCACAAGCAATGGAAGCTCGCTGCTTCCGGACATGTTCGTGCTGAACAGGACGGCAATTCTGTCCTTGGGCTGCTTTCTCCCCGAGACAGCGGTCTCCTTAGCAGCAAATGTTTTAGTAGGAGCATCTTATAAAATAAGGCTGCTTCATCTAAATTGTACACGTCATTATCTCCGTTCTCCTGAAGCAGCGGAGCCAACGTATGCTTGTGCCAGTCGTCAACGACGTCGCCAATTTCTCCATTCACAGTCAACTAGGTGAGATTGTTTCGGTGTTTAAAACGGGTGACCCAACCATTGCTACACTTAAATTCTTCGTGGCCCAAGCGCAGTGCCACTTCATCAGCCTTTTCCCGTAGGATAGTGCCTTTCACGGGAAGATGAGCAGCATTTGCATTTTGTAGCCACTTCATCTAAGCGGCTTCGACATCAAAGATGCCTTTCTCGCTCAGTGTGGCGTTAGGTGCCATATCGAAGGTCAGCGGCGTTTCGTCTGCGTTGCCAATCTGGGACATGACGAAGTTCCCAGTTTTGCGAAGCCCAATCACAAAATGGTAAATGAAACCTTTTGCTTGTAATCATGTGGCAACCGCTGGCAGAGGGTCGTTCTCTGTCTGAGAGACAGCTGGTGGTGTCTCATGAAGCACGTCACCCACCCCCGCTTGCCTTGAATGTCAAAGCAGGGACCCTTTCTCCTGCACTATCTTTTTTGCCTCAAACTGCAGCATCTCGCACTACATGGCGAGACAGGAGGACCTGAGCCCTTATATTCAACAGCAGGAAAATTTCCTTGTTTCCGTCCCCAAAACGCTTTTCTTTCAGGTCTTGTATTTGTGAGCGGATTCTTCTGCTTTCGTCAGTACCGAACGTGACTCTCATTCACATTGAAACGCTTGGCTGTGGCACGGTTCCCATTTTTCTCCGGCAAACTCTATGACAATGTGTTTGAATTTTGCTGTATAGTTATATTAGCTCATCGCTACTGGGCAACCAAAATGCAAACGGCTGATGGCGAAACGAATCAACCAAGGATGGGTTCCGTTGCAGCACGGACACAGAGAAAAAGAGGCAAGGCTGGCACGACCGCGGCGGAGCTGCTGCTGCGACGCTCTCGCAAACTTCTGATGCAGAAAATTCTTACTCCGATTGTGCCGCTGTGCATTGTGTACGTGCTTTCTCATGGCGGAAGAAAAGGGGAAGGTGGAGGAAGGCACACACCATTCCAATACCTGCGAAAAAAAGAAATAAGGGATGGGTGTTTGTGTCGAGATGGGTGGAGTGGGGGCAGTGTTATCGGGGCAGTCGAGGCACACTGGCTCCGATAGTTCGCGTGCTCAAGGGCTTCTGGAGGAAAGAATGAAAGGACTATGCACGCGCAGCCCGTCTCGTGTATGACTGCGCTCATACGCGCGGCGCGGCTCTCAAAAGTCTGCCTGTTTCTGCACGTACGCCGGCGGGCTGGCTTTGGCAGGATGGGGAGTGCACAAATCATGCGAGTAAATAAGGTATGTTTTCCCCTATGCTCCTGTTTCATTGCTTTGCAGGCGAGGGCGTATGCGTGCTGTGTGAAGTTGCGATCCATCATGTGGGCCGTAACACATGCTTAGCTGTCACTTGCCCTCAATATCCACCCATCTGTTGCTAAAGTGAAGCACTCAGCACCACTCTTGTCAAATACGTCCCTAACGCGCTTCTTCAATTCACTTATTTAGGTCGTGTACAAATTCGGAATGACTGTTCATGAAAAGCTCTTCCGTAATGGAGTGACCTACTCCTGAATTGCACAGTGCATCAACTTGATCAGTTGTTCTCAAATGGGGGTTCACGAAGGGTCCACGAAACTCAGGCCTGCAAAGAAAGAAACCCCCCCCCCCTTTTTTTTTCTTTTTTTTCGCTGGTGTGCCACTGCAAGCCTTGAGGAATTCTGGTTGGGGACTGCAGAAATGTTTCCCTTCTCCATGCAGTGGCTGTAAAGCTTTTGCATTTTTCTTTGACATATGCATGCAAGCATGCTTTTTCCAGGCTTGCATACTTAAAAAGCAAATACAGAAACAGGTTGAATGTGGCTGCACATATGCATCTCTGCTTAAGCGTGAATGAACCACGTATTGACAAGCTGTCCAGATTGAATTGATGTGACACTTTTGTTTGATCATTCTGTGCCAGATAGCAATAAAAGGCACCTGTTTCATGCCGTATGTTGTGTTAATTTATAACCCCACCCCTGCCCTCACTGTAAGGGGTCCCCCATCACTTCTACCGGTCAACAAGGGGTTCCTGACACATTCATGAATGAGGACCACTGATTTTGATATAGCTTTTTTCTTCAACCACGCTGTATACAGTATACTCTCGGTAAATGCAACTTCAAGGCACCGAAGAAATTAGTTCCATTTAACAGGAGTTCTCTTTACTGAGAAAGATGTGCAAAGGTGCAGCACTATATGCATACAGCCTCTTAATTCCATTTTAGGGAACTCTAAGCACTAGAAGGTGGATGTTAGTAAGTTTTGTTAATATTGGCATAAATTGGATTATATTTAATAGTATTGCTGAGATCTTTATGCTCATTGCAAATATCTAATTAGATTTTGTATATCTGCATTAGATTAGAAGATACAAAATTTTAATACAGAAATTTAGTCGATTTCTTACGGGACTTTTCAAAAACTTAACTTTGTCAAAATCAAAAGCAAAGTATATGGCAACAATGCCAGAGAGTTGCTCTAGCCGGTGATGCTATTTATTGTTCTCAGTGCACTTATAGTGTGAATATTTTGCTCATTCTCATTTATAATTAGTGGCAATTATTTTGGGCAGACAACTTTAGAAATAAATAAATACATCATCGGTTAGATTCATTCAGTACAAATGTATTGATACCAAACTTTTTGCTGGTTTCCAAAACAACATACAAAACAGCTCCGTAAGACAGTGCGTGATGGCCAAAAATTGAAAACTGAGAAAAATGAGTTTGAACTTTCAGTTCATAGCACCTTCTATTGGCTTAGCAATATGGCAATATGAATTGCATCCCATGTAGCACTGTCCTTCAGCAACAAGTTCATGATATATATGTGGCCACTGTGCAAAAATAACACTGAGATACTGGCTGTAACATCATGCACAGTCATTGAAAGCAATGCCAGAAAGCTAGCACCAGCCACTTCACATTTATCTTTAGATTCTTGCTGAACAGGAGGCACACAAATGGCATCCCTGTGCAAATAAAGTTGTGCAGAGTTTATGGCCACAACAAATTATGTCCTTTACACAAAGTTTATAAGGCCACAAAAAAAAAATCTGGATCAAATTCCAGCAGTGGCATCCACATTTCGATGCAGCCAAAATGCAAGAACATGTTCTTGTGATGTAGTGCACCCCATGTGGTCAAAATTAATCCAGGATATCATGGCTTTGGCACATAAAATTCCAAAATTCAAATTAACAAAAAATTATTTTGCACACACTAGGCACAATTGTGCATCAACAAAGGTACACTGTCACATGTAAGAGGCCGCCGGTGGCGCGAAAAAGAAGAGGAGCACGCGATGCCTGGTGTTCGGAACGGCGCGAGGCGCACGAACTGAGGCATAGTCGAGAGATGAACGGCGCTGTCCGTGGAGTTTCAACGTGGCACCGGGTCTCAGGAAGGTCATCTCCAGCTATGTTCGGGTGACGGGAGACTTGGGGGTCTGGTTGAGTCCGCGACGCTGGCCGTCCAAGGTGTGGCCGTCGACCTCGGCAAGTTCGGGCGAGGCTCCTGGACGGGCTGCAGCTTCTCACGCAGGACCAGGCACCCCAGAGAGGATCCCCCTTCTGCGGCAGACCAGCACGTTTGATTCTCCTCGGGACGCCACGTCGGCACTCCTGAAAAGTTGCGACGCATCCCGATGCTAGGCCTAGGCAGGGGGCCTAAGTACGGCGAACGCCATCGACGGGCTGACGAGCTCATCACCAACGAAGTACGAGCTCATTACCGACAAAAGAGAACGCGAGTAGTCGGCATTTACGGCAGCATCGACACCCGAAGGAATACGACTTGGACCCGACGTAAGGAACTTCAAGTCAGCAGTCCGTAAGAGCCTACGTTTTTGATTGCGACGCAGTTAGGCTGGGGCCAGGGTGGTCAGACTTGGACGAGTCAGGGATAGGACTGACTTAGAGACATTAAGGCGGAGCTAGGCTCCGAGATAGATTATTTCTGGGAGTTTGGTATTTAGTCAGAGTTTTGTATTGAGTAAGCATTTTCGTTGAGTTATGTCTTTAGTTTTGAGTGCCTTTAGTTTTGACTTTAGGTTTTAGTGTTGTGTGTCGCGTGTGTTCACCGTCCCTGTACATATTAAATCCTCGTTTGCCGTGCCGCCAGTCGTCTCTCTCCTCCATCGAGAGTAGCGCATGCTCGCAGCTCTCCACACTCCCAAGTAAAGGCGACACACACCTAAACCTATAGTTGCCCAGGACTGTAGGCACAGTCTGTTGCTGGCTTGTGCCTCTTCGCAACCTTGCTTGTCACAGCATTTCTGTTTGCGTGATCTTTGTTTGACATGAGAAGCCTCCAACGACTTCTCAAGGCTTCGGCGCACCATACAGCTGCTGGCACTGTAGCCCAGATTCTTGGCTATTGCAGTGTTACTTTTGTGACACCCTGGTTAAAGCGTCTGATAGCTTCCGCCACTGCCCTCTGCACACTGTGCAGCAAGGCGTGCTTTGTCTTTGGGGCTTGATCCCAGATCACGGAATGCAGGCTCTCACTGGCATTTTGAGTCAGGCTGTCGCTGCACCGCTCCAAGAGAGCTTATTAGCTCAGAGGCTTGAAGGCTGGCTCCAAAGCTCCGCACACGAAGTTGGGCAGGCTGTTTTGTGTGCTGGGGTTCCTCGCCCTTTGCCACAGCCAGGTTGTAGCAGCACCAGGATTCTAGCCCTTCAGGGCAAAGGTCATGCTTGGGTGCATCATAAGTTGACGACATATGGTGCAGGGTGGCCGGTTGCAGTGGCTAATTCGACAGTACAATGTGGTCCACCACGAGCCCAGTGTACATCTCAATGATGTACCCAACAGCGACGTGCGAACTGTGGCCCTGTGTTAGCCAGGTTCCATCGTAAATCACGTCGATGTTCCCTGGTGGGTTGCCCAAGTTATTGTAAAGTTCCTTGATTTGGGCCACACTAGTGGCCTCACAATCTGTTGCAGCACTGCTGCATGCTTCAACCATCATGTTCATGTGGCCCGGTAGGTCTTGTGGTGTAATCCGCGATGTGAAATATTCATAGCAGCAAAGAAATCAGAGAAGGCTGTTGCTCCCTTACCAATGCTCTGTCTGTATAGCCTTCATTGCTCGGACGTTCACTTCGAACGGCGTTATCGTTGCATCCGGCCACTCTAGGGGACGAAAATCGCTCTTCGCGCATGCCACACGTGGAACACTCGAGCACAAGCTTGGCACAGAGCCCGTACTCTTGGCGGGGTCCTTTGAGAGCGTCACCGTTTTCTTGCCGCACTCGGGACACGGCATGAGTCCAAGAACTCTTGTATCACAGATAAATCCACGATGGCAAACTCAGTTCTGCTGTGGTTGGTGCTCTCTTTCGTGTCGACGCCCAGCAGCTCAAACTTGCACTGCCTTGCAGACTGTGACGCCAAACGTGTTTTTGCATTACCGGCGATCACTGCGCGCTCGCGATGTTGTTCGGTGAAGAAAACGGTGTCCACGCGGTCTGTGCCAGCCAGCACACGAAGCGTGAACGGATAATTGTTGACGCTGGACGTGCCTGGTAGCAGCTCGGAACTCGATCCAACAGAATCTCCAAGAAGACCGGCAACTTCGCGAGTATGGAAGGCCTAGCCGTCTTCCGTCGCGCATTCCACGGCTGCTTTCAGGTCTTCCCAAAGCCTTGACGCGTGGAAACCTTGAGACGAGGATCTCCTCCAGCCATTCGGGCAGCGAAACGATTCACCTTGCCAAACACTGACGAGAAGCGAGCGGCTGAACAAACGTAAACAGTGGCATGACTAAAGCACATAGAAGCAAACATAGCGCATGCGAGAATGGCCAGAGGTCGAGCGCTCAAGAATCAGCGCAAGACCAATAGGAGCGAGGCGCGCGGGGGGTGTGCGCGCTTTGGCTAATCAGCGGCACGGACGCATCCTGGCGCATCCTTCAGAAATGACGTGATAGCGTCGGTTGCCTCCCACCGATGCCATTTTGAAATGGCGCAAAATGAGCACAAAGAAAACAGCTTCAAAACAAGCCCAAGATGGCGGCCGCCAGCCACCGCGTTTGCAAATGGCGACGGCTCGAAGTCTGAACATTTTTAACGAATTCTCGCTGATTTCTTGTCCACCCTGGCCCGTATAAGCAGGTTTTTCATTATTTTCCAGTTAAATTTACGTTCTAGATTTTGTGGAGACATTCTTGAATGTAAACGTAGCGAAAATGCACTGTCCGAAAATCGATTGCGGTTCTTTTCATGGCTCCATCGTTTCGAATGCAGATTTCTTCCTCTTTCACGATCAAAATCAGCGTTAATAATTTTAGGTCAGGTGCTTGAAGGCACAAACATTCCTATTTCCTATCAATCTGGAACCCGCTTCCCCTTTATAAGGGCCCTGCAACACTTCAATACTAGGGGAACTTGAGTTAGCTGGGGCTCACCTCGGGCTGCTGCTGCATGCTGCCGGCACCAGGAATCTGGAGCTGTGATAACATAAGTGATAATATCTCGCCATCACAGCCTTGTGAGTCGCCTCTGCATTTCCTGTATGAGATTTTCAGTGCTCGACCGTAGCAAGACTGAACTTTGTTATGTTATGATCTCCTGTGAGCCTTCACTTGCCCCCAAGGTTCTCTGTCCCTTTTGTTTTGGGATCAAGTAGCGCAGGTTGTGCCTATAGCTCTTGCACGTGATTACGCAACCTTCTTTTTATCTTGATGTAACCGAGACGACCTCTTGCAAAGCAAGACAGCTGCGGCTGTTGCCATCAGATATATTGTTGTATAGCAAAGTCAATTCTTCTTGAGGGACCTCTCAAACGTAAAGGCCAGCTTGTACCTAAATTTCTCCAGCTTTCTTGTCTGTGTTCTTTTGGCATAAATGGCTAGCCCTCCAAGCTGTGTACACTGCGTCCATCCTTTGGTTTTCGCTGTCAGCCAGCACAAATTGCTCAAAACATAATTCTAGCATGAGCCTGAGATAAGTTCGACAGTTGCGCCAGCCTCTATTTGGGTTGAGTGTCCATGAGTCACCCATCCATCAAAAGATACGATATGGCGATGTTGTTAGTTTCCCAGTTCAGTACCTGTACAGTTCCTGAACCGACTGCGCACTTTTCAGTTATCACTTCTTTGGCTGTGCGAAACTGCTGCAGGCGTCAATTTAAACATTATTTTTTCACATAGAGACCTCAGTTCTAGATGTTCATCACTGAAAAAAAAGTTGGAGGATCCCTAAGCATATTCTCATGAGATGAGAACGCAAAAGCGTTTCTTTTGGCTAGGTTGTTACAGAAGGTGGCTGCAATGTGGTGTTGCCTCAGTCTTTGTGACCTCATCTCATAATAGGCTTAGGGATCCTCCACCTTTTTTGTTCTTTCTTCTTTGTAGTTTGTGAATTGGGTGTAGAGCGTACACGTTTCAATTCACGCTCAACTCCTAAGTTCTCATTGAGGGAGCGCTTCGTCAACAAGTCTTTTGCCGATGTCGACACTAATCTTTAAACCTCGACATCAGACTAACTACCGCTACTTGTCGCAGAATCACTATCCATGCTGCTGCGACAGTACCTCCACAGAAACTGAAGGCAAACTGAGACTGCGGGCGAGGCCATGCTCCTTTTGTAGATGCTGCGTCGGTGACCACATGTTGACCGTGCCGACTATTCCAATCTGCTTTCGTTCTCCCCTTCAAGTCGGGGCTTCCCCTCTCCTACGCTGCGGTTGCTGCGGCAGAGTGGACGCGCGTTGAGTGTTGCTGCGGAAGGCATTGGTGCTGGCGTCAATTCCGGTGGGAGAGGTCACATGCTTTCTGGGAACGGCTTTTGCAGACGTCAGACGGGTGCGCACTTTTGCCAACCTGGCCAAGAAACGCTTTCGGTTTAAAACATCCTTAAGTGATGTCCGCTGGTTCCCAGTGCTCTCTGCATAGCAAGCGCTCAAGGGGGACATGGTGCTTAGTGCTATCTTATTTTTCACACAATATTAAATTAAAATAGTCTTGTTCAGTTTTTCAAGCTCATTTCGAAAGTGCAATTATTTTTTTATAGGTGAAATAATTATCGAAGTAATAAAACCCACAACTATTATTTGTGGAAAAAATAAGTAAATAAATTCTGGACAGAAAGCTATAATTAATGCATGAGCAGACAGCTGAGCGTTTAAGGAGCAAAATGCTGCAAGCAGTCTTCAAATCCAACAACAGTGGGCAGCTCAGCAGCTCATCAAAGTTCAGTTATAGTGCCTTAGAAGGGGGGTAGTGGGCTTACCCAGCCGCTCCTCTGACGCATTTAGCATCACATCCAAGAGATGTCGCCACAGGCAACTTCAATGAAAGCTTTGCTCCCTTTGCTTGCAAAAGCTGTCATTTCCTTGCGCTTCTGTTGATTTCAGTTCGAAGCAGTTCACTGTATTATTTAATTTTGGCATGCTTGAGATTCTTTACATATTTTTAGCAAGCACTATATTTGTTCAGGCCACATGATATTTGCCACAATAGACCTGTGGGAAAAGGACGACGGCAACACTTGGGCGATCTGCTGCCTATGCTAACCACTAGACTATTATGCAAATTTGTGCCATGTCGACCTAACCTGAAATGATTTTTTATCAATATTATGACCGGTAGTCCACCAGGAATTAGCCGGGTAAACAGTGTGCGCATACTTCCTAGCCGAGCTAAAGAAATGCAGGCATGCTAGCCACATTTGTGCCTTTGCTTAGCTGAAATATAATTGTATATATGCTTTAAATATTTCCTTGTTCCAGTTTAGTTGTTGAAAGTGTGACAGTAGCCTTCTGCATTTATTAACCATCATTATGTAGTTACACTTTTGTTATGCCTATGTACAGCAATATAAGGGTAAACTAAATGATGATAACAGGGCTGTTGCTGACATGAAGCTGTTATTTCTAATTACTGAAATACAACATCCAGCTATTGATCCATGCGCTTCACTTCAGCTGCTTGGCCCTCTGCCGCCTTCCTGCCTTGTCACTGTTAAGTCTTTTCACATAAAATTAAAGACGTGTGACAATGTAAAAAATAATTATTTTAGCTGTTAGGGTAGGAGCATGTGCATTGCAACCAATTTGGAGGGAAAGTCAGCTCTGCACAACTGCCAGCATATCCATAATGCTGTCAGAGCATAGCTCGCTCTGACAGAAGCATTCCGTAAAAAAATCCTTGAGCTTTTCCACGAAGCCGTACAACTGACTAGAAGGATGAAGGAGGCCTCCTCGGTTACAGTAGTTCGTTAGCCAGGCAAGCTGAAAACTTTTGCCTGGTGGAGTCATAGTAAGCATCTTGATGCATTCTTGGCATTTTGTACTGGCACAGACAACACACTTCCACGCAGCATAGCCTGCAATGTGGTAAGCCTTGAGTTGCTTCTGGCCACATGCTGGTTGTGGTCTTCTCCCACTCTTTCCGCCTATTTTCATCCTTCGGGACGCCAAAGAAAGACAACTTCAGCCCATCCTTCATGTAAACACAGCCTGTTGGCACCGAGGTGCGTAACAGTGGTTTGTCGATGTCACGGCATGGCTCAGTTACTGCAAGCATACTCATCTCTTCCATACTGTGTGAGACAAAAACCCTGCAGAAAAAAAATTCCACGCGACGAGATCTACAGAAAACCAACGCAGCTCAGAAACGCGGACTAATATGCTGGCGTTGCTGTGCCGCCGCTCCCACATTCCACTGAATCCGACGCCAGCTAACGGCACCCCATAGCCTCCGCCGGCGAGTAAGCCCACTGCCCCCTTCTAAGGCACTGTAGTTCAGTGTTTACAAGCATGGCTACTAGAGCACCAAACGAAAAAGAAAAATTATAGGAAAATATAAAGAATCTGCAGCACTTCAAGCTTTGCACATTTAGTTTCATATTGGAAAAAAAATTGCAGCTCTAGCTGTCCTATATTTGGAGATGTTGCCACAAACAAGCAGGGTGAGTGAAAAGCTAGTTTTTCAGAAAATCACAATAAAACAGTATTCAGGAATATTATGAAATACCAGCGATAACGAGCTAGTGGGCACCTGGTCAGCTTGGGAACTGTTCCCTGTGTGGTGCTTTTTGAACGCTCAATTCATGTTTTCGACCAATGTACGCTTCTGAACTACAGCCTTCATTCGCCGCTGGTCTTATTCATGCGGGCATTGCATACTCTGCTGGGGTTAAGGGTCAGCTCTTCGAGTATAGGCACCGACGCTGTAACGTTGCCTGCATTGAACTGCAGCACTGCCTCCACCACAGCCGCCTCTACAGTGAAGAGTTAGGCATGGCACTCCTTTGTTGCAAGAGACCGGATCAATGAGTGGAAGCTTTCATTGCTGTTTTGGGTCTTTCACCGTTGGCACCTTTCAAGAAGTTTCTTAGCACTTACGCGCTCGTATATGGGGAGCAAGGCCTGGCAAACATGAGGCAAGTTGCGAGGAGGTAATGTGATGATACGTAGCCCTCACTGTCTTGTGCCTGCCATCCATATCCCCTTTGTGTGTTTTCAGAGTCTACCCATATTACGTGCTCAGCCGTGTGATAAGGTCACTGTCAGCCGACCGTCTCCACCAAGGTTCTGAAGGCCCGAGGCTTTGTGCTTCGTTACAAGGTCATGCAAAGCTGTGCCCATGCATTTTTGCACATGATTCACGCAATCTTCCATGTCGATCTGTGGGCTGAAATTGTTACTGTTGCATTGCCAATACTGGTAAGTTCCAAGAGATTTTGCAGTTGATCTTTGTCATTTAGTTCTAGGAGGAGGTCCCCGCTAGACATTTTTGAGGCTTTGTATGTCGGTCCAATTTTGTCTTTCAGGCTTTTGGCCACCGGGAATGGAGAAAGCTTTCTTACGGGTATGTTGTTTTCGCTATGCACTGCATGGTACTTGGGGAATGCTGGGGTGTTCCTCCAAAAGGAGAACTGGAACGTTGCTTCGATGCAGCCTCTGAAAAGAGGCTGATCATAGACAACAGAGGTTTGCACTGCCATACGAAGATGTGTATGTTCGGCAACCAGCACCGACTTCTCACCACGGAACCCGATGGGGGGACGCGGCAGAGCTTGTACACAAGTCTGCATGACGCCAGTCGTACGCCACTACTATAACCAAATATGGTGTACCCAAGGTAGGATAGCCACACACGGTTAACCCTTGCCGCCAGGGAGGATGGAAGTAAATGAAAGAGAGTAGAAGACGGGAAAAGACCAAAAGTCTGAGAGACGCAAGATTGGAGAGAGAGAGACAGGAAAAGGCGACTACCGTTTTCCCCCGAAGAAGAGCACTTTTCAGCCGATCTAGGCGTCGATGAAATTAGTGATAGATTTACGAGTTGCATAATGACGGCAGCTGAAAGAGTCATACCCCAATCTACTAGACAACATCAGAAGAAACTAAACCCATGGTGGACAGAGGAATGTACCCAAGCAAAAAAGAACAGAATAAGGCCTGGGGCAATCTTTTTAGATACCCGACACACAAACAATCTAATTAACTTCAAACAGAAAAAAGCCTATGCGCGATACTTACGTAAACAAGCTGAAAAAGACTTGGCAGAAATACGTCTCCTCAATTAACAGTTTAGTCTCCTCCCAACGCATGTGGGAACAGGTAAAGAATTCGAAGGGATTACTCATCCTACACAATTCCCTTACTCTCAAATCCTGGTACACTAACAATGCTCGACGAACAAGCAAACATTTTAGGGGAACACTTCTACAAAGTATCAGGCTCAGCCAACTACACGGACACATTTTTAACATATAAAGCTCTGCTGAAAAAGATTACCAACAACAGGTGCATCTGATGAGCCATACAATGCTTCTCTCACACTCCCTAAATTGAATAGTGTACTTTCTGCTGGAAAGAAAACTGCAGTTGGTATGGACCCTATTCATTACACCATGCTTGCCCACTTGTCACAAATGTCTATTAAAGCATTACTAAAATTCTTTAACAAGATTTGGGAAACCTGGAGGAAATGCCGAAAACATGGAAAATGACGTAATCATACCTTTTCTAAAATCTGGAAAACCACCAACATCCCCTAGCAGTTACCGCCCCATTGCTCTCACCAGCTGTTTGGCAAAGTGATACGAATGTGTTATGAACACCAGGCTAACTTTCATCCTCGAAATAGAAAATTCCTTAAACATGCATCAATGTGGTTACAAAAAAGGTTGTTCTACAAATGATCACCTAGTCCGACTTAAACATGAAATACGCAATATTTTTTTACACAAACAACACTGCCTAGCTGTCTTTTTTGACTTGGAGAAGGCATATGATGCCACATGGAGATACGGTATTTTGAGGGACTTGGCAGACTTAGGGATTCGGGGCAGAATGCTGAAGTGCCTGTCTAATTTTATGTCCGATAGAACATTTCAGGTGCATCTTGGTAGGGTTCTGTCACGCGTATTCACCCAAGAAAACAGTGTGCCTCAGGGCTGTGTTTTAAGTACAACACTGTTAACAAAGTCATACATCTACCCTTATGCACTCTCTTTACGTTGATAACCTCCAGATTGCTTTCCGCGCATATAACATGACAACATGTGAACGGCAAATTCAAATCACCCTGAACAAATTGGCTTGTGGGCTAATAAAAACGGCTTCCGTTTCTCGTCCAAAAAACTGTTGCTGTGGTGTTTTCTCAGAAGAGGGGCTTACAACCCGACCCCATCCTAACACTAAATGGAATAGTACTGCCAGTTAAACAAGAACAGAAGTTCTTCATGGTCATATTCGATAAAAAGCTAAATTTTCTCTCACACAATAACAACCTAAAGGTTAAAACAAATACAGCACCTAATGTCCTGAAAGTCCTGTCCCGGAAGCGCTGGGGCTCTGACCGCAGATGCCTCCTTCATATTTATCGTTCGCTGCTACGCAGCAAATTGGACTACGGGTGCATAACATATGGTTCAGCCAGACAATCGTACCTTAAGCGGTTAGATCCCGTTCATAATGAAGGACTACGCTTAGCAACGGGTGCCTATAGGACCTCACCCATTCCCAGTTTGTATTCCGAGAGTAGTGAGCCGTCTTTAGACCACAGAAGAATGCAACTCATGTTGACATACGTTCTAAGAGTTCGCTCATCGCCAGACCACATTTGCCATAACATTATCACACACTGCGAGAAATGACTACACTACACGAACAAGCCAAATGCTATAAAACCACTCATACTTAGATTTGAAGAAAAAGTCCTTAACTGCAATGTTCCTACTGAAACGCTTTCTGTCATGCAAAGACCAACCAGATTAGCGCCTTGGAACAATTTCACAAAATTTCTAGATCTTTCATTAGCACATCTAAAAAACAAGATATGCTTCGTGAATTTATACTACAAGAATTTCGCACAGTGCAGGACACGTACGACACCTACAGTGAATTTTACATCGATGGCTCGAAGACACCCATTTTGTTGGAAGCAGCGTGGCTGAAGGTACGTGGGAACACACAGTTCGTACCGGTTTTCACTGCTGAGTGTTATGCCTTATGGATGGCAGTCCAAAAGATTATAAGCACTAGACACGAAAAATCAGTAATCTATACAGGCTCCTTAAGTGCACTTAAAGCCCTGAATATGCAAATACAATACGAACCCATCATTGGCAATATCCTAAACACACTATCACATCTAAATGAAGGCCACACTGTTCATTTCTGCTGGGTGCCGAGCCATGCTGGGATCCCAGGAAATGAAAAGGCGGATTTGCGGGCGGATTTTGCAGCAACGGCAAAATATTTGAATACTTCAAAAGGTAATATACCTGCTAGGGACAGGATCCAAGCTGTTCGCAAGGCACTCCTTTCTAACTGGCAATGCGAATGGAAACTGAAAGATAACAACAAACTTCAACTTATTAAACTTGTCCTTGGGGAGTGGAAGACATGCTATCATCAAGAACGTTTCATCGAAGTAATACTTTGTTGACTTCAGATAGGCCACAGGAACATGACACATAATTACTTTTTGACAGAGGAGGAACAACCACATGTGATAAATGCATGAACCGTTAACAGTACTACACATTTTAATCACATGTCCGCATCTCGAAATGCTTAGGAAAAAATACTTCCGAGTATTGTACAAGTCGCACTCCACTTCACCCGATGTTGCTGTTAGGAGATGATGCACTGGTATCTGTGACTGACTGATAAGTTTGCTCGACGAAACAGGGTAAAAAAGTAAGTTTAATCACTACAGTGTATGCTCCATTACGAAGGAATTTTATCACCCTGTGTCTGGCGCAGCATAGCCGTAGCCGCTTTTGCGCCAATAATCCAATTTAACTATCCCCAACTTCAACTTTTTTGGAAACTGTATAGGAATGCATCCTTGTTGCCTGTTGCATCGCTTCCAAACCACCACACATCAAATTTACACCAGCATGTGACACCTCACGTGTCTGACGAAAGCTGTGGCTATGGCTATGCAGAGAGATACCTGGCCATGGTGAAGCCACTATTGGGCCTCGGCAAAAGTGTGGCTAAGCAATAAATTTGTCTTCCTCACTAAATTGTATCATTTTATGTAATTTAATATGCAACTGCGTAAAAAGTTGACAAAAGAACTGTAGCCATTTGGTCCGATGAAGGTGTATGAGGGGTTAGCAGTCAAGAAAGGGAGGGGGGCGCTTGCTAGGTATGGTATGGTATGGTAAAACTTTATTATTGTCCGTCGGAACGCGCGTCAGCACGTAGTGGGCCGCTCCCACGTCGGCACAGAAAGGCCGAGCCTCTCTGCTGCGTCGCGGGCCCGATGGACAGCCCATAGCTGTGCTTCAAGATCGGGGCTGCTTAGGACAGCCTCCCATTTGGTCGACGTGACATCGTCGCCGTCTTGTAACGCGGGGCACCGCCAGAGCATATGTTCCAAGTCAGCTAGGTCTGAGCATAGCTCGCAAGCATTGGTCGATTGTATATCTGGGTATATTCTGTGTAACAGTGCGGGGTTAGGGTATGCCCCGACCTGAAGTAATCTGAGTGTCAACGCCTGTGGTCTGTTTAGTTTCCTATGTGGCGGAGGATATCGTCTCCGTCCCATGTAAAAATGTTTCGTAAGTTCGTTATATGAGGAGGGAGGGTCCCGATTGTCCATAACCTCAGCGTCGCGCCACCCGGTAGCTACGCGGTCAACGACTCCTCGCGCAGCTCTGTGGGCCGACTCGTTGAGGTTGGGCGGGGCGCCCTTGATCTGCCCCATGTGTGCAGGGAACCAGATGATCGTGTGCGACTTGATGTCCTTGTCCCGTAGAATGCGCACGACCTGCTCCGAAACGGTGCCCTTGGCGAAAGCTCGTACAGCCGTCCGCAAGTCGCTGTAGATCGTGGTCCTTTTGTCGTCCAGCAGGGTCAGGGCTATGGCCACCTGCTCCGCCACCTCGGCCGACTTCGTTCGAACAGTCGCACAGTTCGTGATTTTCCCATCGTGATCGATGCCCACCGCTACGAACGCCGTCCCGTCTGGGTACCGGGCAGCATCAACAAAACAGCAATCCGGAGCCTCTTCCCGAGCTTTGCCCAGGAGAGCCTTGGCCCTAGCTCGTCTCCGACCCACGTTGTGTTCGGGATGAACGTTGCGTGGAATTGGAGCCACGACAATGCGTTCCCGCTGTTCTCGAGGGAGACCGCAGAAAGCGGGACTCGATTTCCGCCGGAGGAACCCCCAGCTCCCGCAAGATGCTCCTACCCGCTTGGGTGGTGGACAACCTGGCGTACTGCACCCTCTCCTGCGCTTCCGCGATCTCTTCCAGCGTGTTGTGCATGCCGAGACACATCAGTTTCTCCGAGCTTGTGTACATGGGCAGGCCGAGGGCCCTCTTGATAGTCTTCCTGATCAACATGTTGAGCTTGTCCCTCTCCGACCTTTGCCAATTGTGCATGGCCACCACGTACGTAAAATGACACATTACAAAGGCGTGCACCAGTCTCACAAGATTGTCCTCTCCAAGACCCTGCTGCCGGTTGGCAACTCTCCGTATGAGTCTGATGGCATTATCCGTTTTCTTGGCTAGTTTTGACACCGTCAGGTTATTGGAGCCGTTTGATTCGATCGTCATACCTAGGACCCGGAGGGAGTCCACCCTGGGGATGACACCGTCCTCACTTGTCCGTAGAGTGATGTCGACGTCCTCTACAGGCTTCCAACCCTAGGTAGCTAGCGACAATTGCTAGGTAGCTGGCGACAATTTCAAACCACTCAAAAGTGGAAGACATGCCTCGCCTTCCGCAAGGTAAGGCTGATTTTCCAGTTGCAGGGTGAGTGTGGATAACTTAATTGCATCTAGTACTGTTTCAAGGTGCCCCAGGTGTTCACTGAAACCAGCGGAAAGAACGACGATGTCATCCAAATACACAAGGCAAATCTGCCACTTCAAGCCAGCCAACATGTCCATGACTCACTGGAACGTAGCAGGTGCTGAGCAAACCTGAACGTCATATAATACGTCATATAACGGCTAATAAACGCAGTCTTCTCTCAATCCCTCTTGTCAACTTCAATTTGCCAGTAAAATAGTTCGATGAAAAATACTAGTGAGTCCAAGGTATCGTCTATCCAAGGAGGGAATATACCTCCCTCTGCACAGTTTTGTTCTGGTGACGATAGTGGACTCAGAAACGCAGAGTCCCATCCTTTTTCTTCACCAAGACTTCAGGACTACTTGTTGCTTTACAGGACTACTAAGACTACTTGTTGCTTTATAGCTTCACATTCTCACCTTGAATCTCGGTATGGGCTCAGATTGATCGTCAAGCACATTCTTTGGTCATTTTGTGATGCTTAGCGACTGATGTTCGTCGAATCCTTGAGGACGATGAAAAGCAGTCCTTGTATTGCTGGAGGCGACATTTGACCTGTACAGTAAAAGCTTGTTAATTCGGATCTCACGGGACCTGGGAAAATGTCTGAATCATCCGAATGCCAAATTAATGAATGAACAAGAAAAACGACAATAAATCCAAGTTGGAGAAGCATACCTTTATTTACTGAAGTACTTTTCAATAGTTGTCTGCTTTTTCACGCAGATTCCAGCTGACATCACTATTTTTCTAAGCTCTTCCAAGTGGCCAACAGCATGGAAGCTGTCGGAAGTACTCCAAAATCAAAAGCGCGTCCGTGACTTTTGAGGTGCAAAGAGTTTGCGGCTGCACCTCCTGGCTTGACTCTTCGTCTGAATCATGGTCTTCCTGAGTGCCTGTGACATCATTAATAATTTCTTCATCGGTCAGAAGACCAGTTAAGGTGACACAATGATCAAGTGCGATGTGGTCCTAAAGTGTTGTGTCACGTGGCATCGAAGTTCGGGCAGCTTGCACTTCTTGCCACCAAGGCATGGATCCCTTTGAATGTCACCATCTTGTCAGGCAGACCTTTGAAATAAAGAGCTGTTTCGTCTGCATGGAACACATGACTTGGTTGATATGCAACGATGTGTTCAAGCAGCTTAACATTTTTGCACTGGGTGGTCACGTTTTCGGCAGCGCTGGTCTTTTTGCTGCACACATTTATGAAGATGAGTTTGTGTCTTTCCCGTAACCTCGCAAACCACCGCAACCCTGCTGAAGCTTTGAACAATTTAATGTTCATGATTGCAGTGTACTTCTCAGCTTGTGCCATGATGAGAGGTCCACTCAAAGGCAGATGTGGGTTGCAATGGTCAGTAACCCATCGGAGCAAAGCTTTTTCAAGCTGAGGATGAGCTGCGGTTCGTGACCGCTTTCTTGCAGCATGAAACCTCACTTTCAAAGGTATGAAAAATCTGATGCTTATTTTTGATGTACGTTCCCAACGTGATCCACTTCACGTCCTACTTTGTCATAACGTCCTGTTGTGAAGCACTGTTCTTGAAAGCCTGCAAAATTTCCACCTTAGTCGCCAAGTTCTTGGCTTCTTACTTGTGCCGCTTTGCCGGCGTTGCCATCACTGTTGCGCACGATGATAGTGGCATGCACACCACGGTCACAACGGCAGAAAAAAGCTCCACAACATACGATGCCGATTTGACAATAAAAGGGAAAGTGGCATCAAAGGCGCAGTGGAGCAAAAAAAAAAGACACCGACATTCGTCGATGCTGTGATCACCCCACTAACTGATGACAATGCTTCTCAGGCTCGGTGTCACTCTAATGGTGCTTGTTACTTGCTTGCTTGTTGCTTGCTTGCTTGCTCGCTTGTGCTTGCCTGTTACCTTGTTACTTCAACAGTGTGATCTCTAATGTGTTTATATTTGATGCAATTTCAAATTTTTTCTGTGCTGCTATAAACCCTTGTAACGGGGCCAGCAGGCTCATCAAGCTGCCAAATGGCAGCTTTTATTCGGCGCTCCTATCTCTGTTTGCGACGGGAAATAAATGGACTGATTGATGAATGGACCAGAGTTTTAAATATTGAAATGTATAAAATTGTAAACACTGCAAGCGCAGCTGCCTGTCATGTTTCGCTAGCAAATGAAAGCATTCAAGGGAATCTGACAAAAAGCATCAAACGGTCATGCAATAAGTTGGCCAGCAGCGACCAAAACCAACGAAAGGTTTTCAAAAGAAATGTTGCGTCTCTTCTCAGGTCTATTTTTTCCGTCATTGAGGAATGCAAAAATGAAAATGTGGAGGATCTAAAGGTTGCATTTGTAGGAAAGGTACTTTCCGGGCACTTCAATTTCGGAATAATCTGATAGCACCTTGAAGGGAATGGAAAAACTTTATTGAGGTCATTTGGGACGTGCACTAGCACGTAGCGGGTCGCTCCCACATTGGTACAGAAATGCCTAGCCTCTCCACCACGCCGCAAGCCCGTTGGACTGCCCATCAAAATCTGGACTGCATAGAGCAGCTCCCACTTGGACGACGTAACGTCTTCGTCACTCCGTAATGCGGGGCACCACCAGAGCATGTTTTCTAAGTTGGCAAAGTCTGAGCAAAGCGCACAAGTGTTTGACGTTTGAATTTCGGGATAAATCCTGTGTAAGAGTGCAGGACTAGGGTATGCCCAGACCTGCAAGAGTGTGAGTGTCAATGCCTGAGCCCTGTTCAATTTACTGTGCAGTGGCAGATACTTACACCTCCCTAGATAAAAGTACTTAGTGAGTTCGTTGTACGAGGCAGGGAGATCCCTGTTGTCTGGAACCTCAGTGCTGCGCCATCCGGTAGCTACACTGTCGGCGACTCCTCGCACAGCTCTGTGGGCTGACTCGTTGAGGTGAGACATCGCCCTCGATCTGTCCCATGTGAGCGCGGAACCAGACGGAGGTCCACGTTTAAAATGCTGATGAAGTAAGCGCCCTCTCTATAAACCAGCCGTGTGCAGCTGTCTGCCTCAATCCATTTTTTTGTAGTGTTGTTCTGGCAATAAAGTTTGCAAATATGTTTTCCTTGACTATCCCACACTTCTACTTTGGAAAGGCATTGATAGAAAAGTAGCTCAAACTTCTGTGCCTGAAAATGCAACAGTCGCTCATTCTACCTTGACTCGTCACCACGTCGATCACAAAGCGCCACCAAATCTATGAAAGTTGTGAATTGTCACCACTGCCGTGCAGCTGCAGTAGTTTTTCTTTACTTCATATACAAATGCAGGTTGATCCTTTATTTAAATGTACCAAATAAGCAACACAGGCACCAATGAGCAAAAATTAATGAACGCAACTTTTGCAGCCTAGATACTAGCCTCCTCTCCTTGAGGTGGCTTTAATGGCACCAAGCTCGTGGGCACAATTCCAGCTTGGTAATGATTCAGAATATCAATTATGTGGATTTTGCACAATCCCAAAAGGTTCTCTGGCACCTTGTCTAACTGACCTTTCAGTGACAATAAAAAGTGTTCCTTGTTTGACATATGTACGTGTAGTTCATTGTTAATGTCTTCGAGAAGTCTGTGTTCTCTTGCGTTTTGTGTTTGGTGTCTTTTCGAGGGAAGAGGTGGGTGTGTTGAGTAAAAGGGCAGTAGAAACGTCCTGTGGAGAAGGCAAAGATGGAAAAGATCGTGGAGAGGAAGAATGAGATGCGGAGCCTGAAAGACTATTAGAGGTAGAAGGGAGAGAAATAATAGTTTTTGCTTGTGTCGTGTCTGTGTAATGTCTTTGTACCATGGGTACAAGTATTTCCAATGGACTTTCGGAATACTGGCTCAGGATTTCGGAATACTGGCTCAGTGCTAGCAAACCAGCACCCGTGCAAAACACCAGTGGCATCGCCGACATTGTGGACCTCCACTCAAGGGAATGCTGGACATTGTTTTCAAATTACTGGGCACAGCAGGTGCCACTCACAGCTGCAGAGAGAACCAAAATTTGCATAGACACGGTCGGCCCGAACAACAACCCACTGTGGAAAGCTGAAAGGACTGGCTGCCTGACAGCCTCTAACTTTCACAGAATAATGCGCTGCATAAAGCCTGATGGACTTGTTAGAGACATTTTGTATCCTCGCCAGAAAGAGAACCTTGGACCAAGTGACCCAAGATTGTATGGACTCAGAAATGAAGCGGTCGCTGTGGAGAAATACATTGCAATAATGCAGCTGTATGATAAAGACATTGAGGTCTCTGAAACCGGACTTCATGTTCATAAAGCTTACCCCTTCATAGCGGCATCACCAGACCGTTTGGTCAGAGATGGAACTGAGATGGGGCTCCTTGAGGTAAAGTGCCCTGCCTCTAAGGCAGGGCAGACCATTACCGAGGCATGCCAAGACAAAACATTTTGTTCGCAAGTGGTTGATGGTGTTGTTACTTTAAAAAGAGACCATCCTTATTTTTTTCAAATCCAGGGACAACTAGCGGTCACCGGAAAGACATGGTGTGATCTTGTTTTGTGGACGAACAGAACTGAGCTGCTGCTTAGTACCTCTGTTGAAAGGATTTATTTTCACAAAGATGTGTGGCATGAAATGCTGCAAGCACTGATATATTTTTACAAAGCTGCCATCATTCCTGAGCTCCTAACACGCCGCATGAGGCGGTTGGGTTTCCTGTATACCACAGGGGCCGGATATGTGCCTTTCAAAAAGTACGCTCAAGGCTTTTACATTGCTGAGACATCGGATGACCCAATGAAGCTATCATTAAGGAAACTGATGTAGTGGATATTGCAAATAGCAAGAAACAAGTGTCTCTAAACTGCAGTAGCATTTGGTGGCTCCACATGTTTTGTTCTTGGGTGAATGCTAAGGCTCAATACTTGTAAGGGTTTTAGCATTTCAACCACCCGATAGTTGAGAAGAAAATGTGTGCTTTGAACAGTGAAAACTGCTTGCTTTCATGCTGAAAATTTCGTATTTAACTAGCACTGCAGTCAACACTAAATATAGAAATTTGAAGCTCTCTATTTTTCTGTAAAAGTGCAATTCAATTTCGCATGCAATAACATAGGTGCAATTATATGTATGAATTACAGTGTAAAGTGCATGTCTTTTCCTTGGGTGCATTTGTAAGGATTAAATGTGTCCATTCAAACCTAGCAGAATTGCATGTTTGGGCAAGAACGACATGGCATAACAAAGAGATGATTGAAAACAATGAAGGAGAATAAAAGGTGTTTTCAAATTTATTAACGATTATCCAAACTCATTCATTCGATTGCATGTCAAGCTGTTTACTGAAAGACATTCTGGTCCAATGGCCAGAAGGACCAGAATATTCTGGACCAGGATGGAAAGCACTTCCTCTCTGGCACATTTTTTTTAAAGTTTATTTGTCCATGCAGCATATACATACATAAATTCTGACACACTGCTACCACTGCATGTTGCGGGGCTCATTGAACCTCTTCGTCCTCTATCGTCTCTTATCCTTATTTATCAGCGGCCCTCTAAAGTTTGACAAGTAGGCACATGTTGTAAAAATTGCATCTGCCAGGTCCAGCATGTTTATAGGAAATGGTTTGTCTAAAATGTGGAACTCCTTAATTCTCCTAATAACTCTCTCTATATGAACTCTCGCAATGGCAATATGCCTGGTTTCTTCAACATCCTTTCCACTCATTTGAGCTTCGCCAGTAATGCGAAAAGGAGGAATATGAAGTGAAACACCACGTGGAAGAAGGTCTTCAACTTTGAAGCCCTTATCCACCATTACACCATCGCCTGATTCCAACAAATCAAGTACACCTGACTGTTGTACAATTTCCCTGTCACTGGTTCCTCCACCATACAAAGCAGACACAAAACTCGCAAAGCAATCCGGTGTGGCTCCCACTAGGCACTTCATCGTGTTGACATGCTTATAATTGGAAAAGGTTTGTCTCTGGGCGTACACCCCTGAAGGCTTCTGGATGCGAATTTCTGTTGTATCTAATATTATGCGTGTGTTTGGATACCGTCTGAAGTGGTGTGAAATGTTGCAGTGTACATCGGAGAGGGATGGAAAGCCAGTGATATCTGTGAGGAGTCTTTCTAACATGAGAATCCATGTCGAGAAAAGGCGACTAAATGTCGACATTGGTATGGCGAAATTTCGACAAATCTCCTTCGTGGGCATGCCTGTCCACAGGCGTACCAACACCATAAACAACTGCTCTTTGGTGTTGTGCGTTTTTATCTCTTCATGCTTTTTAAGGTGTCGATTTTGATGTACGACTAGGTAAAGGAGGTTATTAAACACATCCATGGACGGTAGGCTTGTGTAATACAGCATGTCTTGTTCTGTCTTCATGTTAGAGAGACACAGTGTTGTTTCTTTCAGCTCATAGTAGCTCATTCTCCAGGTGTCAGTGTGCTGCTGTGCTGCTTTTAAATGCGACTCTAGTGTCAGGTTATATTGTTCTGCACTAGCTAAACGGGCTTCAAGTTCAGCTATTCTAAGGCTAGACACATTGTCGGGCTGGCATGCATCATGCATGGCAGAACCACTTTCAAGATTGGCTGTAGAATGCTCAGGTGCTTCACTAGCCTGGGTTTCTGCATTTTCCCCAGAGTCAAAATGAATGTGTAATACAGGAGTTTTTGGAAGTTGATGTGCTGCCTCGGGTTCCAGCACTGGGCTGCCATCGCTGTGGTGTGGTGGATCGTCCGGGACAGCTGGCACCATTGATGTGTTACTTCCTGAA
Source organism: Dermacentor silvarum (assembly GCF_013339745.2). Taxonomy (NCBI): domain Eukaryota; kingdom Metazoa; phylum Arthropoda; class Arachnida; order Ixodida; family Ixodidae; genus Dermacentor; species Dermacentor silvarum. The sequence continues at coordinate 104,674,781 of NC_051160.1, read as the reverse complement.
GGCTGGCTGCTCTGTGTGGTTGCTGGCTTTGTATCTGAACGAAAAAAAGAAAAATGTGTAGACCTGCAGACAAAACCTAATGTTACAATCCTGCAGTTAAAACGTAAAAAAGTTGTACACATGCTTGTCAGCAACTAAGCGTGAAGTATTAAGAGGACTACCATTAATGATTGCGCACTTGCAGTACGCATTGGACTGATGCATATACTGTCGGGCGAGTTTGTGGTGTAACAAAAAGTACAACCACAGTCTTCACACAAAGCGCTAGACGCATGAACCCTGCAGTTTATTAAACGGAGTCGGAAAGCTACACAAATGTAAACAAATAGCATTTACTACTTGCTTAACCGTACGCCGATAGACTCGGAGAATACTGAACCTCCGGCAACTAGCGCCTATACAGCTTTTACTTGTGCCTTAAACCACTAATCAGAGCTGTAAATCTAATGATCACCGTCCCATCTAGTGATGATTGCTTCTGTTATTGACATTGTCCATTTATTACAGTAGGTTTATTTCAACTTGACGCATATGTGTGGATTGCCGAATAGTGTCTAACATTACTCACTTGGAAGCTGAGAACGTTTGAAAGACTGGCTCGGAGTGCTTCGTCTGTTGGCCGACCTTTCAAAACGCACAACAGCATCTCGGCGGCTCGCAGGCTTGTGCTTAAATACGGACGGGACGTTGTCGGGGTGGTCCGGAAACCTAGATGGTTCTCCTGCAAACAGAAATCGTTCTTATATTGTCCAATACTTTACCCTTCAGTCCACAATCACCGCAGCTTTATCACACACGCAGAGAGATGACCTAGCTTTATATCCGGGCAAACGTCAGTAGTCGATGCGCAACTAAAACCATTCGGGGTGTTTACATGAACCAGACAGAAGCGGGTCGATTCGACTTGTCAGCCTGGGATATGTCTGTCGAGATCATGAAAACGCGGTCACGTCGGGCTCGGTCATCCCAATTTCTGACTCGACCCGCTCACGTAGGGTTCATGTAAGTGATTTCGTTACATATCTCCCCGCTCACGCTTCGTCTTCGCGGCGACCGCACCGCGCTGTCTGCTTAGCGGGCCGCGGCCACGGTGTAAGATATATACTCTATATCTTACACCGTGGCCGCGGCACATGTCAACCACTTGCTTGTACACCACACTCATCATTCATCTGATATGACGAAGCTCGAAAAGCAACAGCTAGGAAAGGCAATGCTACAAAAGCGGCGATTGTCGACAATGCGCACCGTTTGCCCGACGTGAATGTTATCAATCCGAGCGCAGAAGGCCTTACCTAATATGAAATACTCGCTGCAAACGCGCGAGTTAGCTGTAGGCTTCCACGTCGATCCGTCAACATTTACTCAGTGCATCGTCATTCGCGGCGATTGCACCCCGCCCGCGTTATCGTTAGCACCGTTAGCGCTGTCTGCTTAGCGGGCCGCGGCACATGTCAACCACTTGCTTGTACACCACACTTATTCATCTGATATGACGAAGCTCGGAAAGGAACAGCATAGGAAAGGCATTGCTACAAAACGCAGCGATTGTCGACAATGTGCACCGTTTGGCCGACGTGAATGTTATCAAGCCGTGCACAGGAGGCCTTACCTGATATGAAATGCTCGCTGCAAACGCGCGAGTTAGCTGTAGGCTTCCACGCGATCCGTCGACATTTATTCGGCGCATCGCCTGGACCCACTTTTTTCTTTTCGCTGCGTGTAAAGAAGCTGCAGGGAAGCAAAAAAACCTGACCTTTGGAAGCTTGTTGCTGGCATTTGTGCACCCCACAGCGGCGCACCTCTGCGGCATGACAAGAAAGCTCGACAGCGGAGCGGCGAGCAGGCGAGCCTCAAAAAAACATGGCGCTCGCGTCCTTCCCGTCGTACTGTGCGCGGCCATCGCCACGCATGCGCAGAGGACCCCTTTGGAAAAGGTCAATTGTGCTTATACTGCACAAATGTATGATACATAATGCCTTTTTGACAAGTGCACTTGTCTTCACCAGGGCTACAGCTCAACTTGCTGCCATGATGTAGACAAGCCCAATGTCGAAATGTTGACTCACTTGTTTCCCTACACATACTTGCCAATTTTGTTGAACTTATAGAAATGCAAGCAAGAAATTGTGATGGTACCTGTACTGCCCTTTTGTGGCACTAAGGCACTATATGGAAGCACTGCGTAATCAAGGAGCACAGGAGGCATACATGAATGTCTTTGAAAAGATCTAAAGATTCTATAGCTACCTTGTTCCTGCACAAGAAAACTGGAAAATTACCTATAAGAGGGGTCAAGCAAGGAGAGACAATCCAATGCCATTCATTCACTGCATGCGTAGAGGAAGTATTCGAGCTATTAGACTGGGAAGGCTTAGGAGTGAGGATCAGTAGCGAATATCTTGCCAACTTTTGGTTTGTAGATGACATTGTCCTGTCCAGCAACACTGGAGATGAATTGCAACAAATGATTGAGGACCTTAAACCGAGAAAGTGTTACTCACAAGGGACTCTAATCATGAAAAGGAAATTTACAGAATAATAAACGCGTTTGAGTACATATGACAGGCATTACCAAATCCTGACTGGGAGATTACCACTGTTGTTAAAAATAAAAGTGTACAATGATTGCATTCTACCGGTGCTAACATACGGGGTAGAAATGTTGAGGCTAACAAAAGAAGCTCAAGAACAAGTTGAGGACTGTGGAAAGTGCTATGGAATGAAACATGTTATACGTAATGTTAAGAGAGCGCTTTGGATCAGAGAGCAAACAAGGATAGCCAATATTCTAGTCGACATTAAGAGAACGAATGGAGCTGGGCAAGCCATTGCGCTGGTATCTTCCAACTGGATTCCCCCCGCAGGGGCATCTGCAGCAGCAGGCGTTTGGTGGTTTGCAACACCACGGACACGAGCACATGAGGTTTGGACCCTCCCGAGTGTAGCCGTGTCTGGGGAAAGGGGGATCCTGGGGGTTGAGCCGATGCCAGGTGTTCGGACCTTTACGGCCCCCTGGCGGAGGCGACACACCTCTTTGGCCTCTGCTTCACATAGACGGCACCCCCGGGCTGACCCACCCAGGGGAAATCGGCAGTCACCTTTTCCTGTCCTCTTCCTCCTCGTGCCTTTTTCTTTACTCTCTTCTTTTATAGCTGTCCTGTCTTCTTTTATCTTCTATTCACTTCTGATTTTCATAGGTGGCAAGGGTTAACCTTGTGTGGCTAACCTGTCTTGGTTATGTCGGATTAGGTTATAGTCGCGGTGTACAGCTGGCGAGGGTAGGACTTGCTCGCAAGTTCCTGTCCCGTCCCCTCGTTGGGCTCCATGGTGGGTGGCTGGCACCGTGGCCGAACAACACAACTTTATATGGCTCCTCCTTTCCTCCAAAATGATCACCCCTCTAACAAAAGAGGGCGGAACGAAGCAGCTGAATTTTTCCAGACAAGGAAATTGAACTTCCCAAAATATCATGTAGTGCATAGTAACGCAGAAGAAAAGCCAGCAAGAATCTTGTCACCATTCACAGTATCCAAGTCCTTGACAGAAGCCCTAGGCCCTGGCTACAAGCTTTCCAAAATGTCCAGTGGCGATTTGCTGCTTGAACTCCGAGACGATGTCCAATACTCAAAGCTGTCAAACATAGTGTCCATTGGGGACATTCCTGTCTCCGTCACATCCCACCGATCCCTCAACACTGTCTGCGGTGTAATATCAGAAATCGACTTCGTACGCCTAACAGAAAAAGAAATGATCGAAGGGCTCGCCGACCAAGATGTCATACACGTTCACCGAATCAAAATCCGGAAGGACAACAAGGAAATAGACACGAAACACCTTATCCTCACGTTCAACAGCAACACACTCCCTGAATCAATAGAAGTCGGCTACTTGAAAATAGATGTAAGACCCTACATCCCCAACCCCCGCAGATGCTTGAATTGTCAGAGGCTTGGCCATGGCTCACAGAGTTGCCGGGGCCGCAAAACTTGCGCGAAATGCGCTTCGAAGGAACACGTTTCCGAAAACTGTGACGCTGCGCCACATTGTGCAAACTGTGAAGGAGAACATGCCGCATACTCCAGGGCGTGTCCGTCCTGGAAAAAAGAAAAAGAGATTACATTGAAAACCAAAGAGAACATTTCATTCAAAGAGGCAAGAAGGCGTATTGCGTTAAGAAACACTTTCTCCTTCGCTGATGCGGTGCGACGGGGCGTAGAACCGCACCAGCTTTCGGCGCCTGCCCAGGCCACAGTCACCAGGCCTCCGGCAGAGCCACCCACGCCCCAGGCAGAGACAGCGCAAGCTGCCCTGCCAACTCCCAAACTGGGCCCTCCGGCCCCTCAGTCAGCAACCCACAAGGCTCCTCCCACACGGGAAAGGCCTGTAACACGCACACCCGCGGTTTCGCGGAGCTCCAGCGCCTCAGGAGAGGCAATGGAGACCACTACCATCTCGCCTCCACTACCGCGGCGGCACAATTCTCTCGAAAAAAAGAAAAAGGAAAAAACCCTGATAACAGGTCCTCAAAAACTAGGAACATAATTGTTTCTAGTCACATTTCCACAAAATAATTAAACATGGCATTCCTGATACATTGGAACTGCCGTGGACTCATCAAAAACTACACTGACATAAAAGATATCCTAAACTCATTTTCTCCTGTGGCTTTATGCTTACAAGAGACTAACTTAGGACCACAACACAAGAACCTTTTAAAAAAATACAAAGTATTTCGTTGTGACAGAGAGCAAGCGAGTAGGCTCTCTGGAGGTGTCGCAATTATTGTACCAAATGGTGTTGCTACTCATGAAATCAGGCTTCAAACCAAATATGAAGCTGTAGCGGTGACTGTTCTTGATTTTAAAACAATTACAATATGCACTGTATATCTCGAACCACATCTAAATGTTACACTTCATGATTTAGAAGCACTTTTTAAACAGTTACCAGAGCCATATTTGGTTGTGGGGGATTTTAATGCGCACTCCTCTTTTTGGGGTGGTGACCAAACAGACACTAGAGGTCGTATCATAGAAGATTTTGTCCTATCTAGTAATGTCTGTCTGCTTAATACAGGAAAACGTACATATTTCTCTCCGAGCTCAGGAAAAATGAGCTGCTTAGATTTATCTTTTACCTCTCCATCAGTCTTTAACGATTTTAATTGGGATCTACTTGACAACCCCTAAGGTAGCGATCACCTTCCTGTAAAAATTAGCTTATCATCCTCACCACAGATCATCCCAAGCAAACCACGCCGTTGGAAGCTGCACTTAGCCAACTGGACACTGTTTCGAGAACAGGCCAGCCTGGATTAAGTTTTCTCATGTCATCTCAATGTCGACGACTTAAACGAACTGTTTACTACCTGTATCATCACTGCTGCGCAGCTGGCTATTCCTTAGTCTTCAGGAGTGGTACAACATAATCATAAAGCCTGGTATACAAAGGAATGCAGGGAAGCAAAAAAGAAACAAAACAAAGCTTGGGGGATCTTCCGCAGATACCCAACACAGGAAAATGTTGTAAACTTTAATAAGGCGAAAGCCAACGCGCGCCGCATTCGTCGCGATGCTGAGAAAACTTCTTGGAAAAACTACGTATCGTCCATCAACAGTTCAATCACATCCAAAAAAATGTGGGAACAAGTTCATAAAATAAGTCGCAGCTTTTCCCCCTTCACAATTCCATTTCTAACAGCTCCCGGCACACAAACAAGTATAGGTGAACAGGCAGACATACTAGGGCAACGAGTTCTTCACACTACACAGACTCGTTTTTGAAGTACAAACATACAGCAGAAAAACAACGGCTTCCTACAAGTGGCAGTACAAAGGAGCCTTATAATACACTGATCACGCTTCAGGAAATACAAAAAGTACTGTCAGCCGGTAAACAGACAGCACCCGGCCCTGATGAAATACATTATGAATTGCTGGCTCACCTCTCAGAAGCTGCCGTAGAAGCACTTCTGCAATTCTTTAACAAAATATGGGTATCAGGTAAAATACCGGAAGCTTGGAAAAAGCCGTGATTGTACCCGTTTCTGAAACCGGCAAAACCACCAACCAATCCTGGCAGTTATAGGCCCATAGCTCTCGCAAGTTGTCTCGCAAAATCATTTGAAAGTATTCTGAATATTAGGCTGATGTTTGTTCTCGAATCACGTGAACTCCTTGACATCCACAAATGTGCATTTAAAAAAGCATGTTCAACAACTGACTATCTCGTCCGCCTAGAAAACACAGTCCGAGAAGCATTCGTACACAAACAACACTGTCTGGCAGTCTTCTTTGATATGAAGAAGACTTACGATACCACCTGGAGGTTTGGGATTCTCCGCGACCTAGCAGACCTTGGTATCCGCGGTAGGATGCTGAACTGCCTGAAAGATTTCCTGTCCGACCGTTCATTTCATGTATGCCTGGGTACAACTCTCTCAAAGAGGTTCATCCAGGAGAATGGAGTGCCGCAGGGTTGCATTTTATGTACGACCCTCTTCACAGTAAAAATGAACTCCATAACAAAAATCATTCCAAGGTCCATTATGTATTCCGTATATGTTGATGACCTTCAAATAGCATGCACATCCTCCTGCTTGCCAACATGTGAGAGACAGATACAACTCACATTGAACAAACTCGCGATCTGGGCAGACAGAAACGGATTTAAGTTTTCTCCACAAAAAACAGTCGCTGTTCTTTTCTCACTCAAAAGAGGCCTACAGGTTGACCCCACCTTACACCTAAATGAAACCATACTCCCAGTAAAGAAAGAACAATAATTTTTAGGTGTAACTTTTGACAAAAAGCTCACATTCTTACCACATATAAACAACCTCATAAAGAAAGCTTTGCAATCGCTGAATATAATCAAAGTACTGTCACGAAAACACTGAGGGTCTGATAGAACATGCCTTCTGCACATTTACCGCTCTTTAGTACGTTCCTCCTTAGACTATGGCTGTATAGTGTACGGTTCAGCAAGACCGTCATACTTAAAGAAGTTAGATCCAGTGCACAACTCAGGCTTGCGTCTCTCATGCGGTGCATACAGAACATCTCCTATAGCTAGCCTTTATGTTGAAACAAATGAACCATCTCTAGAAAGCAGGAGAGCCGCTCTGACCTGTGCATATATTCTGAAGGTACGATCTCTACCAAAACACATTTGCTATCCACTTGTAACAAAATGCCCTTCCAGACGAATATTCAACAACAAACCACAAACTACTAAACCACTGCTCTTGCGATTCGAAGAGATCTGTCAGAATCTGGGCATAGCCGACACATTACCTGGCATTGCCCACAGACATGATTCACTACCCCCGTGGTTCAACTTCCCCACAGCTTGCGATCTCACCCTAACACAATTCCGTAAAGCACAGACTCCACCCCTGCAGATTATTCAGGAATTCCTCGCACTAGAGGAAAAATACAGCAATTTCACAAGCTATTATACTGATGGCTCGAAAACGACTGGCCATGTTGGAAGTGCAGTAGTCCAAGGGAACTGGGAAGAAACTGTTAGACTTCCGCAGTGTACATCTATCTTTACTGCTGAATGTTACGCCATTTTCATAGCCGTAGAAAAAATTTTAAAGGAAAACATCACAAATAGTATTATATACACAGACTCCCTAAGTGTACTCAAAGCTCTTCACTCCAGAAATGCAGTCACACCGCTACTGGGGGACATTATACACAATGTAATAAAAGCCACCACACAAGGACAGAACCGTAAGTTATGCTGGGTTCCGAGCCACGTCGGAATTAGCGGCAATGAGTGAGCAGATGTATGCGCAGCACAAGCTCAATGCAAACAAATCAAGAAAATAAATATACCTCCTAAAGACTGCATGAAGTTCATACATTGTAAACTAAGGGGAAAATGGCAGTCTGCTTGGAACAATGGACTAAATAACAAACTACACTTGGTAAATAAATTCGTGAATGCATTTGGTCTGAATAGTGAGACTAGAAGACCAGGAGCGGGCAAGAAAGGTAAACGAGTACGTGACAGCTACAATACTAGAAGACATAATTTTCCTTTTCCGTGCCTCCGTAAGAAACTGATAAGCTTGTTTTAAAATATTCATAGGATAAACTAGTTTTTCTGAGTTAATTACAGATGCCCTAATGCCAGAGATGGCATTCCCAGGCAAACATTTGCTGCAAGTGGAACCACTTGAAGTGGCTTATTGAACAGGGACCACTTGGCTAGTGTGGACCACTTGGCTAATGGGACCACTTGGCTAGTGGGGACCACTTGGCTAGTGGGGTAGCTTGTAAATGGGGCCAGCTGGTAAATGGAACCACTCGATGAGCAGCACCACTTGCAATGTGGCATTTCTCCAACCGCATCAGTAAGTTTAGTAAGAGCAAAGTGAAAATATTGTATGTTTATTCAACATTTTCATCATCAACATTTTGCTTCATTTGTTGACCCTTCACTTCTCATTTCTCCTCAAACTTTTTCTCACATCTTGGATCTTCTGCGAAAGGATTGTCGACATCTTGTCGATGGTGGCTTACACAGAAGTGTTGTTTTGCAAGCCCCAATGTGTCACCGCATCTACAAAGAAAGACGAAATTAATAAATTTAGCATAATTAAAGCTCATATTCGTACTTCAATGCGGCGAGACTATACTTACCAACGATCAAAGCCACCTTTTCAGGGCTCAGCTGTTTCCTAACAGTGGCATCTTGGTTTTTGTAGTCCTTTGGCACTAATTTACCACTGTATGTTCTATTTGAAAGGACCTCACGTCCCTAATGGCTTGAGCCATGTCTTTTGCCACTAAGGATGGCTTCTTTTGTGCCATGATTTTTTCTGCTTGCTGGCTGCCTATACAAAAGCCATTTGTCACATGGTACTGCAAAAAAAAAACAATTTGAAACAAGATGCTAAATTAGTGCACAACATACTTACCCTACCACCGCCAATATTGGTGAAGGCCTTCTCGGTGGCAGCCTCTAAGTGAGCTGCCAAAGAAAAGCAAAAATAGACATCACATATTTGTCAATATTTTAACAGATTTAGTGGCATATAAAGCCGACTGACTCATTCGACATTAAATTCTCAAAGTAAAACATGCGCTGAGAAATAGTGTAGTGGAGAGCTCTGGTTAATTTTGAACACATGTAAATCAGCAATTTTGCATTCCACCCACATCAGGAAACAGCTGACGAAGCATGGCATCTAGCAAGTTTGTTATCAGAACACCATAGTTGCTGAGCCACCACGACAGGTCTCGCATAAATAGCTAATTTGGCTTTTACCTGCGGCCAGTGGCTCTTCAGCAGGCTGCCTCATCAGGTCACCAGTCATAGTGCTTGGAATTGGGCTTGGGGGGTTTTCTTGGGCCAAGGAAGGTGGTACTTCAAAGTCAGGATACTCCACAAAATAATTTTCATCTCGAGAACTACCACCTACCATTGAGAAACATGTTACAGGCAATTAAACTGAGAACATGCCTTGAAATAAAACACTGGCTATGGCTTCATGTATGCTGGCCATAGTGCAGTAAAACACGCTATTTAAAGGCATCACTGCAAGGGGCCATTATTTGAACACTGAAAAGAAGGATTGCGTTTTTATAGATTGTCCTCACATGAACATGTAATGAGATAAGAGACAGACATGTAGCTATCCAACACATATTTCAAATGCCTAATGAGAATTGAAGACAGTAGAACAGCACAGAAGCAAAAGTAACATGAACCAAAAATGTTGGCTTCGATAAACTAGTTAAAGTTTCTTTTACATGTTCGTTCAAATTATACACATAAAATCACTTTCGGCAGGTGACATTTACGAGCACGATTGATGCAGACATGCACTTTTACTAGGATAACAGGACGAACACATAAAAAAAGAGTGTGACACTATTGTCTGCCACAAGCCCATATAATATATAATACTAATCAAAGTGAATTAAGAAATTAAGAAAAGTATTTGATTAATGGGACCCTGAAACAATCTTTACAGACACACTAAAAATGCAGAGGAAGTCCTATGAATATTCAGAGCACAGTTTAAGTCCCGTGTTAACTATGTAATTTTTACATGCACAAATTCACATGCACAGGAATCACCAACGCTGGCAATTGCAGTGCCCTTGCGCTATGCATATTTTTTAATGTCCCGCTTTGTGTGACCATCGCTTGAGAAAGCATTCATTAACTAAACATTTTATTATTTGGAAATTTAAGCATGTGACGTTGTATTAGAGACCTTTTTGATGTCGTAAATAAAAAACAATGAGAATGCTCTCTTAAGAGATGTCACTTTCATACACATCATGAAAGCCAGATTTGGAAAAATCTGCATATGAGTGTGAATTTGCCGCCATGTAAAAATTACACGGTTAACTCAAGCACCTAAACTGTGCCTTGAATGTGTGAAGATATTTTCAGGGTCCCTTTACAGAAAAAAAATAACAAGGTGAAATATTTTATGCAGTGTAATGCACTTTACCTGTACGAGACTCCTGCACTTTAGGAAGCTCTACTTTGCGGGACTCCATCATTTCTACAACTAAAGACATACAAAACATCATTTAGTTTGAATCCTATAAGGAAAATGTAATAAAATTCTGCAAATCATTGATACAACTAGCACTGACTTGTTGAAAGTTTCACATCAATGCTGTTATTCATTGATGCCACGATGCCCCACAGCTCGGCGTTTTCTTTTGCAGAAGCCTCATACCGGCAGCACCAGTAACATGCGTCAGTCTTGGCACGCTTCAATTCTTTGAGAGACAACATCATCATCAGTGCCACTGCCTGACTCACTCTCCGGCTGCTTCTGTTTTTTTCTGGCGACCTGCAAACACAGCCATACAGTAATAATTCAAACATATGATGATAGCAATATGAAGACAGATATTTTAATGGCACATACCTGAATAGCACGGGCACCTTCATTTTTACTTGAAACACTAGTTAAGTGCTCGTTTTATTTTTATAGGCAGTTCTCTTTGAGTCTGCCTCAATCTGCCTGGCTTTCTTGTTGCCCTGCAAAAAGGTGTTGAAACCACAATGCATTATTAGGTTGTAATGTTTTAAAAATTTCACGCAATGTACCTGTTTGAAGGCCTGTTTTTGTGATGCTGGTGCATCTGCTTCACTTGCACCATCTGCTTCAACGTCAGATGGATGTATGATTGGTCTACACAGTCTTTTGTTTCCTTTTTTCTTGTCAAGTTCTTCTTTGGAACCTATTTATTACGTAGTGCAAACAGTTAAAATAGTCACACAAACCTAAAAACTAAGTACCTTAAAAAATTTAACATGGTCAGTACTTAACTGTATTGCACACAAAATGTGTTAATATGGTCCATGGCTTTCAGCACAAATGCCCAATTAACCCTTTAACTAGCAAGCCTATAATTTGTATTCCTTCAAAAATGTTTATACCAGTATTGCCAAAGATAAGCTGCGCTTGTCAGCTCAGCTTCCATCATACATTTAAATTAGATGAGTGAGAAGCTCTTGAAGTGCTCATTTCAAGCTTCAGATTCCTTTTGCTATCATTTGAATGCATAATATGAGGCACATGTGTCGAAAGAAAGCCTCTCTGCATAAGTGGAAGTCTTTCAATAACGTTATGGTTGAAAAGAAAAGGAATGACACATGGAATATATTTTACGAATGCAGATATAATGGGAGTGAATTTGCTGGAATGAAAAAAAGATTTTGTGTACACTAAAAAAAAAGAAAGTTAATTGCTTCAACAATGTGCATGTGCTCAAGAGCTGCTGGTTAAAGTCCTTCCTGAACAAGCTTGCAAAGACAAATAAGCAATATCACAGAACATGAGATCAGTGTAAATTATTGACGCTTTTTAAATGATTAAGAAAATAAAAGCAAATCTTTTTGATTATATATGCAGTGCTGTAGCTAACACAAAGTGACACCATGAAACTGCAATGTACACTTTTTCAAGCACTAGATTTTTTTCGTGATCTGTTGATGACCGGAGTTTTGAAACAATTCGCCGGAACAATTTCTTGCTGTCAGTACGCCGCTCGCGACAATGGAATATATTGCAAACAAAAATGTTTGCCGTAAAAATATGCAAAGGAAACGGAGGCCCACGTTAAATTCTAGATACTGACCACGAAATTAGTTACATGTAATTTTGCATGTTATAAAACCGTATGTTTATATAAAATGTGGGCGCAAACAGTAGAGTGACGTAGCGTATAGTAAAATTTCAATTTATTCTACCAGCAACCGCGGCTTTACAGCAGAAATTGCTCAAGAAATAATATACACGTGGTTATATACACAGCACATACAAGTGATGTGTTACACAGCCACTGGTCCCGATTACTTACTTGCTTGTAGAAGAACTTGGGAAGGATATGTCCCATTGTTCTCTGGATTGTCTTCCTCCACCCAGAGCGTCCTATAGACCTTATTTCTGCTGAAATCCTGTTCATTTGCTAGATAGAAGTCTTTGATATCTTTCACTGGGACAGTGTACTCCTTCTTCTCGAAGTCATCCAGGAAGCGAATCAAAGCGAACATTCTTCTAGCAAACGTGACGACCGAAGCAACAAGTAACTATTTGTGTTTGCAACGTACGTCAGGCCTACGAAGATACGCTGCAAAACGCGGTTACAGTGGCTAGTGTAACGCGATGCGGCGGTGAGCTGCGGCAGCCATCGAATCAAGATTGATTGATTGATGTGTGGTGCTTAATGGCGCAAGGGCCAAGTATGGCCAAAGAGCGCCATGACAAATGGTAATGAATTGTTCATGTATTATAAATGAAGTGATTAAATTGAGTTACAAGTGTAAATGTAGTTTGGCTGTAAAGAGGCCTAAAAACGGGTCGCTGTAAACTGCGTAAAATATAATGACAATGATTTATAACAAAATAAAAAGTGCATAAAAGTTTCACTACGATAAACTGATGTAATAAAGACATACAATAACTACTGTCTCCATAGGGCTCTTGAAGTAGAGAGCTCAGAGGCATGTTCTATAAAGGCTAATGTCACTGCAGCTACAGCCTCGAAGGCGAGGCTTTGCTACATATGACCCGGCCAAATTATTTCTAAGACGTTCACTTCATCTAAAAAGCTAAAAACTGTTTGCAGGTTAAAAAGCGGTTCGTTCCCCGCAGGGGCGTCTGCGTAAGCAGGCGTTTGGTGTGTTGCGACACCACGGACCCGAGCACATGAGGGTTGGACCCTCCCGCGTGTAGCCGTGCGTGGCTTAGCCGTGTCTGGGGAAAGGGGGATCCTGGGGGTTGAGCTGATGCTGGGTGTTCGGACCTTTAAGGCCCCCCGGCGGAGGCAACACACCCCTTCGGCCTCTGCTTCACATAGACGGCACCCCTGGGCTGACCCACCCAGGGGAAATCGGCAGTTGCCTTTTCCTGTCCTCCTCCTAAATCTTCGTCTTTCTCTCTCACTTTCAATCTATCCTGTCTTCTTTTCACTTCCCTTTTACTTCCGTTTTCCCAGGCAGCTAGGGTTAACCTTGTGTGGATAGCCAGCCTTGGATACTCCATATTTGGTTATAGTAGTGGCGTACAGCTGGCGTTTGCAGGACCTGGCTTTTCCAGTTTCTGCAGCGTCCCCTCGTTGGGCTCCATGGTGGGTGGCTGGCGTCGCTGCCGAAAAATGCACCAATACTTATGGCTGAACCATTCCCCCAATCCATGATCGCCGTCAGAAAAGAGGGCGCACCGAAGATGTTTTCCAATTTTTTGGACGCCAAACGCATAACTTCCCCCGCTTTCATGTTATTCATGCTCAAAAGTCGGATACATCAGTACGAACAATTTCACCTTTCCTTGTCTCAAAGTCTTTGACGGATATTTTTGGACCAGGCTATAAAGCATCCAGGATGGCAAGCGGGGATCTCCTCTTGGAGCTCCGTGATCTCAAACAGTACGAGAAACTTCCAAACCTAGTATCATTTGGAGATGCTCAAGTAACCGTAACCCAGCACCGTACCATGAATACCACCCGTGGCGTTGTATCAGATGATGACCTGTTGCAGCTGAGTGAGGCTGAACTCCTAGAGGGTTTCAGTGAGCAGAATGCAATCAATGTTAAACGAATTAAGATGAGGCGCGACGGCAAGGAAATCCAGACCAGGCACCTGATACTTACCTTTAACTCAAGTGTTCTGCCCGAATCCATCGAGGCCGGATACATCAAGCTACGGGTCAGACCCTATGTACCAAATCCTCTTCGTTGCTTCAAGTGCCAGCGTTTCGGCCACAGTTCTCAGAACTGCCGAGGCCGACAAACATGTGCTAAATGTAGTTCCGGTGACCATGCCTCTGAAACGTGCGAAAACACTCCACACTGTGTCAACTGTGATGGCGAGCATGCCGCATACTCGCGGTCATGCCCGTCTTGGAAGAAAGAGAAAGAAATAGTCACGATCAAAGTAAAAGAAAACATAACTTTCAAGGAGGCACGCAGGCGGGTATCGTACCTGCCAAAAACCAGCTTTGCCGAAGTGGCGCGTCAGGGGGCAGCGCCACATCGGCCCCCGGCGGCTGTCTGGCACACGCGCAGTGGGCCGGCGGCGACGCCATCCGCTCCCTCGGCGGGTGCAGCTAGCGCTGCTCTGCCAACTCACAAGAAGGGGCCATCGACCTCCGGGCTGGTGGCCTCGAGGGCATCGTCTCTCGAGGCGAGGCCTTCTCGTCAAACCAACCGCTCGCAAGAGCGCATGTCCAGCGCCTCGCAAGAGGCTATGGACACAACAACCAGCCAGACGGTGCCACTTGCGCCTAAGGAGCCGCGAGAGTCTCGCGATCGCTCCAAACAAGAAAAACACCGCATCACGGCGCCCGGAAAGGGCTCTGTGAAGTAATTCCTCTTTCTTAACACACAGCACAAAACCCACATTCAACATGGATACACAAATATTACAGTGGAATGTCCGAGGACTCCTCCACAATCTCGATGACATCAAAGAACTCCTACATAAGTATAATCCAAAGGTGCTGTGTGTCCAAGAAACACACCTCAAACACACGCAAACAGATTTTCTCCGACAATACGCCATTTTTCGTAAGGACCGCGATGACACAGTCGTGTCTTCCGGTGGTGTGGCTATTGTAGTCGACAGAGGTATTGCCTGCCGGGAACTAAAACTTCGTACGCCCCTAGAGGCAGTTGCTGTCCGAGGGGTGTTGTTCGACAAGCTGGTCACTGTCAGCTCTATATACATCCCTCCCAATTATCAACTACATAAAACCGAATTCCAAAACTACATAAATGAACTTCCGGAGCCATACATAGTTGTCGGAGATTTTAACGCACATAACACTTTGTGGGGAGACTCACGTTGCGATGCGAGAGGTCGCCTGATTGAAAATTTTCTGTTTTCTTCAGGCGCATCATTACTTAACAAGAAAGAGCCTACGTATTACAGCATTACACATAACACATATTCATCCATTGACTTAAGTATAGCATCGAGTACACTAATGCCATACCTGGAGTGGTCTGTTCTCAAGAACCCCTTTGGGAGCGACCACTTCCCAATTATGCTAGGCTTAACAGAACATGATAGATGCTCGCCACACGTTCCCCGATGGAAGGTTGACTCGGCTAACTGGGAACTTTTCCGACAAATAACATATTTAAGCCGTGATGACATTGCCTCTTTTAACATAGACGATGCTGTGGCATATATAACAGGTTTTATCATTGACGCTGCTGAAAGGTGCATACAACAAACTAATGGACTAGCTAATAAACGTCGCCTGCCTTGGTGGAATGATGAATGCCAGAAAGCACGTAAAAAGCAAAACAAAGCCTGGGGATTGTTTCGCAACTCCCCAACAGCCGAAAGCCTGATAAATTTTAAACAAGCAAAGTCACAGGGCAGAAGAACGCGTCGACGTGCAAAGAGAGAGAGTTGGGAAAGGTACATTTCCAGTATAAATTCATACACCGACGAAACAAAAGTCTGGAATAGGGTAAATAAACTAATAGGCCGGGAGTCACATCCTCTACCCTTAGTAAGTAGCCAAGGTGATAGCCTGGAAGACCAGGCGGATTGTCTAGGTGAACACTTTCAATATGTATCAAGTGAATCGCATTATACAGACACTTTCCTGAAGTTTAAAGAACGCGAAGAGCGGCAGCCTCTTAACCGCAGGGGTTCTTCTTGTGAGGCTTACAATCAACCATTTAGCTTAGCCGAACTTAAAGCATCTCTCGCTTGTTGTAACAACTCGGCGCCAGGTGGCGATCGTGTCATGTACGAAATGATTAGGTACTTACACCCCGAAACACTGACAACACTCCTGTCTCTTTTTAATGCCATGTGGGCGGCTGGCTGTATTCCGTCCTCATGGAAAGAAGCCATAGTCATACCGGTTCTTAAACAAGGCAAAGACCCGTCCTTAGCCAGCAGCTACAGGCCAATAGCTCTAACAAGCTGCCTGTGCAAGCTGTATGAAAAAATGATAAACCGGCGTTTAATCAGTTTCCTAGAAAATAACAAAATACTAGACCCCTTCCAGTGTGGATTCCGAGAAGGTAGGTCGACAATAGACCACCTTGTTCGCATCGAGGCAAACATCAGAGATGCGTTTATTCATAAACAGTTTTTACTTTCTGTATTTATAGATTTAGAGAAAGCGTACGACACGACATGGCGCTTCGGGATTCTGCGAGATCTCTCTGCGATGGGGGTCCGCGGTAATATGTTTAACACAGTCGAAAGCTACTTGTCTAACCGCACGTTTCGCGTAAGAGTGGGCAATGCTTTATCTAGAACATTCACCCAGGAGGCTGGCGTGCCGCAAGGGGGTGTGCTTAGTTGCACACTTTTCATTGTAAAAATGAACTCCCTGCATACAGTCATTCCACGCAGCATGTTTTATTCTGTGTATGTCGATGACGTACAGATAGGTTTCAAATCATGTAACATCGCTATCTGTGAACGACAGGTGCAGCTTGGATTACATAAATTGTCGAAATGGGCGGATGTAAATGGGTTCAAAATAAACGCACAGAAAAGTACATGCATACTCTTCTCAAACAAAAGAGGCGTGACACCGGTACCAAATCTCACGATCAATCGAGAGGAACTATCCATGAGCAGTGAACATAAATTCCTGGGCATAATTCTGGACTCTAAGCTTACCTTCATCCCCCATCTTAAATATCTGAAGACAAAGTGTCTGAAGACTATGAACCTTTTAAAAATTCTCTCGCACACAACATGGGGTAGTGATCGAAAATGCCTCCTAAACTTGTACAACAGTCTTGTCCGCTCACGCCTTGATTACGGAGCTATAATTTATAACTCTGGAACGCCAAGTGCATTAAAAATACTAGACCCCGTTCACCATTTAGGTATCCGCCTCACAACCGGTGCTTTCCGAACAAGCCCGATCCAGAGCCTCTATGTAGAGTCGAACCAGTGGTCACTCCATCTGCAGCGATCATATAGCAGTTTACGTATTTTCTGACAGTACAAGCAAACAATGAACATCCTTCTTATTCCACCATAAACGATATGACCACTGCTACACTCTTCCATAACCGACCTGCAGCGAGAAAACCGTTCTCATTACGTGTAAGGAATCTTAGTGAGCAAATGGGTGTTCCATTGCTTGAACATCGACCTATGCCTCCTGCTAAACTGTTACCGCCGTGGCAGTGGCAGATCATAGAGTGTGACACATCGTTCGTAGAGGTCACGAAATACGCTCCAGAGGCACAGATTAAAATGCATTTCCTAGAGCTTCAATCCAAGTACTCGTGTACAGAGTTTTACACTGACGCTTCTAGATCACATGCCGGGGTTTCTTATGCAGCCGTCGGCCTATCTTTCTCCGAATGCGGTGTACTCCACCCACAAACAAGTATCTTTACGGCTGAGGCCTATGCACTATTGTCGGCTGTGAATCATATAACGAAAACAAAACTTCAAAAAACAGTTATATTTACAGACTCTCTAAGCGTTGTGAAAGCCCTGATGTCACTTTGCAAGCACAAAAATCCTGTACTCATTGAGCTCTATTCCGCCCTATGCAGAGCGTATGTAGCAAACCAGCATGTAATAATATGCTGGGTGCCGGGCCATAGAGGCATTGAGGGTAATGTGCAAGCAGACCAAATGGCCACATCAGCGACATCACACACTAGTAATCATACAGTAGCTGTTCCTGCAACAGACTTGAAACCTTTCTTGCGAAAGAAATTGCGAAGCCACTGGCAACGCTTGTGGGACGCTGAAACAAGTAATAAACTTCACATGATTAAACCACAGTTAGGTTTCCGGCCCTCAGCAACGAAAACACGACGAATTGACGTCATATTCTGCCGTCTTAGAATAGGACACACGTACGGCACCCACAATTTTTTGCTTACTGGTGATGAACCACCAACCTGTGGTAGATGTGGTGAGAGGCTGACCGTCCTCCACGTCCTGCTGGAATGTCGGGAAGCCGAACCGGAGAGAAGAAAACATTTTCCTGTGGCATACCGCTATCATATCCCTCTTCATCCCATGATGTTTATTGGTGAAGAACCACTTTTTAATGCCAATGCAATCCTTGGCTTTTTGAGCGATGTTGTGCTACATGTTATTAGTCCAATAAGTTCGTAGCGCATCCTCTCTCTAGAGGATGCCGCTGTGATAGTTTTTTTTATAGCACATGCCTCCAGGCCCTTGTGGTTCAAGGGCTCTGTCTAGGCAGTTGTGCTTCTTGCCAATTAGTGCATCTTAAATATTTTAAATATCGTGTCATTCTTTCTCAATGCAGTCTTCATTGCATAGTACACCTCATTTAGTCATTGCCATGATTTTAGTACATGTATATTTTACGCACTTTACAGCGATTATTTTTAGGCCCCTTTACAGCCACGCCTTATCTATTTCTCAGAATTCATCACTCCACTGCAAACTCACAAACACTGGCATGGCGCTCTTTGGCCATACTTGGCCCTTGCGCCATTAAACACCATACATCATCAAAAAGCGGTTCGTTACTAAGAAAAAATGCTGGGTGAAGTGGAGTTTGCTGGCGATACGCAGAACAGAAGTACTTTTTACGCTCAGCTTCTAATTCTCTGCACTGGACTAGGACATGGAGCACTGTAAGGGTGTCGCCACACCTTCTACATGATGGAGGATCACTTCCAGTCAATAGGTAAGAGTGGGTGCCGAAGGTGTGACCTATTCTTAATCGACAAAGGAGCACTTCTTTGTATCGTGCTGTTTTTTCGGATATCCAGTGCCCTAATTTAGGTTTGATCAAGTGCAGTTTATTGGCTACCTGGGTATCCCACTCTTTCTGCCAGTGCTTCTTCAGCTTATGCCGTAAGTATGGTTTAATGTCTGTGGCCGGAATGGGTATGTTTATGTCAGTGTCGCTAAAAGCTACCGAGGTGGCGTTCTCGTCAGCATCTTCGTTGCCTTTTATACCACTGTGTCCAGGTACCCAGCATAGGATGATTACTTGTTTGCCCATATAAGCTGAGCATAGCAATGCATAGAGTTCGTTAAAGACAGTGTTTTTATGTTTTCGTAACTCATTAGGGCTCGGACTACACTCAGAGAGTCCGTGAACACAACAGCCCTAGTGAGAGTCGTTTCAGTTATGTGTTTTACTGCAGAGAGGATCGCGTATGCTTCAGCCGTAAAATACTGGTATGTGGGTTAAGCGTACCGGATATTAAAAGCGATGGTCCTACAGCTGCGTAAGCAACACCGACAGGAGACTTTGAAGCGTCTGTGTAAAACTCAGCACAGGAATATTTCTCCTGAAGCTCAAGGAAATGTGAGTGTATGTGTGCCTCAGGTGCTTGTTTTGAAATTTCTACGAAAGAGATGTCACATTCGATAGTCTGCCACTCCCAAGGCGGTGGAAGCCGAGTTGGGGCCATTAGGACATTCTCTAGAAGGGGGACATCTGTTCCTTCTGACAGTGCTTTCAACCGGAGGGACAGAGGAGGCCTAGTGGCTGGGCGGTTATGGAACAGCCTGGTCGTGGACAAATCGCGAGCAATTGAATGGCACGGATGATCTACATCTGATTTCACCTTCAAGGCATAGGAGAAGCTTAAATATGTCCTTTGGAAGTGTAGAGACCATTCATTACATTCAACGTACAGGCTCTGTACAGGACTTGTCCTGAAGGCGCCTGTAGCAAGGCGGATACCCAAGTGGTGGATAGTATCTAGCATTTTCAAAGCACTAGGTGTAGCAGAATTATAGACTATGGCTCCGTAGTCAAGGCGTGATCGTATTAGACTTTTATACAAGCTTAGGAGGCATCTCCTGTCGGCTCCCCAGGATGTCCGTGACAACAGCTTCAACAGGTTCATAGTCTTGAGGCACTTTGCTTTAAGGTACTTCAGATGGGAAATAAGGTTAGTTTATTGTCTAAGATGATACCTAAGAATTTATGCTCAGAGCTTACAGATAGACGTTCCCCATGAAGGTCTATAGCGGGATCTGGTAGTACACCTCTCTTGTTGGAGAAGAGTATGCATGTACTTTTATGCGGGTTTAGCTTGAAACCATTCTCATACGCCCATTTAGACAATTTATTTAAGGCAAGCTGTACTTGTCGCTCGCAGGTACTAAGATTACATGATTTGAAACCCATTTGGATGTCATCCACATATACAGAATAAAACATTGTTCGTGGTATGACAGTTTGGAGCGAGTTCATTTTGACAATAAATAAAGTACAGCTCAGCACACCACCTTGTGGTACACCAGCCTCCTGCGTGAATTGTCGAGACAGAACGTTACCAACTCTAACACGGAACGTGCGATCAGAGAGGTAGCTCTGAATCACATTTAACAAATTGCCTCGGACTCCCATTCCAGCCAGGTCACGGAGAATTCCAAAACGCCAAGTTGTGTCGTATGCTTTCTCCATGTCTAAAAATACTGATAGGAAAAACTGTTTGTGTACAAAGGCATCACGGATATTGGTCTCGATGCGGACGAGGTGATCTATTGTGGATCTACCTTCCCTGAAACCGCATTGTAAGGGATCGAGTATTTTGTTGCTTTCAAGAAAATGGACGAGGCGCCGGTTAATCATTTTTTCAAAGAGTTTGCATATACAACTTGTCAGAGCTATTGGCCTATAGTTACTGGCCGAGGAAGGGTCCTTGCCTTCTTTGAGAATAGGAATTACGATTGCTTCTTTCCAGGCGGACGGAATGTAGCCGGCAGATAACATGGAGTTAAAGAGTGACAGTAGTGTTCTGTGGGTTTCAGGGTGTAAGTGTTTTATCATTTCGTAAAGTATTCGGTCACTTCCCGCAGCAGACTTGTTACAACAATTGAGTGAAGCCTGAAATTCTGTCATGCTAAATGGACGATTGTATGCTTCATTGGCTGTGCCTTTCCGACCCAGAGGTTGTCGCTCTGCTTGTCGCTGGCATCTTAGAAATGTATCTGTGTAATGGGATGTACTGGAAATGTGCTCGAAATGTGCTCCTAGACAATCAGCCTGATCCTCAAGTGTGTCTCCTTGTGTGTTTACTAAAGGTAGAGGATGGGTTTCGCGGCCTTTTATTTTCTTAACCCTGTTCCAGACTTTCCTTTCGTCTGTATAAGAATTAATGCTGCAGATGTATTTCTGCCAGCTTTCCCTTTTGGCACGGCGGCGCGTTCTTCTACCTTCCGACTTTATTTTCTTGAAGATGATAAGGTGTTCTGTAGTCGGCGAGTCACGGAGGTTATTCCAAGCCTTATTTTGTTTCTTTCGCGCTTCCCTACATTCATCGTTCCACCAGGGAACACGTCGTTTAGAAGGCGATCCATTTGTTTGCGGGATACATATTGACGCTGCGTCCACAATAAATGCTGTTAAATATGCGACTGCATCGTCTATACTTTGCATACGAATGTCATCCCAGGTCAAATGTGTAAGGTCTCGGTATCGCTGCCAGTCCGCGGAGTCGACTTTCCACTGGGGCACATGTGGTGAGCATTCGTCTTGTTTTGTTAATCGTAAGATAATTGGAAAATGGTCACTCCCGTATGGATTGTTAACCACCTTCCATTCCAAGTAGGGCACAACTGTGCTTGACGCAATGCTTAAATCTATGCATGAAAATGTCTTGTTTGCGACGCTGTAAAAGGTTGGTTGTTTCTTATTTAGCAAACATGCACCTGTAGATAACAGGAAATTTTCTATCAGGCGCCCTCTGGCATCACATCGAGAGTCGCCCCACAACGTATTATGTGCATTTAGGTCTCCAACGACAATGTACGGTTCCGGAAGTTGTGCAATAAAGCTTTCAAATTCTGTTCTGGATAGTTGATAGCTTGGCGGAATGTATAAAGAAGTAATTGAAAGCAGCTTACCAAAAAGCACTGCTCTGACTGCAACTGCCTCAAGAGGCGTTTGAAGCTCTAAATGCTGGCAGGGTACACCCTTATCGACTATTATGGCGACACCGCCAGATGAGGCGAGGGTGTCGTTTCGGTCTTTGCGGTAAATGGCATATTGCCGCAGAAAGTTTGTGTGTGTAGAATTGAGGTTTGTCTCTTGCACACAGAGAACCCGTGGATTGAACTTGTGTAGGAGCTCCTTTATGTCGTCCAGATTGTGGAGTAGACCTCTAACGTTCCAATGTATTATTTGTGTAGCCATACTGGAGGCGTATATTGCTGTGTGTCAAGAGCTAGACCGAATAGGCTCACGAGGCCTTTCCAGGCCCCGTGATACGTGATTTTTCTTTTTTCCCGGCGGGCTCTGTGGAGCTACGCCGTTCCTTCGGCGTTTGAGACACCGGAGGAGTGTTGGTTGCTTCCATCGCCTCTTCAGAGGCGCTGGATGCCGCCCGCTCGGCGAGCACACTGGGGGGTTTTTCGGGCCTGTCTGCACGAGCAGTGGCCCTGGGACCTGCAGGCCCGGAAGTCTGCTGGCCCTTCTTGGTTGGGGGCGGAGCAGCGTTAGTAAGCAGTAAAAGAGAAGGATAACAAACAGTGGTGTATAGGGCCTAAAATAATTGAGTAATTATGACATTTAATGATTATGGGCAAAGCGTATGACATTTTACAACGTCACGCAGCCTCAGCAACAGTCCTTGTCAGGGCAAGGAGTGCGGAGCGCCTCACATGCAAGATAAAATCTCAGCCATTTCCTCGGGAATGAGACAAGGCTGAGTTCAATGGAAATATGAAATTGCACGTAGGAAGCCTACACTCGCTAAAAACTTAATAACTCTTTTTAGTGAAAACATTTGGTAGTCGCCGAGAACGAAGGACGGGTGCGGAGGTATTTGATTTCGTTCAGGGAAGTGACGTCTCCTGTCTGGTTCTCGCTAGTCCTTTGCACATGATTGGAATATGAATGACGGACAGTCGATCACCACATTTTGGACAGTGCAACCTCTTTATATCTGTCGCATTTCTCGGTAGCATATCTTCCTATTATGGGCTTTATTGTGTGTAGTTTGTTTTCAATTGCTGCATCCCATTCTTCTTGCCATTGTCTACGAATTGTTTCGAATGTGTGGCCTAAGGTCCTCGTAGGGTGCATTATCTATGTCAATAGAATTACGGAGGGCAGCTGACTGCGCAAGTCTGTCAGCTACCTCATTGCCAGATATGTTGCAGTGCCCCGGTACCCAGCATAGTGTGATTTCAAGTTTGGATTTATGAGCCGACATGAGACATTTTAGAAGGAAATTAGTCACTGGATTTTTATGCTTTTTACCGGATGACAACGCAGTCACCGCACTGAGGGAGTCAGTGTATATGATGGAGGCTGGTTGTTTCTTCTGTAGGATGTGCTTTACGGCCAGGAGGATGCCACAGCATTCTGCAGTAAATATGCTTGTATTTTCGTTCATTGTTTTCGATTTGGAGAATTGTGGGCCATGTGCGGCACATGCGACAGCTGACAATTTAGAGGCATCGGTGTAATACTCGGCACACCTGTATTTTGCCTGCAAGTACATAAAGTGATAATTTATTGCGAGCGGATGCCCATGTTTGCCCACCTCAAGAAATGAGATATCACAGTTAACAGGGTGTATTTCCCACGGCGCAATGGCGTCTTTATGGGACACCACCTGGAAGTTGGACACCGGTATGTGCAGGCTTTCAATGTGTGACGCGACTCTAATGGGATATGGTGGCGTTGCTGATGGTCGCCTAAAGAACAACTAACTGGATGTTGGTTGTGTCCCGCAAGAGTTTTCACCTGATGGATGCTCTGCATGAGAGAGCACCTTAGTGGCATACACTAAGCTTGTGCACTGCCTTCGCCGTTCCAGTGACCATCTGTTAGCCTCAACATAGCTATTGGGCTAGTTCTAAAAGCACCAGTGGCCAGACGGAGCCCAATGTGGTACACTGGGTCAAGCATCTTTAGCACAGACTTTGACGCTGATTCGTACACTACCGAGACGTGACAGTACGTGATACGTGACAGTACAACGCTATTCAGAAGGTTCAGTAAACAGTCACGGTCTGTACCCCATGACTGATGGGAAAGGATCTTTAGTAAGTTCATTGCTTTCAAGCATTTCAATCGCAACTGCTTGATATGTGCAACAAAGGTGAGCTTTTTATCGACCACAACACCTAGACATTTGTGATCTTGTTTAACGGCTATGGTCTGCCCGTTCAGTGTGATGTTCAGTGTCCGGCCTAATGCCACGCTGTTGAGAAAAAGGTAAACAGACGGTTTTTCCACAGTTTTAAACCCATTTTCATCTGCCCAGATTGAGAGTTTATTTACCCCCAACTGAATTTGCCGTTCACAGATGGCCAAGTTGCAGAATTTGAAACTGATCTGGACATCGTCTACGTAAACAGAGTAAGAGATTGTTTTGGGCAACACACTGCTTAGGGAGTTCATTTTAATACGCCACCTTGAGGCCGCTTCGATAGAGCATTTCCAAGACGAAGCACGAAGGTCCGTTCGGAGAGGTAGCTTTCTATATATAGTATTAAGCATGTTTCCCGAGACTCCAAGAGAATGCAGATCACGGAGAATGCCATAACGCCAGGTCGTGTCATAAGCTTTTTCCAGGTCAAAGAATACAGAAAGACAGTGTTGTTTGAGGATAAAGGCATCCCTGACATAAGATTCAAATGCTACAAGCTGGTCAGTTGTCGACCGGCCAGACCTGAATCCAGCTTGGCGTTGGTCAAGAAGGCCGTTGTATTCAAGGAAATAAAAACCTTGCACAAGCAACTAGTCAAGGCAATGGGCCTGTAGCTAGCTGCAAGTGTGGCTTCCTTTCCTTGTTTAAGAATAGGTATGATAACAGCCTCTTTCCAGGCTTTGGGTAGGAGGCGCCCAAAGGACCATATCTTGTTAAACAGAAAGAGGATGGTTATAAGGGTGTGTTCATGTATGTATGTGCTTAAGGATGCCATATGTAATCCTGTCTGGGCCTGCTGCTGAGTTGCCACATGTTCCCAGAGCCGCCTTCAGTACAATGTGCTGAGCTGAAGATATATTCAAAATGTGCTCCTATTGCATCTGCTTGGTGTTCCAGTGTATCACCAGCAGTGCTGACCACAGGCACTGGGTGAGCACCCTTGAAGTGCTCTAAGTCTGTTGTACACTTTATGTGTATCTGTGTAGGAGTTTACAGAGGAGAGGAATGAGTTGGATGCACGTCGGATACGCCTGCCATTTGCTTTAGCACGCTTGAAGTCTATTAAATTGTTAACTGTAGGGGATACCTGCGGAATTTTGACCATGCTTTGTTTTGGTTCTCACGGGCATTCTTGCACTCCGCGTTCCACCATCGCCTACGTACGTTTGTTTTGTGTCTTATTTGATGTCTGTGGGATTGATTTCTGTGCGGCTTCTATAATATGCAGCTGTGCGGCTTCTATATTATGATTGTAATTCGTCTATACCTAGGTCTACGATTGAAGAACTCGGCAGTTTAGAGAGTTCTCGGAACTTCTTCCAATCAGCAGCCTGTTCTTTAAATTTCCTGTGATAATTTAAACCCATATTTATGTTTCCTGTGTATTTTAAGCAAACAGGAAAGTGGTCGCTTCCATACAGATTATCGATAACAGCCCACTCTCAGTGGTTGCCAAGAGCACTGGTCTATTGCTGTGTATGAGCTGTGTGCTATATTAAAGTATGTTGGGTCTTTCTTATTATATATACAGGAACCGGAAGACAATATAAATTTTTCGATTAGCGCACCTCGGGAACCAGCTCTTGAACATCCCCATAGTGGGTGTGGTGTGCATTAAAATCTCCAAGCAACATGAATGGACCCGAGCTGATCAATAAGTTTTTCAAATTAATCTTCCAATAGTTAGAGCCCGTATTGCCACTGCCTCTAAATCGGTAACTAGGGTGATACTCTGACAGGGAATAATGTTCTGCTCGACAATAGCGACGCCACCCGATGAGTGTGCAGTGCCTTGCCTGTTTTTGTTTTAGAAAGTTTGTGCTTGTTGGGTTTAAGTGTGTTTTCCTGTAGGCAAAGAATGTTTGGTTGGTACTGTGCAAGTATTTCATATATGTCATCCAGATTCCTGAGTAGCCCTCGGCAGTTCCAGTGTATAATGCTCTCAGCAGCCATTTTTGCGAATGATAAGGGGACGGGTTATTCATATGTCACCGCCTTTATTAGGCAGCTTGACTGGCGGATGTTTTTTCTGTTTGAGGCGGTCTAGAAAACTCCGCCTCTCTTTGGGGGATTCTCTCAGAGCCTGTGACACTGAGGATCCCGGGGTCACTTCCATTGCTTCCGGCGGAAACTCGGAAGCGGATGAGGGTTTGTCAAAAGGGGGGTTGACTCCCTCTCAGTTGTCTGTGTTGTTCCAGAGGTGTGTGCAAAGTTCACCTCTGGGACTTGAAAGGTTGGTGCAGCCGATGGCTGCTTGCTGGGGGGCCGAGAAAGGCGCGCATCAGCAAAGCTGTATTGCGTGCCCACCGTAACTAGACGCCGCCCGGCCCCCCGGCGCGCTGCATCAACCTAGGATCTTCCGGACAGAAGCGAGAGCTTCTTCCGGGCTTCAGGGAATGTGATGTTTTCCGTTACTTTGATTTGAATGATCTTTTTCTCGTTCTGGAACAATTCACAAGTTCGCGAGTACGCAGCGTGCGGCCCATGACAGTTGGTACATTCTGTTTGGGTGGTACTGCAGCTTTCAGTAGGATGCTCGTGAGCACCACACTTTGCACAGGTGAGTTTTCCACAACATGTGTTTGATCCGTGTCCGTACTTTTGGCACTTAAAACATCTTCTCGGGTTTGGGACATAGGGGCGTACTTTGCAGTGAATGAACTCTGCTTTCACAGCATCTGGTAGACGGGAACGATTAAAGGTCAAGACGATATGGGGTGTCACTACATCTTCGCAGTTTCGTCTTATGGTGATGCGTAGGGCAGTGACACCTTTGATCTCTGAAGCCATCAAGGAGGTCTGAGTCTGTTTCACGGATCAGATCACGTTCTGATATAACGCCTTGAACTGTGTTCAGACTGCGGTGGGGGGTAGTGGACACCTGTAAATGAGCAAACTGCTTTTGCTTGTGTAGAATGTCAGAATGATCTTTCCGTGACACTTCAACAAGAAGATCGCTTGATGACAGTTTCTTTGCTTCATAGTTTCTTTCCTATCATTGGTCGGAACGGACCGCCTCCGTTCCATTTTGGAACGCGTACAAGATCGCACCCCTGTTCGCTCGAGCAAATTGCCTGACGACGGGTCTAAAACAACCTTCTTGGAAAGGTCAGCGTCTGATTGTGACGCACATCGGCAGCGAGGATGGTTTCGTCGACGGCTGCTTGGATGTATTCAGAGGCCAAAAGACAGGCGACTACCACGAAGAAATGGACGGCAATCGCTTTGAGGGCTGGTTCAATGACGTTCTGCAGAAGTTGCCAGCTGGTAGCACCTTACCATAGCCGGCGAGAAGAGAAATTGCCGACGACGGCCTAGAAGGAAAAGATACAGGAGTGGCTCACAAGCAAGAACATCACCTACGGTGAAAAGAATGATAAAGAAGCAGCTGCTTGAGCTGGTGGCATCTGTAAAGTCACGCTTTCTGAGCTACATCGTAGACAACACAGCTGTAAGGGCCGGTTGCATTGTACTCAGGATCCCGCCGTACCACTGCGAATTTTATCTCATTGAGGTTGTGTGGCATCGCTGCAGACAACAGAGACTTCAAGCTGTCCACGGTCAACGTCATCTTGAGGGGAGAAAATCAAGCAGGTAACGGCGGAAGACTGGAGAGCATTCAGTATGTGATGGACTTGGAGGCAAAGTTCAGACTTGACACGTCTGGGAGTGAGCACATTCAACCAATCATCATCCAGCTGGGTTAAGATGACACTGAAGAAAGCGACTCCGACTGCGAGCTGCGTGGCATTGAGCCACTCGACGAAGCATAAAAACGAAAGAACAGCCCTTATTAGGGCTACCAAAATTTTGCCGGTGGGTCCGCAACAGCCAACCATACGTTCCGTGACCTCTCGAATAAATAAGCAGTTAGTTCCATTTATGGCATATTCCTTATAATAGAAGCTCAATTTCGATAAGCAACGTCCAGCACACATTCTGCTCGATTTAAGAAGTGGCATAGAAACACATTTAAATGCTGGCATATCTGAATTGAAACACTGATTGGCGGGCTCAAAATGCTCATTCGGGCAGCCACCGTCGAGTTTTACGCGCCCCATAGTTAAATGGCAGTAGTCAGAGCACGTTTCATGGTTCTGTTAGCAGTCTGCACTGGAAATCACAGTCATGTCATAGCGAGTGCTGGTGAAATAGCAGCAGACAACACGAAACTGACAGCCACTGTCAGCAGCTTGAATGCCAAAAGCACATTTGGCATTCAAGTTATCTGGCTTTTGTTAGATTTTGTTATCTGGCTCACACAAGTAATGCAATTAAGAGAACAAATATAAGACATCATTAGTTTAGTGAGGTCCAAAATGCTCATCCGGGCAGCCACCGTCAAGTTTGACGCGCCCCATAGTGAAATAACAGAAGTCAGAGCACGCTTTATGGTTCTGTTAGCAGCCTGCACTGAAAATTGAAGTGATCTGACTCGAGCAAGCAATACGAATGCAAGCACAATTATTAACGTGATTAACTTTGCTAGCATTTTTTGTCATTTACATACCGGAAAAATGCTCAGTAAAGCTGAACGTGTTTTAGTGAGTGACTTTGTTCATTACAAGCCGTAGGCAAAGTGACGGACAGATTCAGACAGTGATATTGGGGAAGTAATAAATGGTGAAAGTTGCAAAAGCTCTCACAGCACTGCTTTGCTGGACTCCATTCACTAGAGAACTGCATTTGTAATGATGAAAGCGTCAAGGGGACGATGTATAGGACACCAACAAGGGGACGATGTATAGGACCTGCAAACACAAGTCCCACAAACGTCAGCTGTACGTACCCGCTATAACCAAATACGTATAACCAAGGGTGGCTATAACACACAAGGTTAACCCCTCGCCGCCAGGAAAGCTGGAAGTAAATGGAAAAGAAAAGAAGACAGGATAGATTGAGAGTGAGAGAGAAAGACGAAGATTGAAGAGGAGGACAGGAAAAGGCGACTACCGATTTCCCCCGGATGGGTCAGCCCGGGGGTGCCGTCTACGTGAAGCAGAGGCCAAAGGAGTGTGTTGCTTCTGCCGAGGGGCCATGGAGGTCCAGACACCCGGCTTCGGCTCAACTCCCAGGATCCCCTTTTCCCCGGACACGGCTAAGCCACGCACGGCGACACGCGGGAGGGTCCAACCCCCATGTGCTCGGGTCCGTGGTGTCGCAACACACCAAACGCCTGCTGACGCAGACGCCCCTGCGGGGGGCAGGTGGCGGAAGCCGGTGCGACGTTGCCCCCTGACGCGTCGCCTCGGCATATGTTGGTGCTGTGGAATGGCAAGCACCTTTTACGTGCATCCTTGAAGGAGATGTTCTCACGAACTTTGAGAGTGATAATTTCTTTTTCTTTTTTCCAGTTCGGACAAGACCGGGAGTAAGCTGGATGCTCACCATCACAGTTTACACAGTAAGGTGTCGCTTCACAGTTGAATGACCTTGCGTTCAACATTTCGCACATGTGAGTCTACCACGGCAGCTCTGCGAGCCGTGGCCAAATCTTTGACATTGGAAGCATCTTCTGGGATTGGAGATGTATGGCCTGACAGCTAACTTTGTGTATCCGGTTTCTATGGTTTGTGGCAGATCGCAAGTGGCAAAAGTCAGGATCAGGTGTTTAGTGGGAATTTCCTTATTTTCTCTTCTGATAATGATGCGCTGTACGTTTGTTACGTTTTGTTCTTTCCAGTCTTCCAATAATAGTTCGGTTTCGGACAAGTCGATTAGATCTGCATCAGACACTACTCCACGCGCTGTATTCATCATAGACCAATGAGGTGAGACGTTAACAGGTGTGTCTCTAAATGCCACAAGCTTGTTCAATTTATTGTGCTGCGCTTTGTCACGGATCTGAAGCAGGAGGTCGCCGCTCGCCATTTTGGTGACCTTGTAACCTGGGCCAAGGGCGTCAGTCAAGCCTTTCGCAACAAGAAAAGGGGAGACGGTTCGAGCTGGTTTTTCAGTTTTCTCACTGTGCACAACTTGGAATCGGGGAAAAATTTCTTTCCGTCTGAATAGGTTTAATATTTCATCGGTGCGCCCCCTCTTGTGAGGGTGACGATCAAGTAGACGGGGAAATGCAGGTGTTCCCATTTTTGTTCGGTTTATTTCGGCGGCAATGGCGGCCACCCACCACGGAGCCCAACTAGGGGACACTGCAGCACTTAAGGTGTAAGGCTGCAGACGCCAGCCGTGCATTGCTGCTATAACCCAATATAAGATACCCAAGAGAGGGGCACATACACAAGGTTAACCCGAGCCGCTTATGAAAACGTGGAAGTAACAAAAGAGAATAGGAGACAGGACAGTAAAAGGAGATAGGAAAGAAAAAAGGGCAGAGAGGGGGATAGGAAAAGGCGACCAGCCGGTTTCCTCTGGGTGGGTCAGCCCAGGGGGGCCGTCTAGGTGAAGCAGAGGCCGAAGAGGTGTGTTGACTCTGCTGAGGGGCCGTAAAGGTCCAAACACCCGGCTTCGGCTCAACCCCCAGGATCCCCTTTTTCCCGGACACGGCTAAGCCACGCACGGCGACACGTGGGAGGGGGTGGAAACCCCCCCGTTGGCTCGGGTCCGTGGTGTCACCATGCACCAAACGCCTGCAGAAGCAGACGCCCCTGCGGGAGCCCCTGCGGGGGTGTGCATCCACCTTTGAGGGGCAAATGCCGCTGCCTTCTAAAGTTGTATCCGACTAGACAGCCGCCGACTTCGAGGAGGATACTGCAACTGCAGGTATGGAGCTGCGGGCACCTGCAAACACTGTGCGGCTGTGGCGTTAAACATCACAAGACATGAAGATGTGTCATGCACAACACAAAGACAGAGCTGGGGACAACCATCAAAAGTGCAACGCCCTGATGACAAAGCGTCCATTGATTGAGCAGCTCTTTGGCAGTAAGCATATTTTGCATACTACTGTTTAATGCATTTAACAGATTTTGTACACTATCTAGTCTGAATGCCTGGGTACTTTATCGCTGCTCTAATAACGTGCATTTCTTGTATTCAGTTCAACTCTAAAGCAGCAACTCTGTTGTTAATGTATCATGTGGTCTCTCTAGACATTTATTTCGCTTTAATATGCCCACACAACTTTGCAAGCTTCATGCAGAAAATTGCGTTGTCATGTGTTGACACGAAAATTGAAATGTTGGCCAGGAGTGCTTATTTTTATTCTCATGCATCCATCCGCATGTTTCTTTGCAGCAAATGAGCACCCTTATGTGGGCGGGCGATTGCCTGCAGCGACTATGTATGGCAGAGGAAGTTCATCGATGAAGCTCTGAAATTCTGTTCTGGAAAGCTGATGGGAAGGGGGAATGTATGTTGAGCTAATTGTGACTAGTTTACCAAATAACACTACTCGGACAGCAACTGCCTCAAGGGACGTTCGGAGGCTTAATTGCTGACATGCAACGCCCTTATCGACCATTACGGCCACACCCCCTGACGAGGCGAGAGCGTCGTCGCGGTCTTTGTGGAAAGTGACATATTGTCTTAAAAAGTTCGTCTTTGTTAGTTTTAGGTGTGTTTCTTGTACACACATCACCTTTGGACTGAATTTGCGGAGGAGCTCTTTAACATCGTCAAGATTACGTAGAAGTCCTCTCACGTTCCATTGTAATACTTGGGTATCCATAATGGAAAAGAAGTTAGTGATGTGTGTACAGAAAGATGGAAGTTAGTTCACGAGACCTTTCCAGGCCCCGTGATGCGTGGTTTTCCTTTCTTCCCGGTGCGCTCCAGGGAGCTGCACCGTTCTTTGGGCGTCTGAGACGCCGGTGGTCTGCTTGTGTCCATCACCTCGTCCGAGGCGGTGGATAGTGCCCGCTCAGCGGGGATGTTCGCGGGGGTTCCAGGCCGAACCGGCAGGCCCGGACTGCTGGCCCTGCGTTGTAGGGGGCGGAACAGCACTGGCTGCTTCTGCCACGGGGGCTGATGGCGTCACCGCCGTCACACTCTGTGTGACTCGGGCAGCCGCCGCAGGATGTGACGCTGCCCCCCGGCGCGCCACATCGGTGTAGGAAGGACTGGACTGGTTGTGGGCATGATGATGATGATTATTGTTGTTTATTGGCGCAAGGGCCAGGTGTGGCCAAAGAGCGCCAGGACAATGGTAATGGCTTGTTAGTGGTGTATGAATAGTCAACTATATGAAGATTAGATGTGGCATGGCTGTAAAGGGGCCTAAAAGCAGTCGCTGTAAAGTGCGTAAAATCTATACGTAATAAGATTATGGCAATGACTAATGATGTGTACTATAGACATGAACAATACATTGCGAAAGAATGATATGACTTCCAAAATGGAAGCAATGCGAATGGCACAATTCTTAACGTCATTAACTTTGCTAGCATTTTTTGTCATATTTACATACCGGAAAAGTGCTCAGTAAAGTTGAACGTGTTTTAGTGAGTCAATTTGTTCATTACAAGCCGTAGGCAAAGTGACGGACATATTCAGACAGTGATATTGGGGAAGTAATAAATGGTGAAAGTTGCAAAAGCTCTCACAGCACTGCTTTTTACTGGACTCCATTCGCTAGAAAACTGCATTTGTAATGATGAAAGCGTCAAGACAGGAAATGATACGGGCAGCAGCAAAACCATTTGTTTATTAAGACTGAATGCAACAACATAGCAAAGTGTCCCAGCTGGGTATCTCAATCTCATTGGTGCGAAACCAGACAAGCGGTGTTCCGTCCAGATAATATATCACACATTGGCAAGCATAATGGTAGGGTCCCAGTGGTGGCTTCGGCTAACACGCTCATACATGCTGAGCCAGTCGTCGACGTCAACGCCATTTTGGGCGGAGAATGTCCCAGGATCACGGAGACTAGGAACCGTAACGTACGTTGTGGTAGGCGCCGCAGGTGTAGGTGGCGACGGGGTGTTTCCATCGGAAGCCATGGCTGAGAAGACGACGGTGCGGCCGCTTCGGAGCTCCGTGGCGAGGACGGGGAACGTTCCACCTTCCACCACGATGTTAGGCGAAGAACGAGTCAGTAAGACGGGCAACTATTTACAGGATGTATTTACAACAGCGGTTGCAGCGCTGACCGGTTAGGTTCACAGCGCGAGCCCAGCTCGTTCTTCCTCTTCTTTTCTCGAGTGATGGCGCCCGCGCGCCTCGGTCAAACAATCAAATATCACACGCGTGTAGCAATATGGCACCTTTTCATGTGCACTTCTCTGGCAAACTACCGTATGCACTGATGCATAAACACATTAACAGGGGTAAGAGACGAAGTAACTGTGCAAGCCACGTGATGCTTTTAACATTTTGTATCTGTCAATGTTTAGGTTGTCACAGCTGATAGAACTTTCTTTGGTGCAAGTTGGTTAATCACGTTGCGGCAACAGCACAAGAAGCAAGGTCAGAATAGTAGGAGAAAAAGCAAGGTGACAGACTGAAGAGGCAAGGTAGACAAGAGAGAATGGCCTTAATGACATCGAAGAGGCCAGCCCTGAGGACTTGGTGCTTTGAATAAGACGAGTTAATAGAATTGTAAAGAAAGACGTGGCTGCAGCATGCTTACAAGAAGAAGTACAAAAATAAAAGGATAGAAATAGGAATACATACAGGCACGGAAGAACTCACATACTCACACACATGAATACAAACGCGAGCGCGAAAACTAAGATCTAAAATAGAAAAAAGGGCAAAATAACAAATATACACAAACACACAAGAAAACACGCACACACATTTAACGCAGACGCGAGTAGAACTATTAGGAGTCAGTTCACAAGCAGCTGTGCCTACTTGGTCGTACTTTTTTTAATGTACATATTGGCTCTGTTGTGTCATAGGATTCTTTTAGTAGCGACATATCACGAGAAAGCGCAAAGCTGTGTTGTGGGAAAGCAAGTCGAGCGCTGGCAGCACAACTTATGCGCGATTGTGTCACAGCAGGCTTTCTTACACAGCTGGCGCGTAGAGTGAGCGAAGAGTTCTAAGCCACATAGTGACGCGAATTCATGCCAAGCTCCCTTGCAACGGCACCAGTGTATCAGTCATAATTTTATATTAGCATTGAGGATGACATTAAGGAAACAAACACTGCTTCCAAACGCCTGACCGTTAACAATCCAATGAATGATGACATTCGCTCAAGCAGCGCGTGTTAGTCACTGATAGCATTGGTGGAAAGCAACCAATCGACGGTGCTACACAACACTCGAACGACGCCGCTAGACGCTCGGCTATCTTATCACACTGCTGCCAACGATCGGTCGTTTTTGCACGCTGAGCTGGCAGCAACGATGTTTTGCGTTGGAGGTTGGTTTCACAAATCTTTTCTGTTGAGAAACTCGCAGGTTGGTTTCATCCGCGCACGCTTTTCTCATTTATCCTGATAATGGTTTTGCTCCATCACTTCACCACGTCCGACGAGAAACGCAGGGGCACAGTACACAAACACACCCGCCGCTCACAGTAGGTACGAAACTTTGGCGAACTCTCTCCTCGTCGTAACTTCACTTAGGAGCAAAACAAAACACCACGGGATCCTGTTTCCACACGAAGCGCAGTGTCACCGATGTTCGCTGCAATCTTTCTTCGCCGGCTCACGGCGAAGAAAACGGCTTTGTCCTCAATCGGGTTCTCGGAGGCTCCGCCTAAGAGAACCATCTGCAACATTAAACTAAAAGAACCTGTCATCACAGTCAAGCAGATCTGGCAATACGACATTGGCTCGGCCGCCGCAGTCCCTACAAACTGCAGAGCTGCTGTTCCTCTTACTTGTGAACTAGGATTCATCTTGTTCACGGTTGTGCCTTGTGTTAGAGCTGGGTGCATTTGTGAATGCTGTGTGAACTTCTGACAATATACCTGCACCTTATGCCTAAAAGAAAAAAAAGCTTGCGTGACTCAGTGGTAGAGTATATCCGCCTCCCACGCAGCGGGCCTAGGTTCGATCCCGGCGGAGAGCGGGTACTTTTTTTCGCATGCGATAGTGACTACGGGGCGGCGGCATCATCGCCACCCGAAACGGCTATTGGAATGAGCCCATAACAGCTTACGCTGTAAAAAGGATGACACCTGGCGCTTCTGTGTGGATTACCGGCACCTCAACAAGATCACGCAGAAAGACGTCTATTCTCTACCACGCATTGATCACGCCCTCAACTGCCTCGACGGTGCGATATACATTTTTTCCATCGACCTTCGTTCCGGCTACTGGCAGATTGCAGTCGACGACATGGACCGCGAGAAGACTGCCTTTATAATGCCCGACCGCTAATTATACCAGTTCAATGTCATGCCTTTTGGCTTATGTAATGCTTCCAGCTACACATTTGCACGCACGATGGACACACTCCTTCCTGCATTGTCTCAAATGGTCCATACTTAGACGACATCATCGTTTTTGCTCTTTACACTGCCACACACCTGCAGCGCCTCTCGCTCGTTCTTTCTGCTTTTCGCAATGCTGGCCTTTCAACTTAATTCATCTAAATGCCACTTTGGCCGCCGAGAAATTACTATCCTCGGTTATCTTGTTGACTCATCTGGTGTACGCCCACACCCGTTCGTACCGTACAGAACGTGCCAACATGTACTAAAGATGTCCGGAGAGCTTCGTGGGTCTGTGCTCGTACTTCGGCCTCATCGCGCACAATTTTGCGGAAGTAGCCCGTCCTCTTACTGCTCTTCTGAATGCAGATTTATTTTCTTGGGGCCCTGCACAAGCAACCGGCTTTTCGAAGCTTATCTCTATCCTGACGTATCCACCCATCGCGCACGTCGACCCATCTGTTGCACGTCGACCCGTCTGCCCCAACAGAAGTCCGCACTGATGCCAGTGTGGTCATGAAATTGGTACCATCTTATGCCGTCAGCGAGGTCACGACCGCGTGACTGCATACGCCAGCCGTCTGCTTTCTCTCGCTGAGGTGAATTATTCCATCACTGAACGTGAGTACCTTGAGCTTGTCTGTGCAGTGGCGAAATTTCGCCTTACCTATAATATGGTTGACCATTTAAAGTCAGTACACTCTGCTGGCTTTCGTCCCTGAAAGACCCTACCGGTCGCCTAGGGAGCTGGGGGATACGCTTGCCGGAATACTCTGTACACAGTTGCCTACAAGTCCGGCCGTTTACACTAAGATGCAGACAGATTGTATGCAGTCTACCCTCCTGATGTTCCTGCGTCCGATACTTCTGCTCCTGTATTTTCGCTGTACTTACTTCTGCGTTGCAAAATCAGTAACCCCAGCAACTCTATATAGCTTCGATAACCAATCAAGCAAACTTGCACGATTCCCGCAGTTTCGAAAGAGACTCCACTATAGGCGTGACATCATTCAGCAAGTACGGCTGACGCACCCCATACACCGAGCATGCACGAAGCGAACGACCGCGCGCGGCAGCCGAGTATCGGAGAGAGCGGCGTCCTGGCCGTGACGTCACTCGGGAGAGAGCGTCACTTCAACTTCTCGCCGCTGACAGCAAGAAAAGGCACAACCAGAGCTTGATCACGGCCGCTAGCAGCCGTGGCTTGATAACCCAGAGGCTTAGATATAAATATACATATGCACGGCGCTTGTAACTCTCAAAGGAAGCTGCAAACATATTAGTGTAGCAAAACTAAACTTAAAAAACTGGGCGAGTGCGAGGATTTCTTTCACAACCATGTGACTTTTTTTAGAAACAAGAAATAGCGTTCGACATTTCATGAAATGGCGAAAAGCAGTGAACAAGATATTATTAAACGGGAGGATGTATAAAGTGAAAAAAACTGATATATTCATTGATAAAACATTGAAAAAGACACGGATGATAGAATTTTAGCGAAGTCTGTAAATGATAACTATACCAATGAAGTGCAGATGAATCGCTAGACCTGCCAATTGTACATAATTGTACAATACTCTCACACCGAAGCCTCATCCCTAGTGGTTCTACACAGCAGCTAACAGTGCTTAACATACCTCTCGTTCAATCAGCTCGCAGCCGTCCATGCAAGAAACATGGATCATGCAAAGAAAGGAGAAAAAAGGGCGTCAAACTGTTTCTAACAATTCTACATTGAAACAACAGGTCTTATTACTAGATGTTGATGGTAAAACAGCACAAGGATGTAATGACGAAATTTCCGAAGCTATTTGTGGTTCACATAATTACAACTTTTACAAAATAAACACCTCAGAATTAAAGGCCTTGCAAGGCACATGGTGGCTGTCGGATGCAATTACTAATGCAGCATTACATATTAGATCTCGTCAATTTCCTGATGTATGTGGGTTTCAGGATGCTCTTGGAGAGAGGTTTAAATTCAATAAAAAAATCAGCTTTATTCAAATTGTACACGTTCATGGACACTGGGTCACTGTTTGCATACTTATTCTTTTGTCTGGTATTAGTTGCAGCAAAGAAGTTTCACGACTACCATTGTTTCCTCAGGACTGCAATGACGAAGAAGCAATGAAGAACAACCTGATCGTTGCTGCGAAGTCTCATGTCAAGTAGTACGGGCAACGGGTGATGGAACAGCTTCAGCACGCTGCACATTGCTACTTGACGCAATTCGAGCGCCCATGCAAACGCCCACATTGCCGGCAACATTTTTACAATGGTTGAGCCTATGCTATACAAGGTACTAAATGCACCAAACCAGCAACACTCCGCCAGCATCGAATATGTCAGAAAAAAAGAAAGGTTGGTCCCCAGCACCGTTTTATAATTCCAGAAAACGCAAGTGCATTCTTCACAAGGAAAGCAGAAGAT
This sequence comes from Dermacentor silvarum, assembly GCF_013339745.2. Lineage (NCBI taxonomy): Eukaryota > Metazoa > Arthropoda > Arachnida > Ixodida > Ixodidae > Dermacentor > Dermacentor silvarum. Next base: position 104,636,463 of record NC_051160.1, on the reverse strand, counting down.
GGCAAAGCCTACGACTGTAGAGCAAATGACAATATTAAGTCTTCTAAAGGGTGATAAGGCTGTGTCAGAAGAGACTGACAAAGATATTTGTAGTTAATGTGACCATCGTTACTGCACGCAACCATAGATTGGCCAGCTATTCAAGGACGTGAGTTTTCATGTGAAATTTTCAGTCATAGGTGACAACACTGAAAGTCGAAGCACAGCAGCAAAGATGATGATGATGATATCTGGTTTTTTGTGGCGCAAGGGCCAGGTATGGCCAAAGAGCGCCATGACTGATAATGTTGTGTTAAGCGCCGATTGATTAGTTGCGATGATAGGATGTAACATGGCTGTAAAGTGGCCTAAAATCAATCGCTATCGTAGTAGCGTAAAACGATATATAGTATAAAAATATGATAGTGATATGTGGAGTGGTCTATGGGTACAGTACAAATGACAAGTGATCATGAGGCTAAAATGCAAGAGAATGAAAATAGCATGTATGCCTCCTTAAGGCCTTTGATCCCAAAGGCTGTGAGGCAGGTGCTTTGTTTAACGCAGCTACCGCAGCAGAAACCTCTGTTAAGAGGCCGTGCTACGGATTGCCTGGGGCTATAACATGAAAACTCTACATCTTTTAAGAATTCCAACAATGATTGTTATTTAAACAGAGGTTCTATACCTAAGATCACTAGAGGATGAAGTGGAATTTGCTGCCGGTGTGGTAATGGAAAATGCTTTTTCCGATTAGCGTTCAATTCAGTGCATTGCAGCAGGATGTGAAGCACGGTAAGTGGCTCACCACATTTATCACACGTGGGTGAATCACCACCGGACAAGAGGTAAGCGTACTGTATATGTGTCCTATCCTAAGTCTGCAAAGTGTTACTTCTGTGCGGCGGTTCTTTGATACCGGCGGCCAGTTGCCAAGATACGGCTTGATAACATGCAGTTTATTTTCTGTTGCTCTATCCCACAACCGCTGCCAATAAGCCCTCAGCATTTTCTTTAGGGTGGGCTTGAAGTCCATTACAGGGACAGTCGTGGAAGAAGAGTTGGAAACGTTCGCGTGGACGGATGTGGCTAGCTGGTCAGCCAACACGTTACCTTCTATCTCTCGGTGCCCCGGCACCCAGCATACCACGATATGTTGCTTGGACGCATAGGCGGTGCATAGTACAGAGTAAAGGGATAGAATTACAGGGTTTTTATATTTTTTGACAGTTTTTAAAGCGTTTACGACGCTCAAAGAGTCTGTGTATATAACTGCCTTTGGGATATTAGATTCTTTAATGTGTTTAACGGCGGCCAATATCGCGTGGGCCTCTGCTGTGAAAATACTTGTAGAACACCGGCATCCGAAAATAATGGACCGACCGCTGCGTAAGACACGCCGGAATTACACTTCGACGCATCTGTAAAAAATTCAGGAGAGGAGTGTTTGTGCTGCAGTTCGAGGAAGTACATTCTAATAGCTACGAAAGATGTGTCACAGTGTATAAGTTGCCACTGCCACGGCGGGGGCCGTATAGCAGGGGGCATAAGGTGTTATTCAAACAGTGGAACCCTTGTTTCGTCAGCTATGTCTCTAACACGCAGTGAAAAAGGCTGTGCCACTCTGGGCCGGTTGCAGAATAGTTGAGAACTGGACAAATCATTTATGGTGGAATACGCGGGCTGCTCACTGTTTGCGTTCACTATCAGAAAATACATGAAAGACGAATATGTTCTCTGCAGATGAAGTGACCACTCTTCCGATTCAACGTAAAGGCTTTCCACTGGGCTTGTTCTAAAGGCGCCTGTGGACAGGCGAATGCCTAAGTGGTGGACAGGGTCCAGCATCTTCAGAGCAGTTGGAGTAGCCGACTGGTAAACAATGGCTCCATAGTCTAGTCGTGTGCGTACGAGGCTTTTGTACAAGTTCATAAGACATTTTCTATCACTACCCCAGGTTGTGCGTGACAGCACCTTTAAGATATTCATTGTTTTCATACATTTGTTTTTTAAATACTTTATGTGCTCTACAAAGGTTAATTTTGCGTCTAAAATTATGCCTAAAAATTTATGTTCCCTGTTTAAAGGCAGACGCTCACCATGTAACACAATTTCAGGATCAGGGTGCAGGCCTCTCTTTCTAGAGAAAACTACACAGGTGCTTTTTTGTGGGTTCAGTCTGAACCCGTTCTCATCAGCCCATTTGGAGACCTTGTTGAGACCAAGCTGGACCTGTCGCTCACAGATTGCGAGAGAACTTGATTGAAATCCTATCTGCACATCATCAACATATGTTGAATAGAAGATGTTACGTGGTATGTATAGACGAAGAGAATTGATTTTTACTATAAAGAGCGTGCAGCTGAGCACCCCGCCCTGCGGCACTCCAGTTTCCTGTACAAATTTCCGTGACAACACATTGCCCACTCGAACACGGAATGCGCGATTAGACAGATAACTTTCGGTAACATTGAACATATTACCGCGTATACCTAAGTGTGAGAGGTCTCTCAATATCCCAAACCGCCACGTAGTATCATAGGCTTTCTCCATATCAAGGAATACAGATAAGAAAAACTGCTTATGAACAAAAGCTTCACAGATACGTGCCTCGATACGTATGAGGTGGTCACTGGTGGATCGGCCCTCCCGAAAACCGCACTGGTATGGGTCGAGGAATTTGTTTGATTCGAGGAAGTGTAGTAAGCGACAGTTAATCGTTTTTTCAAATACTTTGCAGAGGCAGCTTGTTAACGCTATAGGTCTGTAACTTGATACAGAGGAAGGATCCTTTTCGTGCTTCAGAATTGGAATTATAATAGCCTCCTTCCAAACAGAGGGGATCTCGCCGGAAAACCATATAACGTTGTAAAGGGAAAGGAGGGTTTTTTGTGTTTCGAAGGGTAGTTGTTTCAGCATATCATATATTATGCGGTCTGAACCTGGGGCCGATGTATTACAACAGTTCAGTGCTGCCTGCAGTTCTGCTATGCAGAATGGTTTGTTGTACGCCTCACTTCCCGCACATTTTCTTTCCAACTTTTGTTGCTCTATTCGTGTTTTGTACTTTCGAAAGGTTTCGGAGTAGTGTGAGGAGCTCGATATCTGTTCAAAATGCGCACCAAGAAAGTTAGCTTGATCTTCCAGGCTTTCTCCGTGGCTATTTACTAAAGGCAGGGAATACGTTTGTTGCCCGTTAACTTTCTTCACTCTATTCCAGACTTTTCTCTCATCTGTGTAAGAGTTTATGCTTGATATAAATTTTGCCCAACTCTCTCGTCTTGCTTGTCGGCGCGTTCTCCTTGCCTGGGATTTGACATGCTTAAAGTTTTCCAGGTTTTCTGCTGTTGGAGAATCGCGAAGCAGCGCCCACGCTTTGTTCTGGTTCCTCCGTGCTTGCCTACATGCATCGTTCCACCAGGGAACACGCCGCTTGGAGCCGATGCCGCTCGCTTGAGTAATACATTTGCAGGCGGCATCAAGTATAAAAGCTGTAAAATATGTAACCGCATCATCTATAGTTAGACCGGACATCTCAGTCCACGTTATATGAGTAAGAGCTCGGTACCGTTCCCAATCGGCTGAGTCAACCTTCCACCGAGGGACCTGCGGGGGGAGTTGATCTTGTTTCGGCGTCCTCAGGATTATTGGGAAGTGGTCACTCCCATACGGGTTATTAAACACATTCCATTTAAAATAGGGTAAAAGCGTCGGCGATAAAATGCTAAGATCTATGGCAGAGTATGACTTGTTAGCCACGTGGGCTCCTTCGTATTCAAGAGACATGCTCCAGAGGAAAAAAGCAGCTGTTCTATAATAACGCGACCTCGCGCATCACAGCGTGAATCGCCCCACAAACTACTGTGTGCATTAAAATCACCAAGTATCAGATATGGCTCTGGGAGCTCATCTATTAATGATTCTAGGTCACGTCTGTGAAGCTGATAATGTGGTGGTATATACAATGAGCAGATGGTAATGAGCTTATTTAAAAGAACGGCTCGAACGGCCACTGCCTCAAGGGCCGTTTGGAGCTTCAAATGCTGACACGCTACACTTCTATCAGCAGTGATGGCTACACCGCCAGATGATGCGACAGCATCCTCGCGGTCTTTCCGGAAAGTCATGTATTGTCGGAGGAAGTTGGTGTGTTTGGAAGTTAGATGTGTTTCTTGCACACACAGCACTTTAGGATTAAACTTACAGAGAATTTCTTGGACGTCATCTAGGTTTCTTAATAGTCCTCTAATATTCACTGTATGATGTTGTCCATGTCGGGAAAAAAATGTGCTGTGTGTCTCAAAAGGGAGGAGAGTGACTTTACAGAGCCTTTGTTAGGCCCTGTAATTGGTGTTTTGTCTTTTTTGGAGCGGTCAAGGGAGCCTCGCCGCTCCTTCGGCGCTACTAGCGCCGAAGGACTTGGACTGGTGTCCATAGCCTCTTGCGAGGCACTGGACATCCGCTCCAGAGAGCGATGTGTGCGTCGCGTAGACTTCATCTCGAGCGACGAAGTCTTCGTCCCCACCGGACCGGAGGTCGACAGGACCCCTGAGGCCTCTGTGGTGCCCTGGCTGCTGCCGGAGCTTGTAGAGGCCACTGGTGTGGACACTTTGAGAGATGGCAGGGCAGCGTTGGCTGCTCCCACCTTAGGGGCGGGTGGCATTAGCCTCGGCACGCTAGGCGTGGTCCGGGCTGCTGCCAGAGGCCGTTGCGGTGCCGCCCCCCGTTGCACCACTTCGGCGAAAGATGTTTTGAGCAAGAATAACGAGGAGATACGTTGTCGTGCTTCACGAAATGTTATGTTCTCCTTCACGTTTACAGTAATTATTTCTTTTTCTTTCTTCCAGGCTGGACAAGCTCTGGAGTAAGTATGCAGGGTGACTGCCGTCGCAGTTCGGACAATGTACCTCGTCATTATTGCAATCGTCAGAAGAGTGACCGGTTGTGCCGCACTTTGCGCACATAAGCTGCCCTCGGCAGCTCTGAGATGCGTGACCAAATCTTTGACATTTGAAGCAACGTCGTGGGCTCGGAATGTAAGGTCGAACATGAAGTTTTACGTAGCCGGTTTCAAGAGTCTCGGGTAAGGTAGTGGAACTGAAAGTGAGTATTAAATGCTTTGTTCGGATTTCGTTGTCATTTCGTCTGATTGTGATGCGCTGCACATGGATTACCCCTTGGTCCTTCCATCCATCCAATGTCATCAAGTCTTCGTCTGATACTACGCCTTTGACTGTGTTCATAGTTCGATGTGCGCTTACCAAAGGCTACGAGGTGTGCGAGTCTGTTGTATTGTTCTTTGTCTTTTATTTCGAGGAGCAGATCTCCACTTGCCATCTTTGTTACCTTATAACCAGCTCCAATGGTCTCTTTCAGGCACTTGGCCACAAGAAATGGCGAAATTGCTCTAGCTTTTGTTGATGATTGTTCACAGTGAATGAAGGACGTGGAATTTCGGGAAACTTTCTTTGTTTTTGGGCAAGAATAGCGAGGTTACATCGGTGCGTACCCTTTTCGAGGCACGATCGGTTGAGAAAGGGTTTGGCGATCCCATGGAAAGAAATTACTTATTCGGCAACGGCGTCTGCCACCCACCACGGAGCCCAAACAAGGGAACGTGGCAGAACATGAAAACAAGTCTGCACAGCGCCAGCAGTATGCCGTTACTATAACCCAATATGGCATACCCAAGGTAGGACAGCCACACCAGGTTAACCCTTGCCGCCAGGAAAAGTCGAAGTGAATGGAAAGATGAGAGGACAGGAAAGATTAAAAGTGGAAGGGAAAGACGAAGATGAGGGTAGAGAGAGATAGGAAAAGGCGACTACCGGTTTCCCCCGGGCGGGTCAGTCCGGGGGTGCCGTCTACGTGAAGCAGAGGCCAAAGGGGTGTGTTGCCTCCGCCGGGCGGCCTTAAAGGTCCAAACTCCCAGCATCGGCTCAACCCCCAGGATCCCCTTTTCCCCGGACACGGCTAAGCCACGCACAGTTAGGCGCGGGAGGGTCCAACCCTCATGTGCTCGGGTCCGTGGTGTCGCAACACACCAAACGCCTGCTTATGCAGACGCCCCTGCGGGCAGCAGCAAAGACGGTTCGCAAAAACGGAAAGGCTGTGGAAATGTTGACCCTTCCCGTTCTCCCCCCACCCCCCAAAAGAAAACTAATCCTGGGATGTTTCAATAAATCACACTTTGACACCACTTGGTGTGTTTTTTTTTTCAGTACGCAACTTAGGACACCGATATTTTTTCTAACTTCGAGAGAGAGAGAGAGACTTTATTGGCCCACACTCATCCTCCCTAACCGTCGACCATCCCGGGATCCCTTGGGACGCGGCGGCGGTCAGGGCGAGACCGATGACTTGCCGTTGAGCATTTTCTTCGTTGAGCAAGGACTCCCAGGATTCTCTGCATCTATCTGGCTCATCAAAGTTACGACAGGTCCGAACCATGTGGACTAAGTCCGCTATACCATTACAATGCCTACACCGAGGGCTATACACCGAGGGATGCCATTTGTTCAACAGTTGTGGTTCGGAAATACCCCTGTTTGCAGTTTCCTCCACATAACTTCCTCGCTTTTGGTAAGGTTCTTATCTGCTCTCGGGTAATAACCCCTGTCACACGAGAAGGCTCAATGTCATTTGCACCTAATGACATTTACATTTAATGTGGTTAGTTGGCTGCCACACGGGAACATATAATGTCATTGAACGAAAATGACTTCTGTAAACGAATGAGTTCGCTGAACACATTCGAATGGGTTCCTGTCGCGAATGAGTACTCTCGCCGAAGATTGGCTGCGATGAAATTTTCTATTAAAAGTTAATAACTTATTGCAGTTATTAATGTTTTTATTTTTACGTGTATTGTTTAATTTTTTACCAAACGATTCAACTTATTCGTTCTCAAATAGTTTGAGTATTCTCGTTCCCAGCAATATTGTCGAGAGCGTTGCCGGCCATGTTTGACTGTGCTGAGTTGAAGCCTGAAGGTGATCGAAGCAGCTAGCGAGCAGTCAGCCGGCGCAGAAACGATGACCTCAACGCAGCCTGAAGCTTCCAAACGAAAAGAAAGGGCCCGTTGGACGGAAGCGGAGACGTTTACTTTGATTAGGATTTGGGAGGACAACATCGGCGACTTGCGGCGGGCAAAGCGTAATGCAAAGGTGTATGCCGCTATTTTTGAAAAGTTGCGAGCAGCCGGTATTGAGAAGACGCTAAAAGACATAAAAAGCAAGATCGAAAATCTCGCAGATAAGTACAGGTGAGTGCACTACTACTTTTAAACATATATACTCTCGTGTGACCCCGACAACGAACCGACGGTTTCCATGCTTTGTGCTAGCGTGTTAAGGACTGTTAACGTGCGACTTGCCATCGTTATCGGTACAGCATATTTTGTAATGCAAATCGATGGGCAGCGTGCGTGCGTGCTTTACGACGGAACGCTACAAGACGGCGATGCGCGTTTTGTCGGTTGTAAGCAACGCAGCCAGCGTATTTTGTTAGACGTGCACAGGTTGGGCGATCTGCGAATTTACGGTGGCGTTGCGTCTTGTGGGTTTAAATGAAGTTCGTCCTTCGGGCAGGCTGTTACGCGCTGTTCAGAGGTACGCTGCAAAACTCGTCGAAGCGATCAGATGCATTACCACAAGAACACGTGGTACTGCCCTAACTCACGCACGTCGCTAGCGTGGCTAACAAAAATGCAGCATTGCTACAGGGGAGCATCCCGCTTCCAATTAGAGAGCGCTATGCGGTGTCTCGCCCTACAATTGTGTGTTTAGCATGATACATTTGTTCACATTATCGATGGCGGCGAAATGCGAAAACGCCCGTGTACTTAGGCAATCTTTGAGGTCGTTAAAGAACCCCAGGTGGTCCAAATTTCCGGAGGCCCCACTACGGCGTGCCTCATAATCAGATCGTGGTTTTGACACGTAAAACCCCATAATTTAATTTTTAAAATTTGTTCACATTACAAGCATCATTTTATTGTGGTTAGCAACATCACACTATAAAATAATCATTTTACTTTCAGAGAGATCAACAAAAACAAAAGGACCGGCTCGGGCTGCATTCGGTGGCCCTTTTATTGGGAACTACACAAATTTCTGGAAACATTGCCGATCAACGACGCAACACTGGTGTGCGAAAGTGCATGCAGTGACGACGCAACTGTTGAGCAGGTGAGAAAAACGCACATCAATGCGTCAATGCAGATATTCACAGTATATTTGTAGCATTGTCACATGCAGTCTTGTATAGTGCACACTCAATTGCTGTACATGCTTGAAGTTTACAGTGAAAGTTCTAGAGGCTTATGCTTTGCCTGTATAATGTGTTACAGATTATCCGTCAAATGGAGGTGGGCGACCCGGCAGCAGATGATCAGCCGGAGCCTCCTCCAGACATGGACGACATGTTCGATGTGCCGCCGTCACCATGTGCAGAAGAAAATACGCTCCCAGCAGCAACGGCGCACAGCAACGAGGCGGAGGTACAAAATGTGCAAGGCCAACTTGCGGGCTTAAAGAAAAAAACCCCGTCAGGCCATGTTGCGATTCTGCTGAAGCAGATAATTGAAGAGCACAAACAAATGCGTTACGCATTTGAAAGATCAAAAGCGAGGGAACATGAGCTGTGTTGCGGCAAC